>NC_090934.1:500276936-500584877 GCF_040938575.1 Ambystoma mexicanum
CTCTGGTTCCACAGATAAGACTGCCTGTTGAGAACGCTCTTGCGTTCTCTGTATACAATTCTGATTATGGGGTAAAGTGAAAGGAGTTTGCTTTGTAGATTGAGCCAGAGAGCATCTACTGCTGTTGTGAAGATAAGAAGGTTGTGAGTGATATGATAGTTGTGTGAGAAGGAAGGCTCCTTCCCCTGCTTGTAGGGATTCATTTGTTTGCTGTGCATTCATTTGAGGTTTAGTACACAAAAGTGACTTTTGATGCAGTTACTACAGTTACAATTATGGATACTTGTTTTAGTCCTGTTACCATGATAATGCTTATAATCAATCACGATGAGGGTTTGGAACATACAATTGTTCACTGTCTAATGCGCAATACTATGACACAATTCCAGAGTCCAGTGTTTAGCTCTTCTAACAGCCCTCTTAGACATGGCTGAGGATACTCAAAGGACATGTGGCAGCTTTGTTCATTAGGACTGATCAGCCTCTTGGATGTGGTGTTGATTCTAGGAGAGCAGCGGAGGCAAAGTATACCTAAAAATTAGAGCTCTGCTCACTAGAGTGCTATTGTACTTGTCTTGCTAAGCATGGATCAGAACAATGCTCTGGGATTCAGAGCATCTCCAGAATGACCTATTATGGGAACAGGTGTGAAGACATGATGACATCTAGAAATTGTTTATGTGTGTAAGGGATTTATAAAGTGCAAACCTAGCTGGGTAGCAAAGAAGCACTGTACATATGGGGTTACATTCAGGGTATTTAGGGCATAGGCAACTCGAATCAGTAGGGGAGCATGTTGGGGATCCTGAGGTGAGAAAGTAGAGCTAAGTGCAGTGATATGTGTTTGAGAGGCATTCTTTGAAGTGTAGGAAACAGCAAGTTATTACGTAAATGTATGATGAAGGCAGGTAGTTCTATATTTCCAGATAAATTATAATGTTTATTTCCAGTAGTGTATTGGTCCCCAGATAAAGTGAGCTTCTCAATCAGATAGAAGGCTGTTTTGGCTGTTACTGCTGTGAGAAATCACAGGATTCAGTCACTTCTCCCCAGGTGGGAGCCTTTCCTTGTTAGGCTAGGGAGGCGAACTTGCTATGCAATAGTCCCCCTAGGACTTCCGGTAAGTGGAAACTCACAGGTAGAGAAACCCTCTGAGAGACAGGGACTTCTGTTCCACAAAAGAACTCCCTAAAACCTTGCCTTTGACACCACAGGGACACCATCAATCCAAACCAATGTTTGTTATTGCAGTAAAAGAGTCAAGTATAGAGAAGAAGAAGAAGAAGAAGAAGAAGAAGAAGAAGAAGAAGAAGAAGAAGAAGAAGAAGAAGAAGAAGAAGAAGAAGAAGAAGAAGAAGAAGAAGAAGAAGAAGAAGAAGAAGAAGAAGAAGAAGAAATAAAATTGACGAAAAAGAAGAGTCAAAGAGTTATAGTGATTACTCCCTGGACCAATATTACTGTGACAAAGAAGATTGAAATATGCATGAAGAGTATTCAACAAACAGAGACGATGGACTACAATCCTCTGCTGGGGTGGACCCACCAACCTGTAATGAAAAGGGAGGAATGGCTTATCTATGGGAGAGTGAGAAATTATGCTTGAGAGCTTCAAATCCATCAAGTTGTGACTGGAACAGGAGAATGAGAGATCCTCCGTCGAGAGGAAGGCTGAGGTTGTAGGCCAAAACCCTCGACAAAGTCATAGGCTGATGAGCAGAGGGGAAAAATCTCCAAGAAAGAGAAGAAGGCAAGAGTGGTGGAGTGACCTGGAGGGGCAGACTGGTGAGTCTGACAACTGCGCTGAGACTGTTGGAGAACCTGAGTACGTTTAGAACAGTCCAAAGCAGACAGAAGGAGCAACCAAGCTGTCTTGACAATGTATGAAGTCCCGCTCCTGCAAAGTATCCCGCTGACACCAACCCTCGAAAAGTAAGTTAATGTGGATGGCAGGGGACCCAGGATGGAACAGAGCAATAAAGAATACTGTCAGCATAATCGGCACAGTGAGTGGCCAAAATTAAGAAGAGTGACAAACACTCTGTGACTCAGCCCACTCGACCAAGTAAGTGGCACAAAGTTAAGAAGAGTGACAAACACTACAGGACTCAGCCTACTCATACAAGTGAGTGGTCCAAAGTTATCAAGAGTGACAAACACTCTGGGACTCAGGCCATTCTTCCCAGTGAGTGGCCAGAAGTTAATGAGAGCAACAAATACTATGGGACTCACCCTACTTGTCAAAGTGAGTAGTTTAAATTTAAGAAGAGTGATAAACACTCAGGGACTCAGCCTGCTCATCCCAGGGAGTAGTCCGAATAGAAAATCCATTGTGAAACCCATCTTACTTGTCTGGAAAAGAGAATTACTATTGGATCTACAATAAGAATAGCAAAGAGGAAGACAGTGAAGCAGAAGAGGGTGTATGATATCAACTGTCTTATGCATAATGAGTTGAAGAGCTGTATCAACAGGGTGAATATGAACCTTAACAAAGGAAATCAGCTCCCTAGTAGAACCAGGAAGAAAAATGCTTTTAGAGACACTGAAGAGAGATCTTTTTTTCCAGAATTACGAAAAGCTAACAAAGCTGAGGAATAAAGGCCTACCAAGGGAACAATCAGGTGAAACAAGGACTGGGAAATGTCCTCTACAAGAACTAAATCAATTAATTCATGAGATAGACTAGCAATATCTCAAGATTGCATACTAAAGATGTAGACGGCTAGACAAGTGAAAGGAGTCATGCTCCATGTCTTTTTTTGTTTTCGATTAGTGGTAGGGACAGAGAAGCCTAGAGTTGGATGGAATACAGACTGTTTACTGTTTGACTTCACAACAGACAGCAAGCACCTTAGTTAGTTTGGTTATGTAGAGAAATCCATAGAGTAAGGCAAGGCATTGTTCCTTTATTATTTGAATAACAAATCTTGAAATGACAAAAAAGGGACTGTCTCTTCCTTCCAGGATGTGAAGAGTGTCATGAATAACTTAGATGGCGGTGGTACCTGTCCAATAACAAGGGGGGTTCTGGGAGTTTCTCTACTACTAGCCTATATCTTGGGTTAGAGTCTCAAGCAGAGACTTCAGCTCACCATCCTTTCACAGAAGAGAAATGTCCACTTCATATCAGACTTTGTCCTGCCCAAGGGCAGTCCAGCACCCAAATGCCTGGCAATTTTCTTCAGAACAAGAGTACCAATAGCAACCACTGAGGTAAGCTGTACCTCTCTAAGAACAGTGAGCAAGGGTTCCACATCTGAATTACCCTAGTAACTTAGGGTGAAAACCCAGGCAAGTGTTTCAAAGCACTCAATAGATACACTGTATAGTTGTTTAGAGTGTGAGGGCCAGAATAGGATTACAGACACAGGACTTACTTTTATTTGGACATCTTGACATTGACAGACTCATTAGCTTTTGGTTAAGGTAAGGACATTTCTCCTAGATTAGGGATAGTGAGGCATTTCCATCTTCTTTATCATTTATGTAAAAGTTTTTAGCCACAAACATGTCTTCCCTGCATCCACGTCTCATTCCTGCCTCCTCACAGTTTCTTCAGCAAGGGTAGGGTATTTCCCATTTTCTGTAGATCTGGGAAGGTGCCTCGTGCAAGAAGTATATTGACTACATTGAGAAGCATGCAAGTTCTTCACAGGTGAGGCCCTTCACAAAGGTTTAGGATAACGTGTCTTATTGTAAGTGGTGGGTTTGAAGGCTCCAAACGTGCTGGTTAGGTCTTCTGGAATAATTGTACTCAATTCTGTCCATTCTGAAATGTTGTGGACTGGTATGAGTGGGAAGTCTATGATGTGTTTGGGGTATTAACAGTGTGCTGCATCATCTTGCCTATCTTGTTTGCGAAGCTGTTGATGGTATTGCATTTGTCAGATTGCTGTATTGTAGGGTCTTGTAGGGGTCTGATCTAGTGTTTCATGGCTCACACAATCACTCTGTTCCTGTTGGATGCTTCCGTGATGGTTTTTGTATCATAGTTTGCTTTGGTTGAGGTGACATTTTTTCCTGTGTGCTGATTGGAGTCTTCTCAAGAAGATGAGTTGGTCTTGTTGGTGGGTTTGTCTCCAAAATGAATCTTGTCTTCAATTGGTGCACATGCTGTTGATGAGTTCCTGTCTCTACCAAAATGAGTAGCTTATGATTGTTGAGTCACAATTTCAGTGGTGCATGGACATTGTTGGCCTGAGTTAGGATGTGGTATAAGACACTAAACTTGCAATTGCCATTCTCCAAGTGGTTGGACAAAGAGTATCGGGTGATGAGGTTTCACACCAGTGCATCCATGGGGAAGTTCTTGAAGGAACAGTGTGGTGTCTTGATTATTTGTGTTTGTCCCTGAAGAGGAGAGGAGCATAGTGGAGCAGAATGATGGCTGGAGAGTTGGTGAATATCAAGTTGTGTTTGCTACCTATGTTCTGTTTTATTTCTATGGCAGGTTGCCTGATGTCCATGGTGTTTAGCACTTCCAATTGAGTTGCTCTAGTTTTCTTGGTGTCTTGGCTGCTGGGCAGGTCACTGTCTCTGAAAAAGATGTTAGATATATTGATTGACACTCTTGTGATAAGGTCTGTGATTACATCTACAAGGGGAAATATCCCCACTTTCCCGATGCTCATTTCATGCACTAACACTTTTTCTGAACAGAGTTTTGCCACCTTCATAATGTGACATGACTTCCTCATGTTCATTTTGGCTGTGTAATCTTATGATTGTGTGGATGTTGTGATATAAGAATGGCACATTAGAACAAGGTTTTAGGGTGGAAGGATGAGCAAATTAGGCACATAATCAAATGGGGAGACAGGTGGTAGGGTTTAGGTGGGTGTGCGAGGTCAGAGGGTTTCCGGGATCTCCATGTCATGCATGTAGGCAGCCAAAGATTAGGAGTAAGTGTGGAGGAGCAGAGGGACTAAAGGGATTTAACCTGCATTCAGAAGATAGGGATGAGGCAATGACAGGGACCCAATCATAGGGCACAGGAAGACATGTCATAGTGGCCTGGACATGAAGAAAAGATCACTCTGTAGCCTGAGACACTAAAGTGGATTTTGGCAAAAAGAAGTCATGCAGGAAATCTACATGGATCTGAGAAAGGCCTGGTTTGGGGTAGTTTGTAAATCCAATGGAATGTGTCTGTCTGAACATGGTTGAGAGGGAAGTGGTAGGTCAGTAGTTGAATGTATGTAGGTGTGGGGTACTCCTGGATGGGGCATGTCCATGATTCCTTGTGGTTGATTACAACCCATCTGTCAGCCTTCCCTGTGTGGTCCTTCTGTTGGATGCCATAGCCTGTATGGATGAGGACGTTCCATAAAGATGTATGTATGTGGGTTAGGTTTAGCTATATATATATTAACTGAAATCTGGGGTATAAAGAGCAGTAACTATGTGATGCAGGACATATTTTGGCTTTCATGGGTCCAGTTTATGGAATAACTATGAACACAACTTAAGCTCCTGAATGTTTTCCAGATTTTAAAAAGTATGCCATTAAAGCAGTTCAATAAAAAATGGGGAGATGGAGAAGAGGTTAAGTGACAATGGTGTAGAAGAAATATACTTCGAGACGAATTGCCCAGACCTCTGGAAATCCGGTTTTATTAGCTGCATCAATTTTCGACTAAAAAATGAGAGGGGACAACATTTAATGGTGATCAATGTGTTAGTACCTCCTAAATGCAAACAGATCCCTAAACTTAAGGAAGAATATTTTGTACCTCAGGTTTTATAGCAGACTAAACTGGAAGTGCTTTATTGATAGGAGACTGTAATGTTAAGTTGGGTCCGAATAGAGGAGTGCCACAGGATAAGTTGTCGGTGGAGGAACATTTTGGTATGCCAAAGAGATCCGTACGCAGTAAGCTATCCGCAATGGGGCAGTTAATGTATCTATTCATGGCTAAATACCTGTGTGTCGAATTGAAAGGCAGATACATTGTCCCAATTAAAATCTATAAAGCTGGGGCAAGGAAAACAATCACAGATTATTGTCTTGTTGACTGTTTTTCTTTTAAAATAAAGTTGAGGGTTTTAATATATGTGATCGCCCAGAGAGCAATCATAAACCATTGGTGGTATGCTGACAGATGGACCTGTGTCTAAGAGTTGAGACACAGCCTATGGATGAATCAAGCCAGGTTCTTCCCATGCAAAGTATCACCTGGACCGATGTGCTAACTTTGCTCGAAGATAAGAAAAGCACTCAATTACGGGGTAAGCTTTTGGACGCTAAAATTCATAATGAAGCGTTATACCTCTTTGACCTTCTCCAGTACCGAACTTATCAAATATTGCCTCATGCTTACCCTGATTATCGTAACACAAGAGGGCCTCTGATGTTTGACACCCCTTGGTTTGATATCAAATGCACACAGTAAAACTGGGTTGTGCAATCACTGCAACAACAGCAGGCAACAGCAGCAGGATATCTATATTTTCTGAAAAGATCTTATAAGAATCTGCTTGAAAATAAACATTGTCAATTTTTGTGAGGCTCAATGGGATCCCTTTGACAAAACAGTAAGGTAAAATCACCCAAAAAAATTCTGGAGATTTGTAGCAAGTGGGTGTGGGGGTAAAAAGTTTGGCGATGTGGGTGCTATTGAGCCAGAACGAATGGTTATCCATTTCAAGGAAGTATTTTCCCCAATTTGTATAGTTGAGAGTGAGCTGGGTCAAATGCCAATATTTTCTCTTATTGAAATTGAGGCACAACTAAAAACCCTGAAAAAAGGTAAGGCAGCTGGCACCGGACGGGATTTGGTCGGCTGGCCTGGGCGGGATTAGGCCGGGAGTGTACGGTGAAAGGAGTGAGTGGTGGGCACCTACTCTTGTCCAGGACTTTCATGCAATTGCTGCTGCGAGTATCCACCCCAGGCCCAAGTTTCCTGGAAATATAATTTAGTAGTCCCTCGGTTTAAAAAAGTTGACATGTTGGACCCTCAGTGTTACCACGCAATTGCATTAATCAACATTTCCAACAAGATTTTATTTGATGGATGATTGGCTGCTACATTGTATGAATGGGTTATGAAAAATCATATTATCCCAGATAACGATCAGTGTTTCATTATAAATATGATAGTGGAGAAAGATGTACAAAGAAGGAAATCCCACCTGTTTACTGCTTTTCTGGATTTATCCAAAGCATTTGATTCTATTAGTCAAAGATTTTTATGGGATAAGTTAAAGAGAATTGGGGTTCCTTCTGTGCTTTTCAAGATATTAAGGATACCTGGGTGACCATCAGATGTAATGGACATTACAGGTTTTCAAGGGACTTTAGCACTAATAAGGGGCTCAAGCAAGGATGCCCCCTGCCCCCTCTTTTATTTTCCTTATATCAGTGCAATTTTAATCCCTCTGCTCCCTTGCTAGCCTTAATGCCTCTGTCATTAGATGCTGTCAAATTTAGAACTTTGTTATACACAGACATTGCCATTTTGATGGATTTGAAGGCCAAAGGATTGCAATAGTTTGAAATAGTTTCCAGAGTTTGGAATATGCCAACAGTCACTTTGAAACACATGGGGCCTCTTTCCGAGGTTCGCGGAACAGGTTAACGGTCTCCGCTAATGGAGGCGGACCTGTTAAATCCATCCCATGAAATTACGAGGTCCCCTCATGGGACCCGGGAAGGACACCTGGCAAAACCAGGCGTCACTACCGGGTCCCGCAAGGGGAAGAGGGAGCAAACAATGGGCCACTCGTAATCGGCCCATTGTTAGCTCCCTCTCCCATTCCCATTGAGCACTATGGGGCCTCAGATGGGAATGGGGAAGGCCCGGGCCCGGGTTCTCAGAGAGAGGAATTACCGGGCCTCGGTACTCGGAATGGCCCGGTAATTCCCCATTCTGGGAACCCGGTAAAGGAGCCCAGTTTGGCGGCAGCCATGGAGCTAATAGCTCCATGGCTACCGCCAAACTCATAATGAGGCCCATGGTCTTACACTGAACTTGGCAAAAAGGGAAAGGTGCTTTTTGGCAAGAAAAACAATAATTGTAAATGGTTTCTTGAAAATTCTTCAATAGATTTAATCAGAAAATATAGATATTTGGGTTTGCTTTTTGCTAATAGTGGCACCTGGAAAAGCCATATAAGCACAACGGCTAAGCAGGCAGCGGTGACTCTTGTAAGACTTTTTGTCTCCAGGTGATGCCGATCTAAGATTAATACAGCAGTTCTTTATGGTGCTGAAGTTTGGGGCTTGTCTTCGTGTAGGTGCTTAGATAAGTTTAAAAATGCTGGACTACAGAGGATTTTGGGTTTTCCCATGAGTACCCCCACGGATGCATTGCGATATGACTTAGGGCAGGTTAACATCTCTGTGTTAGCCGAGCAGCGATTCCTGGACTTCTCCTTGACGAGCCAATATGTTATTCCCACAAATTCCAATCTTGGTACCACTTTGAGAAAGCTATTCAGCAATTTTGCTAATGTTCAGGACAGCTGGAACAATTTTGGGGCTAATCTGATCGTCCACTGGAAACTGAGGGATACGGATGCATTTGTGTCCTTTACATCATGTAGCATGAAGTTTATTTTTTTTAATGGGCTTCTGATTTGGAATAGCAATAGTTAAATGTCATGCACCTGAAAGCCACAGAGTACTGTTAATGGCTCAAACTAATGTTTTACCACTTAGAGCCAGAGACCAATGGTTGGGGTTGGGAAAGATATACCACTCTGATATGGAATGGGAGGGAGATCTAATTCATTTCTTAATGGATTGCAGATGTTGTACTTATTCAAGAAAACATTGGCGTAGGCCTCATTTTAACATGAATAACATAAGAACATGTGCAGGGGCGATCTGCTTTTTTATGACTAACAATGATGGACATTTTTTACCCGATGTAGCTAATTTGTTGTCCATTTTGTATAGATTGTTGTGATTTTAAATATGTTAATGAATGCTGTGCATGGATAACATTTTTATCCCTCTCACTTAAGCTACTGAACCTTTTTCAAGAAGTAATATGGACTGAGATGAACAATAGTTAAAACAAGGGCAAGATTTAGTGCAGCTGAATATAGAGAAAGAGGCTGAAGGCAATAAATCCCTCATTTAGTAGACGTAAACGAGAAAGGTGCAGGGATACTCAATGTTGACAGCATTCTTAGGGGATTGACATCCATTCTTTATTTATAAATAAAAGAGGTTACAAATAGGATTACTCTAAATAAACCAACTGAAAGGTAGCCACTTACGATATCTATCTATCAGTTGGGAGACTTAAAAGCATTTGTTAGGAAGTGCTAGTTAAATATCACAGATATAACAGTCCCATCATATTCGTTCTGTAGGAGTAGAATATGATTGAGGTGAGAGTGAGCTCATTAAAGGAATACAGGGACCAAAGAGGCACAGGCAGGGCTATGGAGGGACAGGTACACATGGATTGAAATGTCCTCTTGGAGTTGGATTCAAAGATTTTGTGGTTTAAGAAAAGCTGTAAGTAGTGAATTGTAGTACTTCCTGGAGGGTTGGTTAAACCAGAGGCAATCATTCAGATTCATTTGAAGCCATATCCTCAATTCTTATCTGGAGTTGGTGTGTACTTGCTCAACTACAAATAAATATCATTTTGAAAGACTGTGGTATAGGTTGAATGCAAACAATATAGCAAAGGAGTGAGAAGACTCTCTCTTTGGTTGACAGGATACATTTTTCCTGGACACCATTTAGAGCGTGAATTAATAAAATCATAAACCACAGTTAGGAATTCTCAAACTACTCTGAACGCTAGTTGTACATAATCTATGGTATCAAAAAATTAGGATTGACTAGCACGCACAAAGTAGGGGCAACACACTGTAGCCAGACCTTTGTTACATTCTTGCTATTGCTGTTATTGGTAGCGTCTGAGTCATGGAAAGTTAATGCCTGTCATTCAAAGAATCTCAAAGGTCTGATTGACAGCAGATTTTTTATTATATCAATCATATAGACATTGCCAGCATTATGCAACTCACCATTTTAGCTCTGATTAATAGAAATCATAGTTGTAATGTCTCTAATCACTAAGATTTATCACATGCATTGAACAGAAAGCAATATACAAACACGTTTATTGATTTATAGGAATCTCTGGGTTTATTTATTTATTTATTTATTTATTTATTTATTTATTTGTATGATGTAGCTTCGACAAGTGAAACTTTAATCACATCAATACAAACATTCAGTCAATACAAAAATAGAAAAACGAGAAAAAGAAAACAACACTAGAATCCCTCATATATAATACAATTCCAAAAATTCCATACTAAAATAATTTTGCATCTAAAAAATACTTTTACAAAATGCATCCTGATATTCTCATATAAAATACAATTTCCAGAAGTTTGTGCTATAAAAATAGTTTTACAGAATATATCCATATGCTTTTCACAAAATTCATGATAGTAATCACAATTGATCAATAGGCTGATAAAGAAATATCCACCACAGAATTTCCCCTGTAAACAGGGGTCTAGATTTAAAAAATAGTTCAAACATGTCATTCCGCAGTTTATCCATGGTGGACATACAATAATTACATGCTTAATAGTCTCAATACTATTCTGGCATAAGCGGCATACTCATAGTTCCCTCGGCAATCTATTCCTTGCACCGAGGACATAGTTAGTTAACAGCAAATTTAATTTAACACGCATTTTCTCAAACATTTCTGAATTTGATTGTGTGATTTGATCCCAAAAGAAGTGAGAGAATATTGTATAAGTCTCAAGACAGTCCCTATTGGTGATCCAGGCATTTTCAAATAATTTTGCCTTAGCCCTCGAAGGTCTATACTCCAAATCTTTCAACAGTATACCATTTGCTTCCAGAGTAACTAAAACAGCTTATCCAAGAATTCAGAGGTGAGCGATTTCCCACCCTGAAAATAGCATTAAGGTGCACAAAAAGGGAAAATGCAGGAGGAAACAAAATACTTCTAGTTAAAACAATCCTACGCCAAGTCAGCAATACTTCTAAAGAAACAAGGCCCAAGATATGTCGTAAGGCCGCCGTAGGTGTAACTAATGGAAGTTCCAGCTCTCGCTTCCATATTGGTGACCTGAGCCTGGGCCAAAGTAGCACCTCTTCTCACACCTCTGCTCCAAAGATCAATTTTTGGACCAGGATTTGGTTGTACATTTTCACAACTGGTACGAGGGATAAATAACCATATTTCCTTTCCAAAACATGCAATTTTGTTGCAGCTGCAATAGCTTCAAGCTTAACTGCCTGATTTGCTAAACCAAGAGATTTTTTTTTCTTAAAACAACACCTAGATACTTAAATTCTGAGACCATCTCCAATCTAGAACTATTTATGAACCACACTGGCAGGGCCCTGCATCCAGGTGACCTGCGCTGATTAATGTCAATTAATTTTGATTTAGGGAGATTTATGTCCAAGCCCAAATCACCAAAAAAGTCAGCCACAGATCTTTGAAGACCTACTGGTTTTCAGACCCTAAGTACAAGGTCATCCACATATATCAGCAATTGCATCATCAAACTGCCCAATTTTGGGGGGTTAGGCACAGCATGGGCTAAAACTATACCAATGCCAAAAATGTAAAGATTAAGCAAAAAGGGGGCCAACACACACCCGTGCTTTATCCCCTGCTCAACAGATATCCAGTCTGATCCAACTGAATCCCGATTCTGATATCAGTATATAAATGTTCCAGAATTTTAAACAGGGATTCTGGTAACTTCCATTCTCTTAACATCGCACACAGCCTGGACCGATCAACGCATTCGAAAGCTTTGGCAATATCCAGAAAGCCAGATACAAGGTACCTTTCTTCTCAATTGTCTGGTTAGTCAGAAACTTCATCAGCAAGCAGTTCAAAGATTTACTAGTTTCCTTGCTGAAGCCTGACTGGTTTGGATTTAATCTACCAAAGCTTTTGGCCCATTGTTCAAGGGCCCGCAATAGAAACCGTGAAAAGATCTTATAGGAGGCATCAAGAAGGGAGATTGGGCGGTAATTAGCAGGTTCCAACTTGTCTCCCTTCTTGAAGATCACAACTACTATTGCCTTTTTACAAGTATGGGGAAATTGATAAGTAGCAAGGATTTTCTGAAAAAGAACTAAGACGACCTTTGCCCACAGCAGTGTAGCTGATTTAAAGGTAAGATTGGATAGGCCGTCAGGCCCTGGTGCAATTTGTAGACTTAGCCCTTTTTATAGCCAACAAAATATCCCCAATGTCTATGTCAATAAGCGCCCATGATAATGACCTATCATGGGCGTTGTTACACTGTATCAAAGAGAAAACCACAGAGGACGGAGCAGCGTACACTTTTCTATAAGATGCCCAAATTGAGCCAGAGATGGGCAGTAACTGCAGAATGGATTACACCCCCCCTCTTATTAGTTTCCAGAAACATGAGGAGTCCTTGTTGGCTAGGCGGATAACATGTGCTCAGCGTCTCTTTGAAACAATAAAACCCCTCACCCAATTTCTGTAGGCTAACTTTAATCTCCTAATGATAGGAGTTCCAGTTTCACCCAACTTCCTTGTTTGCCTAAACTCTCTTCTGAGTTGTTTCTTCCTAGAGCTGATCATCATATTATATTTATGAGCTAGAGGCGCACTTCAAAAGGACCCACCTGGATGTTTTATGGAAATGAGCCCTAGAAGCAGAAACTGTACATGAGAACCAAAATACTGTGGCAGAATTGATGTGAAGACACCATCAGTCAAATCCTGACCAACTTTAATGTTGAAGCAATTAGATATTTTGGGACGGCAAAACATTGCATGATCTCTGGGTCTAACCTCAATTGAAACAAAATAATTTTCCCCTACAGTAGGCACAGAAAACCCACTCAACCAAAACAACAATTGGGAGTGATTGCTACTCTCATTGACCACCACTTCAAAGTAGTCAAAGCTAGGAAATAGAATATTTGAACAAAATAAATAGTCTAGGGTAGTGCTATTTAGGCCATTTGTCTATGTGTAATTAGGAGGCATGTCACTATTGACACTACCATTAAGAATTGTTAGGTCTCCTGCGTCCAAAACTGATTGAAATTGAAGCCCTGGTGCTCTTGATAAACTAGAGTGCAGATGAGTAAGTCCCCCCCTCATACCAATAGACATCCAAGCACTCTGAATAGAAATCTACCATGATAATAAAACGAGAATTATTGGTAAGTCTATGTAAGTCAATAGCATTGAATATGGCCAATAGGAAATCCCCCAAAGATGACGAGGCGGGGTTAAAATAGATATATATCAATATTAAGAACCTCCACAAGTTTACTCCAGCGTCCCACCATGACATTTTAGTGTCCAGGATGTCTGAATGGCTCAGTGACAGGTTTTCAATATTAGACTCTTGAGAAACTCTCCAGGCACTAATGAGGCCTCCAACAGCTCTGCCTTGTGTGCATTTTCTAGTAGGTTCATGAATAATTGAAAACACATCAACATGAGGTATATCCAACATAAAGGTTTCCTGCAAACATATCAAGCAGCTGATTTCCAGACCAATTAATTAATACAGAGAAGGTTAAGGCCACACGTATTCCATGATAAGAACCTGATGAGAGAAGTTATGATATGTGACCAATCGTACGCCACAGAACGTTTCTCTGAGCATAAATCACTTGTCCTCTTAAAACTGGGTGCATCCAATTTAACGTTGATAATCAAGGGTTCCTTATGATTACCCTTGGACCGACCATCTCTGTCAGCAGTTGGTAATTGCGACGATTCAGCCCAATCTTCAGACAATTGATAACACAGCTTTAACAGACTTTATGATTCTGAAATGACCAGGTTTTTCATCAATAAGGAGTAAAATCCCACTTTAACCATATCCACCCATCTAAAATCAAGAAAAAAGATTAGGGCAATATCTTTAGATGTTAGTAAATGAAGGGTGGGAATATCTTTAAACAATGCCCAAATATATTGCTGGTTAAGTGTGTAGAATTCCTTTACCCTAAAGGTGCATTTCAGAGAGATAGAATAGGTCATCCCTCGGCTGTACCCCACCCTCGGGTGAAGCCTGCACTTGTTCAGACCCTTTTGCCTCTTCTTTCTGGGGTAACCTAAAATTATAGTCTTTATTCAGGCCTTTAGGGACATGCAAGTGATTTAATTATGTGTCTCCAGGTTGCAGATGCTGAAATGCTAGTCTCCTCCTATCTTCTGAAGTGCAGAATTATATTAATTTACAGGAATCTGTGAGTTTGTTTGTACAAAACTGATTGAGTACTCAATGCTGCCTATTGTAACCATGCTTTGTGCAGCGGTGGATGTCTATCCCTTGAAAGATTTCTGTACATTGTTGTGCAGCGAAAGTTCAGATCTACCAGTATCTCTATGTAGCTGTGGAGATTCTGAATGAACAAGATGTGTTTGTAGCCTGTAATAGTGGGAATTCAAACTTCTCAATGTATCTATGTAGATCCGAGCCAAGGAAGCCAATGTCTCCTAGGAGATTGGGTTGTATCAGGTAATAAAGACTCATATCTTCATGGTGTCCACATGGAAATAGAGAGCTGCTCATCCCAAATAAGTCCCAAAGTCACTGTCTAGTGTGGGCAAGTAGAGGTCCATGTTTCCCAAAGCGACTTTTTAATGTGATGATTTGAGACCCATACTTGCCAAAAACTTTAAAACAGTGGACGCTGATGTCTTTCAAGGTTTTTTAGTAGAGTGTGCCAGCAGTTTCCCGTTCCTTACAGTGGATCTATTCATGTGTGTTGTGTTAATGTTCATGCCTGCTAGAGTTTCTGTCTAGAATTCGGTTGGCTGGTCAAGTATATGTGCCTGCGTATGGGTGTGCTCGTGTTTGTTTAGAGTACAATGTGGAGAACTTAGGCACACTCCCCCACTTCTTCGGAAAGTCAAATAGTAGTTGTGACACACAGGACTGAGTACATGTTTCAAACGCCTTGGTGCCTTGGTACAAAGGAAGTCTCTTCACTTGAGGCTTATTTTTTAACAAATAGAATGGAGAATTAATGGATTTACACGAGGAAACATTGACAAATGTAGTCAAATGTAAACTTGTGCTTGTGGGAAATGTTCATTTGTATTGAAATGGTAAATGCTTGTTATTAAGAACAATTGTGCTCAGGTGATTTTACCCCTACTTTGAGACAAACAATTAGTGTCTTATGTGTAGTTACAAGACAATTTAGAAGAACAACAGTTAATCTAAACCATTCTGTCAAAAGGTTAGACCTTCTTAAGTTTGGCTGGAAGGTGGCTCCAAAGCATCACCTATAAGCAGACACGACTACACTGCAGTACAGCTTGGAGGGAGATTACATGTGAGGAGGGACACACAGCTCGGTGTTGTTGTTTTGTTATTTACCCACCCATTGACTGCCAATTGTCATGCTAAATCTCATGGTCACGACCCCCATTGCCTGCCCCTCCCCACCCAAAATACATCCTACTTGGATTGCCTTGAACTAGCTATGTCAAACAGTAACATCAAATGTTGATCTGACAGTGTTGTTTCTAAACAAACTGCTGAGAGTTAATCACTTAATTGCACCTAAAGATGAGGTACTGGTATAATAACACGTGTTCTACTGATTGTGCGTTCAGCCACTTGATTTATATTTTTCCTTGCATTGAAGACCTGTTAAAATATGCTTTGACAAATCCAACAGATTTGACTGGGGTACAGGAATATGATGGGCATATTCCTGGCATTGCTATCAAATGCCCAAGTAATCACGCCCTTTTCCACTTGTGGTGGCCAGGTCGTACCATTATGGAAGTAGCTAGTAAATACAGATGCTATGCCCACACAAAAGCCAACTATGGTGGCTTTGTCAATACGTGTTTAGGTTCTGATAATATAGATGCCTTCTGGCAGAAATTTCAATGTCAGTGCACAGACCTTTCTCTGATGATCATAGATTTTTCCTCAGTTAAGGTAATTTCAGCATAGTTTTCACGTTCCTCTTGCAGCATCTGGAATGATCTTTGGCCTGCTTCCAGGTAGGGGTGTGCAAAGTTTTTTCTAACTTCACTGATGGTGTTTGCCATTTCTTTGTATGCATCATTTCATTGTGTCATTCATTTAGCAGATTACTTTTTTTGACAGTTCTCTTTGTGGCTAAACATCCTCATGCATACACATTACTGCGGTAGCGGGTGTGTATTTATGGTTAAGTTGCTAAACCCATAGGAAGAGCACTTTAGACAAATCCTCACCAAACTTTGCAAAAAAAGTATATGGTCTACTCTGAATATTTTGGGCAAGTTTGGTGAGGTTTTGTGGAGGGGCGGCTTGGGCCCGAAAGCGTGCTTTTGTGAATCTAGTTAAAATGCATCCAGTCGTTTTTTTTAAAACAGGCAAAATGTGGGTGCCAAAATATTAGTGATATCTGGCTCCGCTCAGCAGAGCCATTTCCGGTTCGCTTCACGGATAGAACTCTGGTTGGCCCGGATGGCCGCGAGATGTTTGGAACAGACAACGTGTCCGCTGTTTGGCTGGAGGAAAGCGTGATGTTCGTCATATTTTCCCAAAATGCTGTCATGTTGTATTCACTGATATACATGGATAGCGCAGTGAGGGACAGGTGGGAACTATGTTTTGGGGTATTTTGTGTTTGAAGGAGGGGTGGGAAGGGTGGGGGAGTGAAAAATGGTTGTTCTGATGTATTTTTTAGGTGGAAGAAGTCGTGTAGGGCACAGTAGTCCGCAAACACAGCAGTAGTTTGCAGACTGGACTACTGTGTAGATTATCTGGTGAATGCAGGAAGGCTTCACTAGGGTAGTTGAGTGGAATGTAGGTGATATGAGAATGTTTGCATAGGTTACAGATAGACTGTGCACAGAAGAATCTAGGCAGCAGCACAACTGCTGTGGTGTGATGCGGCCAGTCCCTAGACTCCTGGGTCCGAAGAGTCTAAGGACTGGCCACAACCACCACAGCATCATGCGGCCATGCACCCAAGATTGTGGCCACTGGCTATAAGCTTTGTAATAATATGTGTACAGCTTGGAATTTGGCTATTGGAAAGAAGTATTGCAATAATATGTGTATAGTGATTATACATACTGTATAGGCAGTATACACCTTTTGGAGCACAGTGAGACAATACCTTTGAAGTGGTACTGGTACTTTTTTGGTATATTACACATTGAGGTGCAGTGGCATTTGTACAGTAAATGGATTGGTCTGGTACATTGGATAGTTGATGGCAAGTTTGTTTGGCACGTTATTTTGAATGGAGGTTTCTTGTCACATCATGTTGTTGTCTGTAAATGTAATATCTTTTACCACTTCTATGTATGGCAATTGGGTTTCTATGCTCTTTTGTGTATGCGTTCTCATTGAAATATGGTTCTGTGTTGGGTGTGTGAATGGAGTCATCTGCATAGAAGTTTGCAAGGTATCTTTGTTGATATTGGCATGTTTTGAACAACTTTGTGTAGTTCACTCCTTAATTTTGTTAGTGGTTAATATCTGGTTAAAATTAATATAAACAATTTCCTTTTGAGGAGCGTTACACTGTCAATGAGAGCTTCCAGAATTCATTTTGTGTGGGTATTTTTAAGGGATGTGCGTGATTTCTGTGTTGTTTTTATAAGATTGTGAAGTACACCACAGCTGAACATTTTGTGTGACATGAAAGGAGAAGTGCGTTCAAAAATGTTATTGTTCTGATCATTCTGGCATCTCATTTAAGCATATTGTGAGGAATTCTAAACTTTTTTCTGTGCATGTTACTTTGCTTTTACTAACTTTCATAAATGCGAAAACAACGTACTGGGTGTGGTGATGTTGTGCTACTGTTAACAGTTGCACTGTTGCAGTAAATTCAAATTTCCTTGCAGTAATAATACAGATGGGCCACGCAAAAACGTGACATATTTAGTCCCACCGAACAGCCCTACCTGTTTTAATTACGTTTGTCGGCATTGTACCCAAACGGGATTCGTTAGCATTTACGGCAAAACCTTACTTAACGCAGAACCAGGAATACAAACACAGATATAGTTATACACGGGTACATTTTCTTTCTTGTTAAAAATGGTATGGACATATACAATTTTGTATGGAAACAGTAACAGTTTTCAATGTCACCAGAGCTTTTATTTAACAAAGAATGTTTGCAAGAAATTATTAGGTTAGCGGAATTAACAATATTTGGTTTTCCCATGGAAATTACAGGTAAGGAACATTGCATGATTCCATTGTGGTTTCCAATGTCTACATGATATGCTGATTACGAAGGACTACATTTCTTCTGTGTTTTCGTGGTGCAGCAGTCAATGATTGGAGTGATGCACATGGTAGTTTTTGTGGGAGAAGAAGTTCTTTTTTGGTAATTTGACACACACTGTTTTTACTTCTGTACATTTCTACATTTGGAAGGCTGATAGGTTGCTTCTTATAACTGGTAATGCGAAAGGACAGATTGGCCCATGTTGTTTGACCCATGTCACAGTGATGGAGAAAATCCTGTGGATAGTGAGTTTCCAATGTTAGTTAAATAAGCCGTCAGATGGTAGCTGGAAACTGTGGCACATGCTATATGGTAGAAGATATCTGACGAGATAAGACAATAAAAGTAAATTGTAGTCGCTGTTTTGTACCGACATATAACAATTGATATTGCTCTTTTATTTGCATTGTCCTCGTACAGAAGTGTTTTAGAGTGCAACGAGGGAAGCGAGGGGAATAGGGGAGAACTAAACGTGGAACTGCATGGGAGAGGAAAAGGGTAAAAGTGCATGGGGGTAGGGAGCAGTGGAAAGTGCTATGCAAAACAATAAAAAAAAAATAAATGATACATAAATAAAACAAATAATAAAAGTAGAAAGTGGTAGTGCAGCCAGCAAGTTATTGTATACATGATAATTGGATGAAACGTAATTATAAAACCAAACCACAAACATTGAACACAAGCATGAGAACATGGGGGAGCATTTCAGAGCATGCGTTGCGTAAAAGGTGAGCGCTGTGAAGTAGGTAGAGGAAGTGGTGGAAATGGAAGAAATGTGGTGTGGGATTCCACAATGGGGGTGCTGGCGGGGTTTGGAGGAGGGGGCCCGAGGTCAGATGACTGCATTGTTGCCAGGTCTGCTTATTATAAGCGACTTTGGGCTTCTTTTTGAACAAAGTCACTTATAACATTTATAATATATTTGGTGTGGTTTTTGTCCACTTATTACCCTTATTAACCACGTAGTTCAGTTAATAGGGGTAACAAGCTGACAAAAACTGCAACAAGTAAAATGACTTCACCGCTGCCGCCCTGATTAACAGGAATACACTGGAATGAACTTCCCCGGCCATCCGGCTTCCTTCTCTTCAATAACCACTGTGGTGCCAAGTCCGACCCCGGCTGCTAAGTGTCATTGGCAGCAGGGGGTAATTGAAGGGAAGAGAAAAAAGCTTATAGTGACGGCTGGGGGAAGTTAACGACTCCCATTTAAGAACCTTTGTTGTGGACAAGGGCTTGAAAAGGCACATTTGATACTGAAAGCACATACAGAAAAATGGGTTGCCATAACATATGTTGACAAAAAAAGATGTGTGCATTATTTCAATAGTATTTATATGTCCACATTTGGTGTGATGCATTTGATTTTTTTTGGCAAGAATGTCACATTCCCTGGCATCATATAAAGCGTGCCTTTTTAAACAATGCAAAAGTTTACCATTTCACATTATCTTTTGTTATGATTAAGGGCCTCATTACACGGAAGGCGGTGAGCCATGGCGCTATTAGCGCCATGGCTCATGCCGGTAAAATACCGACACCGCCTTGGCGGAAAGGGGATTTACCGCCCCATTCCAAGGTTGGAGGGGCGGTAGATCCCCTTTCCGCCATTGCCCTTCCCCATTCCCATTTCTGCCCCATAGGGCTCTATGGGAATGGGGAAGGCGCTAATTACGGCACCGCAATTTTGCGGTGCCGTAATTAGCTCCGAGGTCCCTTAGCGGGTTGGTTTTTAATGCCTGCAAAAAGCAGGCGTTAAAGCACCAACCCGCTAAGGGACCTCGTAGTAAGGCGGTAATGGTTAACGGTCACCGTTACCATTAACGGTGGCCATTAACCATTACCGCCTTCCGTGTAATGAGGCCCTAAGTCTTGAAAGACAGCCCACAAGCCATTTTTTATATTTTTGTAGAATTGCATGTTGTTATTTGTAAGATTCAAGATGGGGTGAAAACGTAACATGTGTACTCTTTTTGCTTAACATATTTCTATAAGGATTCCTATATTGCTGGAGTACTTCAATTATGATGTGTGTACTTTTCAATTCTGATTTATAAAACGGAGTGTTGTTAAAAGCCAAACGTTGTGAGGAGGGGAGAGGATCAGAGGGCACATTTGTTGGGATGATTTCCCGGATCCATGGATGTGGGAAGAGAGGTTGCTGGACTGCTGATTTTCAGGGTACAAGTTGAGATGCCATATTTGATGTCATGGGTGTTAGTCTTAGCAATGCCCAAAGGTGGCACGAGTTATGGTTGCTTAGCGTACCATAGCTGGCAAATTTCAGGGTTTTTTCAGTTTTACTTGTACCCAAAACATCCCTTTAACAAAGGTTTTTCACTGAATTTGATAGGTAATTATTAGCACAACTGCACCATAACGACCCTTTAGCAAAGTTTTTTCACTGAATTTCATGGGTTTTTATTAGTGCAAGTTAACCGTAACGTCCCTTTAACAACGTTTTTTCACTGAATATGTATATAGATGTATGTGTTTTAAGCAGATCACAGTAATCCAGTTTTTTTCTAGAGAAATGAGAAGCATGACCCCATTTGGGAAGTTTATCACTTGTACGTCTAATGTGCTTGACATAGGAGGAAGTGGCACTACAGGTATGCAAACAACACATGAGACATTTGGGTCAGGCTCAAAAATTGCATTCTCTTGGTGACTTTCACAGGAGGTTTACTGTTTGTGGTTTTGGATATGGTCTTTGCTGGGGCCACACAATTCAGTGAGGTGGAGGAGGTCACCCTCTTCCTCTCCAAATGGGCTGACCTCACTTCCTCTCTCCTTTCCTCTTCCTCTCAGCTTCTTCAACATGGGGATATCAACATCCACCTGGATACCACAGACCCATGCTCTGGGCTCTTGCACAACCTCTGTGACTCTCTCTCCCTCTCCATCCTACCCTCTGGTCCGACACACTCAGCTGGACACACCCTGGATGTTCTCATCTCTTCAAACATCACCCTCTCTAATCCTCTTACTACTCCTCTCTCTTGGACCAATCACATTCTTCTCTCTTCTCACTTAAAACGTTGTGTCCCCTTACCAAAGTCCCACCCAGCACTGCCACCTTCCTTCTCGGTCATTCGACCTATGAATCGAATGCCAGTGGCCGGCTTTGCTTCCACCGTCTCTCCCCCTCCGACCGCTGTGGCTGACTCCCACTCTGACACAGCCCTTTCCAACCTTCACCTTTCTATCTATAGATCTCCTTGCCCCTGCCATGATGATCCGCCTGAAGCCTGCCACCAAGTGCAACTCTTGGTTTGACTCTGACCTGGCCGTGCTAAAACGCCAGTGCAGAGTAGCTGAGCGGAAATGAGAAGCTTTGGGCGCACCCTCTGACAAACTGGCCTGCTGCCTGCTCCAAAGGCAGCACAGATTCTCCATATTCTCTAGAAAGATGGTCCATATTCAAGCATGCATCTCTGTGGCCTGTAATGAATGGCTGAACTTTTCAAATCTGCAAGGAGCTGGCCAATCCTACTGCAGTCTCCACCTCTTCTACTACCACCCAGGCCCTCTGCACAGCTCTGGCTTCTCACTTCATGACTAAAACCCAGGACATCCTGTCCGCACTGTCCATCTGCTTCTCATCTCTCTCCCTCTACCTCTCTCATACCCCCCTTGACTGCCCCCCTCTTCTCCTTCTCTCCTACCTCTAGCCTATAACACATGATGAAGTTTCCAGACAAGTTCGGCCTCAGAAAGTGTCATCCAAACAGGTGACCCTTTGCTCCTCCACAACCATTAAGGACAACATTGTTTCTCTTGCTCCAGCCTTGGCCAATTTCTGTAATCACTCCTTTGTCACTGGATCTTTCCCCTCTCTTCTTAAGAATTCCCTTGTGCACCCACTACTAAAAAAGGCTTCTGCTGACACCTCCTGTCTTTCTATCTCCCGATTTTGTTATCACTCCTTTCCTGGGCAAACTCCTAGAGAATTTGACTATCTCCAAGCAAACGCCCCACACTGAATATGTTGGTTGTCTCCATGACCATTAGCATGGCTTCATAGCAGCCAGAGGCACGCAAACTGCTCTTCTGAACACCCATGAAGATCTGCTTTCTAACCTCGACTCCAGCACTCCCTCGGTCCTCCTCCTCCTTCACCTTTCCTGAGCTTTTGAAATGGTCCACCACGCCATCCTAATTCATTGACTCTGTGAGAAACTGGGCATCATGGATCAGGTCCTGGCATTGCTGTCTTCCTTCCTCTCGGACTGACCCTCCCAAGTCCAGCTTGGGTCCTTTCTCTCCACCACCTTTCTCTCCACATGTAGTGTTCCCAGGGCTCTATCCTCACACCCTTGCACTTCAATGTCTAGCTGGCACCTTTGGTCCTCCTCATCTCTACCTTCTCCTCTGACTTTCAGTGTTATGTGGATGACACAAAGCTCTCTTTCAGGCAACCCTTGCTCTCCTTCTCAGCCTCGCTCATTCCTGACTGTTTATTCCCTATTCAGGCATGGTGCGCCTCCAATGATTTGTGCCATAATGCCAGTAAAACAGAGATCCTCCTCATTGGGACCCCTGTTCCCGCTTTACCACTCTCACTTGGGCCACCCTCATTGGGCCCTCTCCACTCACCCTGCTGTCAGGCAAAAAACCTTAGGGTCATCTTCTGATCCACTCTCTAATTCTCCCCCCACATCCCAGATCTTGCCAAGAAGGCCCACTTCCAGCTGTAAATCCCCAGAGGTATTCTTCCTTTCCTCACCTTCCCGCAGAAGCTCACTGTCACCAGAGCCCAGGTTCTCTCTAGGCTCCACTACTCCAACAGTCTCTTTCGCAATCTGCCTAACTCTACACTTCACCCTCTGCAACCTATCCAGCACAGGACTGCAAGACTTATCATTGGTCTCAAGCCCAAGGACTGTATCTCTCTGGCCCTGAAATGCCTCCACTAGCTCCCCATGGCTGCAAGGATCAAGTTCAAGACTCACTGCTTTTAGGGGTTGTGGACCTCACTATCTTCAACTCTCTCTTCCTAAATACCTTCCTGCTAGAACCCTCTGCTCATCTACCTCTAACTGTCTGCGGGTCAGTCACCTCTCGAAGTAGATAGTTGGGGTAGATCTCTCTCCTCTGCAGGAACCTCACTCTGGAACGGCCTCCCTGCCTCTCTCCGTCTTGAGCTGGATATCCTTAATTTCCGGAAGCTCCTCAAGACCTTCCTTTTCTCCTCTTCTTTCTCTCGCCCTTTTCCCTTCTAACCTGTCTTTGCTCTTGCTCCTCCTACTCTGCCTGACTGGCTGCTTGGAGCCCCCTGGGTCTTACATGGCACCATGCTCCCTTGCCCCCTCCCTCGCCAGTCCTCCTGCACATGCCACCTGGCCCACATTCACTGCCATTTGGCCTACCTTGAACTTCCCGGCTGGGATTTCCCACTGTTGTCTCAGACTCGCTCACACTTAACACGGTGCCCTCTGCTCTGGTTGCACTCTCCCTTGCACTTTGTGCACTTGCACGATCTAAATGTCACAAGGCCAAGTAAGATCATTTGTCTTGTCTTCCCTTTGTTCCCCTTCCTTGCCTTGTTGCGCCATAAAACACTTGTGAATATGCACATAATTAATACCTAATCAATCAATCAATCAATCAATCAGCTTCATCATCACCACCCTGCCCGCACTCCATCACAGTTCTCCAATCACCATTGATTGGCTGAACCATCAGGCAATCCCCTTTGACATTAATCATACCACCCCAGTCAAACACACCCATTGGAGGTTCATGTAGAAGACCCTGACAAACTCCACCTCACATCGGCTGACATATCCCACATTAACCAGGACTGTGACTCACTTCTCCAAGTACTCAACACAGCACTTGCAACCACATCCACCACCATGCCCCAGTAAAACAATGCACCCCCAAGCCTAAGCCTTCCACACCCTGGTACATTCAAGGACTCAACTTCAACAAAAGACCCATATGAAAACAAGGAATTACTCTGCTAAAATCATGCAGTACATCCAACCTCACTCTGGTCAAAGAACTACATGCTACATGCCGATGACAGATTACTATTTATTACTAATTTGAAGGCCAACTACTGCAAAACATCATAGCCAATGCTGACAATGAAAGCAGAGCCTTCAACCCTCTACTCAACACCATAAAGCATTCCCTCAAAAATCCACCACCAACCAACTCTTTCCTCATCAAAAAGATCACCATCATCTGCCAGAAGACAGAAATTAACGCCACAACTGACAGCACACCATAAATCCCATCTCACAAAACCACCACTGCCTGGACAACTTTCATGACACTTACCATGAAAGACCTCACTACCAGACTAACATCCATCAAGGCCACACTGTAGAAGGAAGACATACTCCCTGCATCAATACTCACAACCTTTCCACTAGACACACTCCTCTCTTAACTGACAATCATCAACAGCTCCCTCCCTCAAAGTACCTTTCCCTTTACCCTCAATACCAGACAAAACTCCCTGATTTTCATGTAACAACAATGGACCCTAAGGACTTCAGCAAATACTGCCCCCATCATCAGTCTTCCCTTCCTTAGAAAGATATGTGAGAAAGCAGTAGTCTTGCAACTCCTCCAGCACATTAAAGACATCAATATCCTTCAGTCATACTATTCTGTCAGTTCCAGATGCAGCACAGAAATGGCTACCATAAAGGTGATTGAATATGCCCTCAACATCCTCAATGATGGCCATCTTTGCCTCCGGGTTCTCCTTAACCTCACAGCAGCAAGTGACACAGTAGAGGACTAGACATTCACTGACATTCAACTGTGCTACATAGGGACCAGCAAGATTTTCCTCAGCTGGTTCAAATACTACCTAGTGAACCACCACCAATTCATCCATATGGATTAATCCAGATCACCAAGACTCCCTATCACCTGAAGAGAACAGCAAGGATTCATCCTCTCCCCTTGATCTTCAAACTTTACAAGGAACTGCTTGTAATCATTGTACCTCACACAACATCCACATCCACCAATATGCAGATGACATGCAGCTCTACCTCCAGATATCCTCCATCAATGACATCCAATGCTTCAATGCTGTGTTCAGTGATTACCTAAATCCCAGACCCCTCCAATAACACATTCATACTGTTGAGCAATAATACTGAACACCCTGACATCCAGACCTGAGTCTCTGATAAGAACCTCTGGGGCTTCACACCCACACTGACTACCTGTGCCAAGTCCTTTGGGTTTAACATCAACAGATAGCTCTAGTTTAAAATGCACATAGCAATGAACACAGAAACGGCTTAGTAGCAAAGTTCCCTCCTGCAGAAAAAGAAGCCTTTCATCAAACAAAACATCTTAAGATCTGCTGTGCAATCCTTTGGTCAACTCCCACCTGCATGGCTGTAGTGCCCTTCTGTTAGACCTTCCAAAAATTAACCTGAAACCCATTAGAGGTGTCCTACATGATGTAGCATGACTCATCAAAGGAATTTTCAAATATCATCTTGCAAGCCGCCTACTGTTCATCTTCAAGGGTGTCACCCTGAAGTCCCCAAGCAGCCTTGCTGCGAATATCGGCATCTCCGAAGGCCTACAATCGATCAGAAGTAAGGACATGTTCAGTCTGGAACTCTGACGGTGCTGAAAGGAAAGAACCATAAATCAGGTCTTCTATGTCCCCAGTCTCCCCTGGCCTCTCATCAACACCAGGCTCACCCCCTCACGTCTGTACTTCAGGAAGCATCATAAGACCTTCTTCTTCAAGGAAAAGCTCCTCACTAACACCACACTACCACCACTAACCACATAACCTGAGACTGGGTGATCTGGTCCACCTGTTTCCTCCACTGGCTTGCTTGTAGATCTCTTGCTGCCAAAGTGCCCAATCCCCACACCCTTTGTTAGCTCCCCCACACCATTGTATCTCTACGTCCCTCACTGTATGATATGATATGATATGATATGATATAATATGATATGGCATTTATAACGCGCCTATACACAAGTGTTTCAAGGCGTGACGAGGCAGGGGGGTGGGGGGTAACAAAGGGAGGATAGACAACGATCCTACTAGGCCAGGTGTCATTCAGATTGCACAAGTGCATGGGAAGGGGGGAAAGGAAGTGCGCAGAGGGACGGGAGTGGGGAAAGTGCAGTAGATAGGAAGTGGAATAATAAAACACGTAAACAGCCAGCTGGTGGCAAGTGCAAGGAAGTGCAGATGTAAGTGCTGGTAAGGGGACTGAAGGGATACAGAAAAAACAGTCCCCAAGTGGAGGGGTGCAGGTGGGTAATTGACGGGGCCTAGGCCAGAGATCAGAAAGGATGGCCAGGTAACCAGTGCAATTTCAGTCAGGAATTCAGCAAGGGAGGGGAAGAGATAAAACAGAAGGAAAGAGGAATGTTTTGAGGTGTTTCCAGAAACGGAGATGGTTCTCCTCGAGTTTCAGGGAGGTAGGAAGGCTGTTCCAGAGAGAGGCCCCTGCCGAAGAGAGTGATCTGCCACCAACTTGTTGCTTGGAGAAGTGACAGGCCCTAAGGGAGTTGGAGGCAGATGAGCAAAGAGCTCGAGAGAGAAGGTATTTAGGAAGAGAGAGTTTAAGGTATTGCGGCCCCAGGCCCCAGAAGGCCTTTTGTACAATGCAGAGGGTTTTGAACTTAATCCTCACAGCCAAAGGGAGCCAGTGCAGAGATTTCAGTCCTGGAGAGATACGATCACTGGGCTTGAGGCCAAGGACAAGTCTTGCAGTCCTGTTCTGGATAAGTTGCAGAGGGCGGAGAGTGGAGGCAGGTAGGTTTAGATAGAGGCTGTTACAGTAGTCCAGCTTTGAGAGGACCAGGGCTCTGGAGACAGTGAGCTTCTGAGGGAAGGAGAGGAAAGGAAGAATACCTCTAAGGAGGTGCAGATGATAGTGTGACTTTTTAGAGACATCAGAGATGTGAGGGGAGAAGGAGAGTGCAGAGCCGAAGATGACCCCAAGGTTTTTAGCCTTGTAGGTGGGAGTGGGAGGAGGGCCAAGAGAGGCCGGCCAGAGAGCTGCAGGGAAGGAGGGAGTGGGTGGGCCGATGAGTAGAATCTCAGTCTTACTGTCATTAAGGCAGAGGTCATTGGCGGCGCACCATTCCTGGATGGCAGACAGACAGTCAGAGATGAGGGAAGGAGAGGAGGAGGCCGAGGGCAGCCTAAAAATGAGCTGTGTATCATCCGCATAGCACTGAAAGTTGGAACAGAGAGCAGGGATGTGGTGGGCAAGGAGTGCCAGGTATTGGTTGAACAACCAGGGAGAGAGGTTAGATCCCTGGGGGAAACCACAGGTAGAGAAAAAGATGTCAGAGAGGAAGGACCCAAGTTGGACCTGCGATCGGAGAGGAAGAAGTCAGCCACGCAAGAGCCTGACCAGTGATACCCAGGTTATCACGGAGACGGTTGAGCAGCATGGCATGGTTGACAGTGTCAAAGGCAGAAGAGAGATCAAGCAAGATAAGAACGCAAGGGGTGTTATAGTCGAGGTTAGTGAGCAGGTCTTCACGGATGTTCAGGAGAGCAGTTTACGTGCTTCTGGCAGCTCTGAAGCCAGACTGATGGTCATGAAGACAACCAACAGATTCAGTGTGGAGATTGAGCTAGGAGATGGCCAATTTCTCCATGAGCTTTCCCAGGAAGGGAGTGATGGAGATTGGGCGATAGTTAGCAGGGCAGGAGGGGTCAGCAGAGGGTTTCTTAAGAAGAGGGTCACAAGGGAGTGCTTAAGGGGGGAGGGAAAGACTCCAGTGGTGAAGGAGTGATTGCAGAAATCCGCCAAGCCAGGAGCCAGGGAGTCGATGTGATCCTTGATAGTTTTGGAGGAACAGGGGTGAACCTGTTTCAACAAGACTTTCATAGATCGGACTTGTCTATAAACCTCACCTGGAGAGAAAAGGGGAAAGGCCGAGAAGGAGGGAGGAGGGGCGGTTGCAGAAGGGCCAGAGGAAGAGCAGAGAATAGCGGGAGGGGGGTGAGAGGAGGAGAGTGAGGAAAGGATGTCCTCAGTTTTTTAAATGAAGTGAGAAGCCAGTGCCATCCAGAAGTCCTGGGAAGGGACAGGAGAGGTAGAGACTGCGGCAGGATTGGCCAGTTCCTTGCAGATTTTAAAGAGTTCGGCCGTGTTAGATTCTGCAGAGACGCAGGCTTGGATATGAGCTCTCGTCTTGGTGAGGACGGAGAGCTGGTATTGCCTTTGCAGCAGGCGGCAGGCCAGTTTGTCAGAGGATGAAATGGAAGCACACCATTTCCTCTCGTCAACCCTACACTTGCGTTTTTTAGGGTGACGAGGTCTGAGTCATACCAGGAGTTACACTTGGCTTTGGGATTCAGGCGATTCTCATGACAGGGGCAAGGATATCGAGAGTATCAGATATAGAAGAGTGGATCATGGAGAGGCCTAGGTCAGGGTGGGAGTCAGCCAGTGGGGTAGGAGGGGGGGGAGGTGGCGGAGAAAGCAGCGAAAATTACTTTTATAACTTCTAAATCACTCTATTGCTTCCCAAAGCTAGTTCCATGCTCAATAAATACCCTAATATAAATAGAAACACAATAATAATTATGCACTGAAGAGTAACTCTCTACTCCGAACCCACAACCCCAGTCTAAAGCATATGTTGGTATTGTTTTAAGCATGTTAGTAGCCCATACACATTTGTGGGTACAGGAAGTGTATTCCCTAAATAGCATTATCACTTATCAACCTTTATTAGTTATATGTGTGTGTGGTGGGGGGTGAAGAGGCACTCTTACACTATTTTTGCTAAATTAAAGTCCATGATCCCATTCATGAGCACTGTCTACACAGCTGTGTTTCTCATTTTTCTGGTAACTTCAGATTCAAAAATAAAACCAGAATGAATATGCAGTCAGTCAACCATAAAATTAAAGTGTTTCTGTGTTTATGCCCGGGCAAAGTCAGCGCATGGTGATTTTTGGAGTACAAAATGACTTTGACCGGACTTTGCATGACAGAAATACACTTTACACGGTTCCATGAACTTTTTTTTTTCAGCAGTTCAAATTCACTTTGAACAGGGCAAATCTTTCATGAATCCTGCCCTTATTCTGTATATTTCAAAATATCCTCTATTTTCTTTCTGTCAAAGTCACTAGTCTGCAACCATAAAGTTTTAGCGCTTCCATCTCCATGCTTTCCCTATCTTCCCAATATGCGACATGTTTACATTTACCCAGGTTGGAGTCCCGCATGTGACCCTGTCTGTCAACCCCATGGTCCTCATAATGTCTCCCCTTCATATTATTGCATGTATGGATGGTGGGGCAAGTTGCCCTTTGTAGTGGGACATAATGACACATAATATCTATTTTGTCCATATATGTGAGATCCTATTATTCACACAAAGCATGTTGTGGGCCCTTTCTAATTGTATTGTGCATTCGCATTTTTGAATGTCAGACAAGTTCAGTCCTCCCTCCCAAATAAGCCTGCACTAAGTGCTCATTATCACTCATGGCGACTTGGCTCTGTGAATTGCTCTCTCTTTCTTGTTGAAATCTGATTGTTTCGTTTCAAATGTTGTATTCTATGATCTCTACAGGTATCTAGGCAGTCATCATTTTAAACATGGCTGCCTTTCTTAGTATGCATAATGGTAATGTTGCCTTATTTACTGTATTATCTGAAATCTTCATGTAACTGAA
The DNA here is from genome assembly GCF_040938575.1 of Ambystoma mexicanum. Lineage (NCBI taxonomy): Eukaryota > Metazoa > Chordata > Amphibia > Caudata > Ambystomatidae > Ambystoma > Ambystoma mexicanum. The sequence continues at coordinate 500,306,825 of NC_090934.1, forward strand.
ATATGCTCTTGCCCTTCACTAACGGAATGCCTAAATATTTTAAAGTTCATCTTGCCTTCTGTAGTGGATATTGGGGTGCATATTAAACAAGTCCATGCAGAGTAAAAGGAGGCGCTAAAAGCAGGTGTAATGGTGTCACGTCTGTCTCAACGCTTCCATTCATGCAAAGGGGGATTTTCATCATTTTTTAAGGCAGAGGGTGGGGGTGAAACAGGAATAACGTTTCCGCCTCCAGATGGCCCTCTGCATTAAAAAACAATTGGTTTCATGCTGGTGTGAAACCAATGATTTCCTAGGAAACCGATGTAAAAACTCTGTTTGCGCTGCAGAGTGCAAATAGAGAAGTTTAATTAGGTTTCCACTGCCTCTTTAGAATGCTAATGTGCGAGGAAATGATGAGAATTGCCTTAAGGGGACCTGTCTGCACATAAATTGAGCCCCTTGATATCGTCACGTATTGAGTGGTAATTCCACTGGATTTACCCTCATCTTTGTTACCGTACCTGCCACTCGGTACAGCAAGATTACCAACAGATTGTGAGTACTGTAATGACAGAACTAGTTCCAATTTTTGGAGTCCACACGACTCAATGGGGATTTTGACAGATTACTGTGAGCATTAAATCAGCTTGGTAAATTTGCAGATATTTGAAGGACAAGTGGAGGAGTTACATCCAGCAATATGCTGAACGTAAACCTCTTATACACCTACAAAGTTATCCTTGGTGTGTTGAAATTGTCAGTAAATCTGTTATCACCAAAATAAATGCAGTAGCAGAATTACCATACAAAAATGAACTGCACTGACACACTTGTAATGAGGCCCATTTTCTCAGGAAACCTTCCCACTCCTGTCCTGAAAAAAGATTGGTTTCTCCTAATTGATTTTCAGGCCACTGTGTTTACCAAATTCCTATGTCTATCCTTAGCCTGGTGCATTACCCCTTTGGTTCTCCTAAGAACATCACAAAACCATTCATATACAGTGACACACTCCTCCCCTCCCCAAGACCATCTAAGTGCTTTCAGGATTTGGTCCTGCTGAACCCATCCTATAAACTCACTCCGCTCTGGTCTTACCATCCAGCAGATATAATTAGCATCTGCCCTGGTGGAGATCATTCTTTTTGTAATCAGTATCTACCTCGTCTACATTCACTATGCAGCTTGTTATGATCTGTGTCAAATTGCATAACTGATTGAGATATCACTGCAGTTAGCCTTGTTAATGGAATCAACAGCCCGGATTCTCTAAGCACTTCTGTGCAATTCGTTTTGTCTAGTAGGGGTAGAAGTGCAGACTTCAGAAGGCCACTAAGCACTGGGAATTGAGCAATTCGTACATGTTCCTCACACAAAGAGATCACATCTGCATGCATTATATCCACATCTTCAGACTCTCAATTTCCACTTTCTGTCATGGATGAATTAAGAGGTCAAAATCCCTTTGCGGGGTAAGGAACTAGACGTGGTGCAGGGCAATGGGTTTGCAACAGCATTTTGTTTTCAAAAGGATTTTCGCTTATGAAACATTGACTTTCAAATGGAAGCAGAGCCTACGAGCCTGTCTGCCTTTTGCATCCAATCCCTCAGCAAATAGAGACTCAGACGGATGTGGAGATGTGTCAGCGCTTGCCGGATTAAGAACTCTTTGCACTTCAAAATACAGATTTAAGACTTCGGCTTTTCAGGTAAACAAAACAAATTAAACGGCAGCAAATCAATTTTGGGCAAACAATGCTGATATTTCATTTCTTTGTTCAGCCTGCAGGAGCAGCCATGCCCTCTGTCTATAGGTCATATCAGCATCCCTTGGTTTTCAGGAGGAGAGGATGGTGAGATTCACCTGTTAGAGAAGTGGCTCAAGTACACATGGAGAAACCAGATGCCCTTCGGCTTCCTCTTTATGTCTGCTCCCTTCATATCCATCTGTCCACAGCCCTTGTTCAGAGATAACCCCTCTCCCACAACATCTTTAAATTCATCCTTTCGCTGCTCTGCCAGTATGCCTGTGCCCATACCTCTGACCTCCATGACCACCTACTGCCACTCTGGTCAATCACTTCATACTGGGGTGTGATGGGTTAACTAGGTATTTGGATTCATTAATTGGCTTGTAAATATAAGCTTATTAACAGTTACTTATTTGGGTTTGATTATAGGGCAAATAATTATGACATTGGCCTTCGCATTATCCACATGCCAAACGATGAAGATTTGCCACTTGGACTCTACGGAATAATCAATAGAGATGATACCGAAAGTAGTATTTCTGATAAATACAATGCATGGTGGCATGAAACACAAACATCACATGTACATAAAGCAGTGCATGCAAATTGTTTAATAAAGAAAAGTTGGGTGTGCACTTATTTGTCCGTTATGCTGCTACTAGCTTTAAAAAGGATCAAAATATGACAAGTTTTTCAGCTGTGCAAAGTATCTGAAGATGACTGAGTTTTAACAATGACTCTGCTATGACAATGAAGGACATTTACTGAAAAATAATTTGGACAGCGGCAACAAACTCAGATCTTGCATCTACAAAAAATAAGCAAATTGGAACCAAAACATGCTCCTTGGACAACAATATTGCCTAGTCCAGGACTCTGTCCTGCTTATACTGCTACTGGGGTCTCATCCCTTCAGAGCCTCCTTCTAGGCCTCCACATCATGTACCAAAGCATCTAAGCACCTGACGAGCAACAATTTAGGGTGCCGGGGCCAACATGCTGCTCCAGAGATACACGTTGAGGATCACTGTTCTAAATAGTTGTGGGATGCACTCCAACGAAATGTCACATATAAAATAAATTACAAAAAACAACTTGTAGTTTTCAGTTTGAGAAGACCTTTCTACGTTGTAATTTAGTTCATAGCAGCTGATCCTGCTTTTTTTTAGTCGGAATACTCAAAGTTGAACATTGTGGATTTATTTTAAAGCAAAAACCAACATAGATTGTTTTTATTTTTAAAATAAATTGCAAAGGAACTTCAGAGTTAAAACCTTTAATACATTTATTCACGAAAGGGAGTAACTCTGAAGATCCTTATTTTAAAGGTAGTACAGCCTCTTTAAAAAAAATAGATGAAGTGACCAAGTTAAGCAATTTTCATCAACTGAAAACTAGAAAAATTGCAGTCTGAGCACACAGAGCAGGGCCGTCAGTTTTGTGATGGGGCCTAACAGCATGCAGAAGGAAGTGGGGATTTCACTTTAACATTTTTATGCCCACCCATCCGCACTCCCGAGACCCAACACAGTGATGAGGACTGTGCGTTATCCACTGCTGGCTTTAATTAATCACTGTGTTCTTGGGCAAAAGAAAAAACAAAGGAGCAACACATTCCCGGTAATCCATAACTGCATGTTGCTGTTGTGGGGACTGAAAGGTCAAAAACCACACCACTGTCTCCAATATATGTGAAATGAGTTACAGAACTAACCACACGTCATGTTTTATCAACAGGATGGTGACTGAAGACGGCAAATAGCATTTGTTGTTTTTAAAAACAAATGTGTTTTTATTAAGTGCATATGGTTAATAAAACAACCTTTCACACTACATAGTTAAAAGGAACACTCGGACAGAAAATTCATTGACAGTGTACATTAATAGTGTCATGTAAATTACATTAATAGCAACATATCAATTATATGATTAAAAATAAAAAGTCACACAGTACCTAACAAACCTAAAGTGAGTAATGCATTGGTCTTCAAATAAAAATGGTTCAGTATCAGTATTTGTGATGTACTGACGACGCAAAAAAATAATTACGTAGTGGGTAGTAGTCAATTTAAATTTCCCAATCTGCCAGATGTGGTATGCTGCAGCAACTATGACCAGCGATTCAGCAGCAAATATAGCCCTCCAGAATTGGTCAGATTCAATGTTACTAAATTTAGAGTAACCGTTAATATTGGGTGCATCGAGTGAGAACGTGACATGCTGTTTCAATTCTTTTTAGGCAGTATCTACATAGTCTCTTCTCCCTGGGGATATCTCTCCATGCACCTTTATTCCCCAGCACTGGTGAGATATCAAATTGTAGGTATGATATGAATCGCATAAGCTAGCGTGCGCGAATTTTATTGAAGTAGTTTACAGGGACTCTCTGTGAACCTACATTGCCAAGAGAACAAAAAATATTTAGGTCACTCAGCCAAGTGAGCCAAAGATTTTATTTGGTCCGAACATCTAGTTTTCTTTTCAAACCCATGCAGATAGAAATCAAGAGCAGTTATTGGAGATTTGTTCATACCAAAGTCGGTGAGATGTCTTAACACGTCAGCCTCCATGTCTTTGAACCAAATAGTACTGCTTTTCCTTTGCGTGTGTTCCAGTCCAAGACCAAGAAGAGAAGTTTCAGCTTGGTTGCTGAATTTGATCTTGGCCCAGAACCTGCAAACTGCAACCCTCCAGACGGAGGTCAGAGACTGGAGTCCCAACTCCAGTCTGATCACCTCTACTGGTACAACACTTGGTAGTCCCAAAAGAGACTGTAAAATGTTAGCCTCTAAAGCAGTTAGCCAGTGGTGTGCCCTAGCTGGGAAGGCTTCTGGGGCATACAGGTTTCCAGAGGTCACAGAAATCCTGTAAGCCCTAATCTTAGCTACTATGGATGTACCTACTAGGTCATCTATAACCCTCCTGATTGACAGCCACTTCCCCTAAGCCTTGGATGAAATGGTGTCAGCCAGATAGGAAACAATTGGGCTAGCTTGAATGGTAATGCCCAGATTTTTTTATTCCCTCAATTGCTGGAGCTTAATGGCACCCAGTCGCCAGATAAATGAAGAGCTCTCATAGGCTCTCTTGCCTACGGTCATAACCTTGGTTTTCTCCCCCCTCTTCCGGAGTCCATTGGCTTCCGCATAGTGATACAGAACATCCAATGAGAGTTGCAATCCAACTGCAGCATTATCAAAAAGGAATGTGTCATCGACATACGCTAGGCAGGGGATTACCTCAATGCCCAATGGGGGAGGAAAATTATTTTTGGATTTCAGTGCTTGTATAAAATCTGATAGATAGAGGTTATAGAGAAGGTGAGCGAAAATGCATCCCTGCTTTTGTCCTCTGTTGGTAGGAAATGTATGAGTGAGATGACCCTCTTGTGAGAGACAAACTCTCACAGATGTGTTACCTTAGAGCAATTTAAGAAAATACAAAATAGATGGTTCTATGCTCCAGTTTGTGAGTTGTTTATCCCAACGTTTAGTTTGTCCGACACATTCAAAGGCAAAACTGTAGTACACAACACAAACACAGAGTACCCGGTTGGGGTCCTGGAAAGTGTCAGATATTAAGTAGGACCCATATAGAATGTGTGGTACTATTCTATTTTCTGAATCCAGTTTGGGTTAAATGGAGAATGCCACTGCTTTAAGTTCATTCAGTGAGCAGTTGTAAAAGAAGCTTAGAGCTGCAGTCCAGCATCGCTAGGAGTCTGTAGCATCTCGGAAGTTCACAAGGGCCCTTTTTATGAACGGGGATTAATATTGACTGTGGCCTGGTACATGGGACCCTGCTAATCTCACATACATGCATAAATAAGGATTTTATTATATATTGCAGCCCAGTACTCAGGTTCACTCTTGATAATGCCATTGCACATGCCATCTGGGTCAGCAGCCCTGGGGTTTTTAGATTTGTTAATGGTTGCCGCAATGTTAACTTCTTTGATAAGTTTCCATTCCACCGATCCGATCATTGCTTTGAATTGTGGTGTATCCAACGGTTCACAATTGTTCCAGTAGAGTTCCTCAATATAATCAGCCTATTCTCTTTCCGAGATGCCACATATCTCCACGGCTGTTTGGCCCTCTGTGTGGGTATGAAGCATGTGCCAGAATCTTTTTGTGCCACCCATTTCTAGCAGTCTGTTTACAAAATTCCAACCCACATTTGCTTTATTAAATTGGTAATTGTGCAACCATATCTTGTGGTGCGCAAACAATTTCCCCTCAAAGTTGGCTTTATAATATCCTGGGTTGAATGGCTTCTTTTTAGTTTACGCAGTGTGCAATTTAGCTCTCTCTTCTTATGCACAATCCCCCTATCATAAACTTGCCCATGCTTGCCCAATTGGCTATGAACAATGATGTGGCGAGGAGGTCCCAGCCATTTCATGGCCCAATCTAAATCCCAATTACAAGATTCCAATACATCAATGCCAGAAGCACCGAGCACTGCCAGCTTGGATTTAAAACTAGCGATATTAGTGGCTGACCAGCGTTGCCTATTATCCTGGAGATTCGCCATCGGATTCCTTATCAGTTTTTTTCCGAGTCTGTAGGGACTTTGCATTTAGATCCAGTTCAGACATAGCATGGTCATTCATGGTGGCCAGAGAAACACAGAAAATCAATAAATGCCCCACTACAGCATCATTGACAAAAATGAAGTCAAATAGCTGTTGTTTAGACCATTGGTCTATGTTGTGGTTTGCCTTTCCCAGAACTTAGAGGGTGTAAATCAAATTCTCCCTCCATTTTCCCCCTCATTGGTGCTTTGTGTCCCACCATCACAAGGCCTAGATGATTTTTAAGGTTTGACTGTACATTAAAGTCACTGGTAACCATAATTCCACCCTTAGGATCATAAGTCTGCCATGTTCTGAGTAAGTCACACAGGCTATTTTTTAATGCTTTGGTTATATTTGCGCCTAAAGGGTCATATAGTGTCATAATCAAAATGGGACCTTATCCAAAAGGGAGTTTCCTGAGTACGGCACCTAGCAAATTGTCATTGCGAGTGGCCATTATCATCAGCTCTGCCAGATCATAAGCCAATTCCGCACCAATGCAGAGATCACCTTTTTGGGCGTCCAGCCTTAGGGGAGGGGGACAGACAGAAAACAATGTGGCAAAAGGGGAGGTCAGCCACGTTTCCTGCAAAGAAAAGAGTTGTACACACAATCATTTTTCAAATGCATATTTGTTATTTAGAAAAGACTGATGTCCATGTGAGTTCCCCAGAGCAATTTTGTCAATAGGGTGTTACCTTCACAGTTGCCCATTGCATGTTTTTCTACGTGGTTCTTGATTGACTCTGTGTTATATTGAGTGGGCTGGTTCCAGGGCCATCTCTTTCTTTGGAGGGATGGAATACATAGAGGAATTCAAATCTCAGCTCCCAGAAAGCTCTTGCATTATTGCAGATAGGCTCCACCACAATGGGGGAGACAAAAGGTGCTGAGACCCAATCTATCAGACAGAACATTGGAGGAAACTCCAGCCCCTCAATGTGCTTAGTTGTGATAGAAGTTAGGTCGGGAATTAAGTGAAATAGCTGCAGGAGCCCTGATCAGTTTAAGTGAGGGCTACTATCTAAGAGATTTGACTCAACAAACTTGATGTATTTGGCATTAGTGTACCATGCATAATCCAATGAAACAAGAGAGTGACCCTGCTTAGCATTACGATTAACTTCCACATGCTGCAACCAGGTCTCTCACCCAATATAACTCTTAGGCGACTTTTGTGAGTATCCAGCGATTTGTCCAGTGGTTCATGTAATAGGACTTATCTGACTGTACCATTGCCCATTTGTTTATTAATGGTGTAGAGCCCCCCCCCCCACAGTAGATGTTACGCCCTTTATGGGTTGGCCCACTCCCAGTTCTTTTGTAGCTTCCTGCTCTTTTTGTGGGCTGTTGGGGCTTCGTCCGTGGAGGGCATTTCTTCTAAGGCTTACGGGAAGTTGAGGGAGGGCTGTTCAGCATGGAAAGCTCCATACATAAGGCCTCAAGGAACACTCCTCTGTGGATGCAATTATATTCACCTCACCCGGATAGTCTCTGGCAGTATGAAGGGGCCATGGTGTAGAAACAGCCCTACCCCCATCTCCTTTATTGGGTCCCACGCAGCTCTGAGGGTCCCAGGAGGGACTTGGGCTAACAGGTGAGGATGCAGGTGTGTCCCAACAGCTCGACTTTCAGCTCTTAGATTTACAGATCATGGCCCTTTTTGGTGTGATATTCTTCAATATGACACCAACCACCTCAGCCAGTATTGTCTTGATTTCAAGGAGTTCCTCAGCCATATTTGAGCAGAGGAGGAAAAAGGATTCCAGCTTGGCTTCAATAATGTCAAAGCGGGTGCATGATACAAGGATTCCTTAGTTTGAGGAGTGTAGATCTCAGAATTGGGGCTATGAATAGGTGAATCATCTTCCAAGTCACTGCTACTAGTAGAAGGGTCAAATGAGGAAGCAAATTTGTCAAGGTAGGGAAATGCCGACAAATCAGTACCAATGATGTTGTTGTAACTCAAATTGATTGGACTCAATGATGTTTGAAATTCATGCAGAGTTTCAAGAGACAGCCATTGTTGTCAATTTTGGAGTAAAAGTTGAGTGTATTTGGGTCAGAGGGCGGGATTATACCCATGGGGGAAATTTACATGGCCACTACTGCAGAGGAGTCTCTGGGGTTTTCTTCCACATTGATGGTGGTCTATTTGTCGAGGTTGCCCTTGATCTTGGGTTGGACCCCATTTCCCTTATCATTATTTGTATTCATGGAATGTTACAGTGAGGCATTGTAAATAGTAAGTTGGGGGGAACATGTCAAGCCAAGTCCAAATAAAAAAAGTAAAGTACGTAGCAGGTGAACGAGCATACATTTGCTGACTGTCAATGGAAGTTCTTCTGCAGCAGAATAGGAATATGCAGACGTGTTGGCTCCCACTCCAGTTATCTTCTAATCTGCAATCTGCACTTCGCCAAATGCACGTGTGCTTCTTATGCTGTTACTGGGCAGAGAGGCAGGATGTGGTAGACGGTGGTTCTCACTGGAAAAGATGTAAATCTCAGTTCAAGGAGGCCAGCGCAGTCCAGTCTGCAATCCACCAAATGCACATAGCATTATATTTTGTAGAAATGTGCAGTGGGTGTGCAAGCTGATCCCAGCAGAGCCCTGGCTGAAAGGTTGACACTGCTACGGTCTGCCCTACTTAGCCCCAACCCAAGTATACCCCTGGTAACACACATTGTTGAGAGCACCAGCTTCTAATAGCTATGTTATGTTATTTTGTGTTATGGTATTTGTCATTTATATAGTACCTTATGTATCATTGAATTGATCTCAAAGCGTTGGTAGGTTGAACGCCCCCGGGAACCGTAGTTCAAGTTATTAGAGAGAGAGAGAGAGAGAGAGAGAAACATAGGGTGCGTGGGAGCACAGGATATGTGTGCAGCCGGTGTGGTAGTTACATGATAGCTGCTTCTTAGTGGTAGGTGTGGTGATGTGGTCAGTTCTATGCGCTCATTTATGGAGGGTGGACACCCAGATTGATTTCTGGCTGCATTAGGCCCGAGGAGATGCATAAACTAGCGGTGTGTGCTAACTGTGTTTAGTTAGGACGATGAGGAGTATGTGGAGGGTGTTAGTATGAGGACAGCTATATCGAATGTGTCATAGTATCGCTGTGTTCTAGTTGAGTTGCAGTGTGAAGGAGAGAGTAAGTGTGGTAGTGTGATATGGTGGTTATCATCTTACATCTAGTCCATTTGTTCTATCTACTCGTCCACTTTGTCTGTTACATCTGCTCCATCCGTTCCATCCACTCCATCCACTAAATCCATTCAATCCATTCCATCCACTCCATCCACTCCATCCACTCCATCCACTCCATCCACTCCATGCACTCATCCATTCTGCGGGTTACATCCACTCTGTCGGTTCCATCCGTTCCATATGCCCATCCGTTCGAATACCTCATCCGTTCCATACACTACATCCGTTCGATACACAATATCTGTCCCATACACTCTGTCCGTTCCATACACTATCGATCTGTTCGATCTAGTCGGTCTGTTGCATCCGTTCCATCCACTCCATCCATTAAATCTACTCCATCTGTTCGATCTACTCCATCTGTTCGATCTACTCCATCTGTTCGATCAAGTCAATCTGTTCCATCTACTGCATCTGTTTGATCTAGTCCATCTGTTCCATCCCTGTTACAACCGTTCTATCCCTGTTTCATCCGTTCCAACCCTGTTACATTCGTTCCAACCCCGTTGCATCCGTTCCAATCCTGTTACATCCATTCCCTCCATCATATCCATTCCCTCCACTCCATCCGTTCCCTCCACTCCATCTGTTCCCTCCACTCCGTCCGTTCCCTCCACTCCATCCATTCCATCCACTCCATCCGTTCCATCCACTCCTTCCATTCCGTCCACTGTATCCGTTCCATCCACTCCATCCATTCCATCCACCCCGTCTGTTCCATCCACTCCATCCGTTCCAACGACTTCATCCACTCCATCCATTCTATCCACTCCATCTGTTCCATCCGTTCCATCCATTTTATCTACTGCGTCCGTTCCATCCACTTCATCCGTTACATCCCCTTCAGCCGTTACATCCACTTCATCCGTTCTATCTACTTCATTTATTTCCTCCATTCGCATCTGCTCTATCTGTTCCAACTTCCATTTGTTCCATCCATTCCTTTTGTTCCATCTATACCATTTGTTCCATTCAATCGGACCAGTACGTCCGCTCCATTCCATCTGTTTCGTATGCTCCATCCGCTCCGTCTGCTCCATCCACTCCATCCATTCGTTATGACCAGTAGACTCAGTCTCACCAGCTCTTTTTTCCATCAGTTTCATTCACTCTAGCCATTCCAATCACTCAATTTGTTCAATCCGCTCCATTCGTTCAATCTGCTCCATCCTTTCAATCCTCTCCATCCGTTCTATCCACAACGTCAGCTCTATCCAATCCATATGTTCGTTCTGACCAGTAGACTCAGTCTAACCAGCTCTCTGTTCCATTTGTTTCATTCACTGTATCTGTTCCAATCACTCTATCCGTTCTATCCACTCCATCCATTCTATCCACTACATCTGTTCCATCTACTCCCACAGTTCAATTCATTCATCCATTCCAATCACTCAATACATTCAATCCACCATCCATTCAATCCGCTCCATCCGTTCTATCTACTCCATTCGTTCTATCCACTCCACCCGTTCTGTCCACTCCATCCATTCTATCCACTGCATCTGTTCCATCTACTCCCTTGATTGAATTCATTCACCTTTTCCATTAATTTCATTCCTTTATCCACTTTATCCATCCACACCATCCTTTCCACGCATTCAATCTACTTTTCTGGTCATCTATTTCATCCGTTCCCTCCATGTCATCTGTTCCCTCACTTCATCTATTCCCATCCACTTCATCCGTTCCATCCACTTCATCCGTTCCATCCATTTCATCCGTTCAGTCCACTTCATCCGTTCCATCCACTTCATCCATTCCATCCACTTCATCCGTTCCATCCAGTTCATCCGTTCCATCCATTTCATCTGTTTCATCCACTTCATCCTTTTCATCCACTTCATCCATTCCATCTACTTCATCCGTTACAACCACTTCATGCGCTCAGTCCACTTCATCCGTTCAGTCCACTTCATCTGTTCCGTCCACTTCATCCATTCCATCCACTTGATCCGTTACATCCGGTTCATCCGTCCATCCACTTCATCCGTTTCATCAACTTCATCCGTTTCATCCGCTTCACCCACTTCATCCATTCCATCCACTTCATCCATTACATCCACTTCATCCGTTCCATCCACTTCATCCGTTTCATCCACTTCATCCGTTTCATTTACTTCATCATTTCTACTTGTTTTATCCGTTTTAGTTTTCCATTTCTCTCGATCGGGTCTCTATGCTGGATTGATATTTTTGATTCAGCATCCTTGGGTTTCTGTTTAGTGTGGCTGTTTATACTGTTTGAGCTAACTGTCGATTTTCAGTAATTTGCGGAAAGACATGAGGTCTTCGGTGAGTCGGATGTGGGGTGGAAGTGAATTCCACAGAGTGGGGGCTAAGGCTGAGAATGATAATCCACCTAACCTGACTGTGTTGTTTTTGGTATCACTAGGAGGCGGGCAGAGCTTGATCTTAGAGTGTGTGGTGGGTGTTAAGGTTTTAATTTGTTCTGAAGGTATTGAGGTCCGGTTTTATGCATTGCTCGGTGAGAGATGCATAAGGTTTTGAAGGTCACCCATCGAGCAACTGGTAGTCAGTGGAGAGTTTTAAGAGCTGGGGAGGTGTGGTCTCTTGGGCCAAGTGCTAGTAGCAGTTTGGCTGCAGCATTTTGTGCTCTTTGTAGTTTAGTCAGGTGGCATGCCTGGACTCCGAGGTAGAGGAGTTAGCATAGTCCAGTCTTGACATTACAGTTGATCGGACTGCGGCGAGTCTGTTGGGAAAAGAGAGGTATGGAAAAATGCACCTGAGAATTTTGAGGTGGTAGTGGTAGGACTTAGAGACATTGTTGACTTGGTGCGAGAGGGTTAGGTCAGAGTTGAGAGAGCATCCAAGGTTTTTTACTGAGGTTGAGGTTGTCGGGGGATTGCCCATGGATGATGGCCAGGGTAGAGGGTGCGGAAGAAGTTTGGTGTTGCCATACACCATGATTTCAGTTTTGGTGGGGTTTAAGAGGAGGTGGTTTGTGGTCATCCAGTGATCAATGTCAAGGAGGCAGGCAGTGAGGTCGGGCTGGCATCTGTGTTTTGAGTTAAGAAGTTTTAGGATTAGTTGGGTGACTTTGACGTAGTTGTAGCACAGAATATTGTGCGGGCGGATTATTCATGGGAGGGTGGCCATATAGAGGATAAACAGGAGGGCTGATAAGCATGCTCCTTGTGGAACACCGGTGTTGAGGAATCGGGCGGTGGAAGCAGAGGAGGAGAGTAGGGTTATTTGTTTCCTATTGTTGAGGAAAGATGCTATCCACTTGAGCACGGATTCCTAGGAAGTGGATGCGGTCGAGGAGGATCGAGTGGTTGATTGTGTCAAAGGCGGCAGATAGGTCAAGAAGGATTAGTGCAATGCATCCTGCAGAGTCTGCAGTGTTTTTAAGGTCATCCCAGTTGAGGTCAAGGTGGTTTTGGTTCTGTGTCAGGATCTGAATCATGAGTGAGGGGGGTTTAGGAGATTGTTGGCTTTGACAAAGGCATTTAGTTAGGAGTAGGCAGTTCGGTTGATGAGTTTAGCCAGGAACATGTTGTTTGAGATGGGGCGGTAGTTTTTGGGGTTGAGATGGTCGAGGGAAGGTTTTTTTAGAGAGGGCTTGACATGAGCAGTTTTGAACCCGTCGGGAAAAAATCCTGAGGAGAGGGAGTTGTTTATGATGGTTCTCGCGTATTCTCCTGTGCAGGTGGATGTGAATATTTCTTTGAGGGTTGAGGCTGGGCAGGGGTCTAGCGGGGCGCCACTGGGGAAGCAGTGACATGTACAAGCCAAGAGTGACACTTGCTGAGACTCTTTGCTCCACTGGCCACCACAATTATAATAACCTTTCACAAGGAGTAGGGCAGAAAGAGGGTCAAGGTCAGAATTTAAACCCATGATTGACTTTAGGATATCTATGCAAGTGCAAAGGAAATGATATAATTGCACATGTATATATATTACAGGGCCTGCAGTAGTGGCCCTGTAGTTATGGTTAAGTTGTTCAACACATAGGAATAGCACTTTTTGTGAGGCTTATAACTTGGCTCCCCCTGGACGAATCCTTACCAAACTTTGCATTAAAAATATATGGCACATTTGTGATGTCATCTTTGATGTCCTGGGTGTTAGTCTTACCAGTGCACGTTGGTGGAGTGAGTTATGGTTGCTTAGCTTAGCATAACTGGTGAATTTCTGAGGTTTTTCAGTTTTACTTGTAATCATAACGTCTCTTTAACAAAGTTTTTCATTGAATTTCATAGGTTTTTATTAGTGCAACTTAACCTTAACATCCCTTCAACAAAGTTTTTTCAGTGAATATATATCATATTCAATTTTAAGATAAAGTTAAGATATGAAAAGAAATATTGCAACAACCCCCTCGAAATTTAGCTAAAGTCAACTTAACTTTGCACCCCCGGTTGTGCAGCCTATGACTACAATGGTGACATCACAGATGACTTCACTGATGACATCACTGATGACATCACTCATGGCATCACTGGCGACATCAACTCTCCACTCACCATCACCATCAGCCAGAGTATAACTCCTGCACATGGACACAGTTTTCTTCAGTCTTACGTATGGTCCTTAAATCGCAAACCTTGACCTTGAACAGTTAGTGCTTTTTCCGTGCCCCTGGCCATGGCCTTTGGCCGTGTCCTCTCTCCATTTTAAAACACTGCAAGACCACCAGCCATGGCCTGCGTACATGGCCAGAGGGCATGCCCTTCAGCTGTGTCCACTCTATAGTTTATACCACTTGAAACACAACGCTCAAAGACATTCATTCATCACAGACTGATTTTGACCTCTTTTGACATTGGTATTTTTAAGTATAAAAGATAGCAGGCTTTGAGAACTCACAATGTCTTTAGGCAATGCACAGTGAGATATGATTATTTGCCATGGATCACCCACTTTGTTTAAGCAGCATATTGCACGTCCTTTGATTATGGCTGTCTCTTGGTGACTATTGTGATATTGCACAACCCCAAAAAGCATTAGAGCTGCCGGGAAAAGGTGAAAAAAATAACATATGCCCAGTTACTTTTGCCCCATAGCGAAAATCAAAAGCTGGCACCCATGAATATACATGCAGTAAGTGAACATATATCTTAAAGTGAAATATACAAAAGTAGTTCAATTGACTTTCCCCTTAGAAGAAAGTGCACAAGACAAATAACATTAGCATTTTAGAAAAAATGAACACCAGAAAAATAACTTGAGAGAGAACATGTTCCAATAAATATGCTGGCAATGCTGGCAATGTATAAAAGGTGCTCACCTTTTAAAACCTAGCAATTGTTTAGTGAAATATTCCCCGGAAAACAAAATCCCAATACCATACTGTTGCCTTGTTTTAAGCATCTGCACTGGGAACATGACAACCTGAGTAAAATCCTGCTTGCCAAATATTTGAGTAAGCTTTCAAATCAAAAAAAGAACGAGGGGTTGCATCCGCCATTTGATAAAAGTTACGCTGTGCAACAGTGCTTATTTTGTAATATAATAAATGGAGGTTCTCAAATATTTTCTAACACGCCCATCACATGTCAGAATGGGGAGCTCCCCGTTCTCTATTGCCACCACTCACGCTGCTCCCAATGCTATCAACATATATATGGGGTTAAAGCAGTAACTCTCCACAGCTAATTGTTTCTGAAGGATATACTCACTACGGCAGATGTGGGATTCACAAATGACAATCAACATACAGATAAAATAACATACTCATTGTGTCTTGACATGACAAACATTTGTAAATGTGTTTTTAAACACAATCATCATTTACATTTTGCTCTGATTCTATAGATGTGTATTATGTGACTGGCAGTAACAAAGCTGCCAAAACCACATTCTAATCACACTGTGTCTGAAATAATAGTGTCGGGACTAAGAAATAAGTGCCAGGGCGGAGAAAATACCCCCAAAAATTAAGCACTGTGTCCACCCCCATGTGTCTTGTATTTGTACCCTGAAAAGCAGCCCCAGTTAGGGGAAAATGACTGTACCAGTGTCCAGGATTGCAACCTCTCTTGCCACAGCCTGGGCACATACTCATGACTTGCTTGCCCTCTCATGATCACCCCTATGGCTGGCTTTCAACACTACTTTGCTTTATAAAGATAACTTAAAAAGCACACATACCATAGTGTCACTCAAATATATACATCCTTATAGAACTATGTTAGGTGAAAAGTGTATAATTGTGGTATTATTCCCCCACCTTGATTGGGAGAGTAATACCAGAATGCAATTCAGCATAAGGCAATAATTGGCTTCTCAGAGCTCTCAAAGAGCACAGGGAACATGGAATATGTTTCAACTATATTGGGGCATATTACAGGGCCTGCAATAGCAGCCCTGTAGTTATGGCTAAATTGCTCAATGAGTACCAACACACGTTGGGTGATATTGGATGTATATTTGTTCTATTTGAAGCGCATAAACGTAAGTACTATATAATAACACATCTTTATTATTTGGCACTGGACGTCTGCTTGCATTCATAATAATTTGGTAATATGGGACTATACGCACTGATATTAATGATACATATGGTGATCCATTCTGGTATGAAATGTATATCAGTTTACAGTGATATCACAACCATATTTTTTGTAGTGTACTTAGAAACAATGCAATGTGATGCCTATTCCTGTTTTGTCAAGGGGTGTAAGATTGGGTTCCATTGCTTCCTATGATGTCACTTCGGGGTGGGGTCAAATGACATAACTTCCTGTGATGTCATCAGAGGCCAAGCATTGCATGATGTTACTTCCGCTATCCCAGGCATTTTCGTGAAATGACATCCCTGAAAGTTATAGAGAGGGTCCCAAAATGTCTTGAAATCCTCATGCCTACAGCCCAACTGCTTGATGGATTTTCACCAAACTTGCACCAGGAGAGGCAGCTTGCTCCCAAAAGTGTGCATTTGTAAATCTGGTGTAAATCCATCCAGTAGGTACAAACAAATTGTGATAAATGGGTCCGGTCTCTGGTCTCACTCACCTATTCAGTCTGCGAACATCCCTCTGGGCCGATAAGGGGGTGGCGTGATGTCCACGGATATTGGACGCACCCTCTGATTGGATGGTGAAAAGCGTGAGTTGCGTCATATTTTTTAAAACTTTTGCCATGTTGAATTTGCGGACAACCGCTGGTGTATGCGGATAGTGTAGTGGGGCAAAAGTCTGGAAAACATATTTTGGGTTATTTGTTGGTGGAAAGAGGGACTGAAATGGTGGGGCAGTGAAATAAAGATGATATTGAGCAATTTTTCTAGGTGAAAAAGGTGGGTGAGGGTGCCGTCCAGTCCGCAGATCCGCTGTAGCCTGCGGACAGCGCTATGAATGAACAGTTTGGAAAACACATTTGGTGTTACTTGGTGGCTGAAAGAAGGTGTGGAAAGGGAAGGGAAGTGGAATAAAGATGATATGGAGTTGTTTAGCTAGGTGAAAAAAGGGTTTGCAGATGCCACCACGTCTGTGGTAAATGTTGATTTCCGCACACATTATTTCAATTGCAGGGGTGTCAGGATGAGTTTTGTTATTTGAAGGTGTATTGTATGTACTTGTTATATGGTTTAATTATATTGTGGTGGTTGTGGTCAGAGGCCAGATTCTAGGTTGCATGGCCCCAAGAATCTGGCCACTGGCCACACAGACTATAGTAATATGTGTATAGTAATTATAAGTACTGTAGGGGGGCTATACATTACTTGTTAGATGGTGGAATGATACAATTGAAGTGTGTATGGTAGCTATGGTTGTAGAAAAATTGAGAATATTGCTTATGGAATATGTTTTTGTTTATGCTTGGTATGGTTACCTAGTTGCATATAGTAATACAGCTGGAATCTCTGGTTCTTCTCCCTGAAATAAACCATTATAATGTGTTAAGCACTATAGTTTGAAAGCTTTACTTGGACACAATTTTACATACACAGTTACTTTTTTGACATATATAAATGGTACATTCTATGTACTATGTTTGGTACAACATTAGTGTGTGCTACACTGTTGTTGTACTGACATGAAATAATCATTGGGTCATTTGGGAAAAAAATACATATAGGATGCAAAAAATAAAATGTATAATTGTGTGAGTGTATGTTTGAGAGTATGGTTGTTTGAATTGTGTTGTAATTGAGGGAATGCTTAAAGTAGTTAGACACATGTCAGTGGATTCTAACTATATTAGACTTTACAAGAGGTTTTGTAGTTACAAGAACTGTAATTGTGTATTTGAAATGTGTTGCAATGAAGGTTATTTTTGAAGTTGTTAGATAAATGTTGGTGTATTATAACAGTCTTGACTTTTAAAAATGCCATTGTAGTATTATGGATGTAGTTAGATACCTGTTGGTGTATTCTAACTGTTTATGGTGCTACAGTTCAATGTCAATGAGGGAATGTGGCTTGAAGGAATATTAAGTAGGCATTTGTTAGATTTGCCAGTAAAATGTATTTTGGAGTAATGGAGGTGTTGTTACATTGAAGCCAACCACTTTTTTTCACATATGCCGTATAGTGACATTAAGTTGCTGTGGCACCAGCGTGGTATATTATGCCTACTGTTGTGAAGGTTTTCATAGCAAGAGCTACTTGGCCATTTGTAAAGCCACTAGTCTTACAGTATTTTTGGTGCTATCTGTATTGTACCTTAGAAGCATTAGTATGCCATATTGGCTATGTGAGTTAATCTGTATGCTGGAACGATTGTCTGAATTGCAAAAAGTACATAACATACCATGGATTTTATTCTGCAGAAGCTGGTGAATAGGAATGGATTCACAATTAGGCATGGATATATATATATATATATACAAATCGTTCATTAGGGATGTGCTCTTGTGAAACATTGTTGCATGGAGTGCATGTATGTTTCCAAGTGTATGAAATCTGGAAGATTACATCTATAGGGATAGTTTTGGTTTTAAAAACTTGTTTACTTTTACTTTACTTTTACTTTACAGTATATATATATATAGCACTGTTGACCCTGGGACATGAAGGCACCTACATTGTTACACGGAGATTAACTTACAATGTGAAGACAGTATGGTAA
Organism: Ambystoma mexicanum; assembly: GCF_040938575.1. NCBI lineage: Eukaryota > Metazoa > Chordata > Amphibia > Caudata > Ambystomatidae > Ambystoma > Ambystoma mexicanum. The sequence goes on from NC_090934.1 coordinate 500,325,389, forward strand.
AGTTCTCGCCCTTAGAATGCTCTATACAGGGATAGAGATTCAGGCAAAGAGGAGAGTTTTGAAATCTTTTTAAAAATCTGCAATGTGCTTTGTAGTCTCAACACAACGGGAAGCTGGTTCCAAAGTTTTAGGGTTACAAAATGGAAAGATCCTTTCTCAGCCTTTGATGTTCTGCTCCTGGGAATATTAAGAAGGTTCTGCCCTAAGGATCACAATTCTCTGCCCCACGTTTTTTCAATGATGACATTCTGCAAATAAGATGGCATAATTCCCGGTCTGCATTTAAAGGTCATTTTTCGGATTCTATATTTAAAGTGTGCTTCTACTGGGCGCCAGTGTAGTGAGCGCCTTAACTCCATTACATGGTATCTTCGAGACAGCCACAGAACCACTCTGACTGCCTTGTTCTGCATTGTCTGTAGTCTTTGGGTGTTTCCCTTTTTTAAACCTACTAGTAGACTGTCACAGTAGTCTATTTTTGCCTCTATGATGGCTCTGGCAATAGTTTCAGAATTTGGCTGTGACCTAGCGGTCTAAGATGGTGTAGTAGCTTTGGTTAACAGAATGAGATGGAGGCGTGGCATCCTTATTGCCTATAGGAGCCATTTTGAAAGAGATCAAAGACTGAAAAGGACGAGACAATCTATCAGAGGGCTTAACAGAAGCAACGTTTCGCTTGCTCCAATTTGCAAAAAGCAAGCATCCCAGGGGCATCAAAACACGTTTTTCAAAACTATTCAAATTTGTACCATCAAAGTTCCCTGAGATGCTGCCATTCCAACGGCCAAAGAATAGTGCTCTAAGAGAAGCATAACAAGCAGTTGTCAAAGGTAAAGGATGAATGTACCAACCTAGCCCGCCTTGTTGCGGTAAATGCAAGCAGATCCAGCAGTTGGTCCTATTAAAATTTGCATGAGTGGCATTCATTATTAACAAAAGAGTAATATTCTGATAGTTCCGTCTATGTGAAGAATCTCTAGGTGACAAGGTATGGAATTGCACGGAAGGAGTGGGTATAACAGATACATTTTCAAGAGGTAAAAAGTCCTCTAGCGGATATGCTTCCTCCAGATACCACAACCCAAAACCAGTAGTTACTAAAAACCCAGTTATTATTACAAAAAGGCAACAATACGTTTTCGGGGTTCCCTTACACGCTTGCTCGTTGTCTCTGCTAGTCACATATTTATCTAAAAGTTCGGTACGAGTGGTAGTGGGTGCAGGCATCGTAGTCTTCAATCGAAAAACACCAATTGTTCGTTTGCTGACGACTCCAGTCGTGCGCCTTCTTAATGTCTTTCCCACAACCCTTAGCCAACAGAATCCTTTCGTATAGTCGGGCCAAAGGGCAAGCCCTCAAATGATTTCTCCAATCGCACAGAAAAACCATGCCGTACGTCTATTTTCTAGGACGTAAATTATATTTCACAATTTCCGGTGCTGAAGGATCAGAAAGCAAGATGTCGTCACTTCCCACTGGAGGTGGCGAGTGAACGGAAATGGGATCAGAAAATGGATGATCCAGAAGTACCACTGTTGGAGAGTGCGGAGACAAGATGGTCGTTTTGTCGCGCCTTACGAATTCTGGAACGGTCTCCGATACTCTGTTGTCGGTTGTTGCTGTTTCGGGCACGCTGGCTACAGCATTGGAAAGGGATTCTGTGTCTTCTGTATCGTATGGCTCGGGCTGCGGGATCTTTTTGGTGTCCTTTGCATGTATCCAGTTCTTCCACCCGGCTACCCGCACCACAGTCTGGGTGACTAGCAGGACCTGGTAGGGACCCCTCCACCGAGGTGCAAGGCAAGACGACCTTTCGAAAACTTTCGTGAGGATCCAGTCCCCCGGTCGTAGACTGTGACCGGGACCCTCATACCGTACAGGTAATGCCTCTCGCACCTGGTGATAAATTGAAAATAGATTTTTAGTCAACTGGTTACAGTAATCTGAAAGAAGCACATTCTCTACATCCCGCAATGAGCGACTCTTTTGCATACCCCAAATATTAGCAGGCCTCCCCATCACCACCTCGAAGGGAGAGAGACCAGTCCTAGTTTGAGGGGTTGTTCTCATCGACAGCAACACGATCGATAAGGCGTCCAGCCATTTTAACTTGGTGCCAGCACACGTCTTAGCGAGCTTGTTCTTTATAATGCCGTTATGCCTTTCCACTAATCCGGCACTTTGGGCATGTCTGGCCGAATGGAACCGTTTATCAATCTGTAATCCTTCACATATTTGTAGGATTACAGCAGCGATAAAGTGTGGCCCATTATCCGACCAGATGACTCTCGGCAGCCCGAACCTAGGAAAGAACTCTTTCAACAGAGTCTTTGCCGTGGTTATGGCCGTTGCATCTCTAACAGGGAAGGCCTCAACCCACTTGCTAAATGCACAAATGAAAACCAACACGTATTTAAGATTGTTGCAACGTTCCATCTCAATAAAATCAAAGTGGATGACCTCAAACGGAACAGAAGATGGAGCAAAACTTCCTCTAGGAGTCGAGGTACCTTTTTCTACATTGTGCTTCAAACAGACCATGCACCCTTTGACAAAGCGCTCCGCAATTTTGAAGATTTTATCATTGGCCTATACACTGTGTAACATTTTAGTCAATTTACGCGCACAGACATGGGTCGGACCATGAGCCATAATGACCATCATTGTAATATAGGCGTCAGGGAGTAAGCATTTTCCTTCAACATTGTCCACCCAACACCCATCACCATCCAATGTCTCTGCACCCTCGACCCATTCTTGGTCTCCTCTACAGTAGCATCTGCTTGAATGTCTTTTACAGAATCAATACTTTCACCAAAAGTGCAAACATTTACAATTTTTCTTACGGCATACATTTCTGAACTAAAATCAGTGGCAGTTTGTTTAACTATCTGGTCAGTGAAAGCATTACCTTTTCCTGTATCATCTGTAACCTTCTGATGTGCTGTACATTTTACAATGGCTAACTGAACAGGGAGTGTGAGCGCTGAAAGTAATCGCACTATTAAAGTGCTGTGCTGTATTTTTGTGCCATGTTAGGTCAAGAAACCTCGTTCTTTCCAGAGTCTACCGAAGTTGTGAACTACCCCAAAGGCATACTGACTGTCGGTACATATATTTACTGTAAGCCCTTCAGAAAGTTCACAGGCTCGAGTTAATGCTATAATTTCTGCGGCCTGCGCGGAATTATGCATAATTCTTTTGGTTTCCACAATCGTGCTTAAGGTAGTGACGGCATAAGCAGCCGTGGATGTACCATTCGGAAGTTTGAAACAGGAGCCATCACAAAATAGCTCTCCTTGTGGGCTATTGAAAGGCGTATCTTTCAAATCGATTCTACCTTTAGTCTCTTGTTCTGTAGTGTAAAGGTAATCGTGTGACGGTTCGTCACCATCAACAGTATCTTGCGGGACAGGTAAAAGTTCAGCAGGATTTAATACACAACACCTCTGAATTTGAATGTGGGGAGCAAACAAGATCAAGTTGTATCTTGTCAACCGTGCGGAAGTAAGGTGTTGCGTTTGAGTTCCATTTAATAGACCATCTACAGAGTGAGGTACCATTAGGGTTAACGCATGACCCAGGACCATTCCCTCGCTCTGTTTTACAGACGTAGCAGCAGCAGCGACAGCTCTCAAACATCTCAGCAAAGCGCATGCAACAGGATCAAGGGCGTGTGAGAAATAGCCGCACGGCCTATTCTTCCCTCCATGTTCCTGCGTTAACACAGCCAAAGCACATCCATCACGTTCATGCACATACAACACCAAGGCCTTTTTATAATTTGGAGTTCCTAAAACCGGCGCCAAACAAAGCGCAGTTTTGAATAAATCAAATGCTGTCTGGTGTACCAAAGTCCATGGCAATGGCAAAGAAATGCCCTTCTTTGTCAAAGCCAGCATTGGTTTAATCGTTAACGAAAAGTTAGGGATCCACAATCTACAGTAAGAAGCCATACCTATCAGGGCTCTAACTTCCTTCTGCGTATTTGGGACAGACATGCCAGAAATAGTTTTTATTCATTCAGGTGTCAACCTTCTTCCCTCCTTTGACAGGAGATAGCCTAAATAGGCGACCTCCTGACAAAAATAATGGAATTTTTTGAGTGAAGCTTTATGGCCATGTTTTGCTAGATGACAAAGCAACAACATGGTGCCTTCTTTACAGGCGCTCTCAGAATCAGCAGCCAAGAGGAGATCATCTACATACTGTAGTAACGTGCAAGTAGTAGGCAACTCGAGAGTATCGAGTTGCTCTTTCAATGCTCTACTATAAATACTTGGACTCTCAGTGTAACCTTGTGGTGCACGAGGGAATGTGAACGAGCGTCCACCTAGGGTAAACGCGAACAAATACCTACTATCCCTGTGTATAGGAATACTGAAAAATGCATTTTTAAGGTCAACAACGCTAAAGTGAGTGGCAGAAGAGGGAATCATAGTTAGTATCGTTGTTACATCAGGTGCAATGGGAAATTGAGGAGCCACAATGTTGTTAATAGCAGGCAAATCAATTATAAACCGAAAAGGAATCGCATTATCACCTTTTTTGTATACTGGCAAAATCGGGCTGTTACACAAACTACCTGTAATTTCATCAATTACTCCACGATGTACAAAATCAGAATCTATACATTTCAAAGCCTGTTCGCCTTCAACTGAGATCTTATATTGTGGAATGCGAGGCAGTTTTACTCCATGTTTCAGAATAATTTTAACAGGTTCAATTTGAAGAATGCCCACATCATTATCATTAATTGCCCATAAGCATTCGGGAATCTTAGTGAATTCCGGCAGTAAAGGTCGAGTCAAGAACTGAGAGGCGAGTGATTGCTGAGGTGAAATTGTTAACCAAACTCTGTCCGAGGAGCAATGTATTACTGCATTTAATTCATTCAACAAATTTAACCCCAGCAAGACCTCCCCACAGTTTGTAGTAAGTAGAAATGGACACTGCTCCGTGAAGGGACCCACTGTTATCGGTACCGGCAAAGAGATTGGACAAACTACAGGTGTGCCTGAAAACCCTACGGAAATGTTGGATTGCCCTGACAGGGGAATGTTTGGAACCCGTAAATGGTCAATGGAACACTTTTGTGCTCCCGTATCTACAAAAAATAGATGCTTCCTATTTCCCACCGCCATCTCAACGTAGGGACCTTTCTGATGAACGGGAATAGGCGTTGGTTCCAAATCCTGCTTCGGGCAATCCTAACGAAACAGAATGTCATCAAAAGAAGTTCTTCAGAGAGGTACACGGCAGAAGGATGATCAAAAATGTTTGATTATCCACACTCGAAACTTGCTTATCCTGTGAAGAAGGTTGCTGTGATTCTGGCGCAAACTGGCCTCTACCAGGGCCCCCTACACCAGGGCGACCTCTGGATCTTCTACCCATCTTCCCAAATGACCTTTGCTGCAAGGTCGGAAATTGTGCGCACCAGTGACCTTCCTGTCGACAATAGGCACACTGGTTAATGGTTACCGGAGCCAGGGGCGTACTTCCCTGTGGAACGTATTGTCCTCTAAATTGCGTATTACCCCCTCTAGGGCTTCTAACAATCTGTTGTAATAATACTTTTGTTTTCAGGTCACCCTTTCTTTTCTCAAGTTTTTCCTTTTCATTATTCACACGATTTTCATAGTACTGAGCCATGTGCAGTACTTCTGTTTGAGACTTCGTCTGCCAAGTGCTTTCTGAGGACATCATTTGTAATTGGATGTCAGGCAGCAATCCACGTACAAATTTGTCGACAAACAGCCTTTTCCCTGATCTGTGCCTAAGTCTTGCCCACTGAAATCCGAAAATACCTGTTCAAACCGATTGAAGAACTCGGTAGCACCTTCAGACTTTCCTTGGACACAGGCCGTAAGCTTGTCACAAATGATTATTTTTTCAGGAAATATAGTCTTTAATTTTACAATAATCCTATCAGGCAAAGTTAATATCACTTGAGGCGATCTCTTGCCAGCTGGTATTTCTCTGTCAAGCCTAACCATATTATCCCATGTATCTCCTAACCCAAGTACATCATCTACAGTTGTAATCTGTTTCCACAAATCAACTGGCAGGAGTACGGGAAATAATAAATAAATATCACTTAAAGTGAATACCGATGATTGCAAGACCGACTCTATTTCTTTATAGAACCCCGTCGGATTCTTTCTTATATCAGGAATAGGTTGCTCTATGGTGTTCACTTCCTGTATCGAAAATGGGACGTGAACAAACTGCGATACGTAATGTGCAGGAATGTCCACAGCGACTATACCTCGTGCAGCATCGGCCGCAATCTCAACTTTTGGGACAAATGTCGGAGGGACCTCTCTCATAGGCAACTGAGAAGTAGGTAGCTCCGAATGCTTACTAAGCAACAGAGCCAAATCAAGTGCTAAGGCAGTTCAAGAAATATCAATCGAAAAGGCTCTCTTATAAACACCCAATAATTCTGCGGGACAACAAATCTTTCTTTTTACACACTCATCCTGCAGGTATTCTACCATAACCTGTATCACTTTCTTTTGCATTTCTAACGTATGCTGACTATGCGTATCATATACTTCGTCTGGAGTTATCGACATATCCGAAATCCATCTTATCACATCCTTTGTACAAATTTGCACTTCCTCACCTATCACTTCACGGCGAGGAGAAAACCGTTTCTGTAAAAATATAGTACCTAAACTATCCCCATTAGTTTCTTCATTCTGTAACTCTTCCAACTCCTTCCTATACACAAAAATCCTCTTGAAATGCTCATATACTTTCTCTGCAGTATCCCTAGACAACGCTAAGGTATTCAAATCCCGTAACCCTTGTGGGAGATCTACATCGTTTAATCTATTCCACATTATTCTCAAATGAATTCCTATCCCCTCAATAAAAACATTTTTCTCAGGAATACTTTTTAGATTTTCGAGTGTGGAAAAAACATCAGCTTGTTCACCCTTCTCCATACAATGTTTAGCCCAAGCAATTAATTCATTCTTTTTATCTGTCACAACCCTTGATCCCATTCCCTGGTCTACTACAAGCGATGCAAAATCACTTGGAAGAGGGAGAGTAGGCACATTCTGAATATCAATAAGTGGAGGCAAGGGAGCAGGCAAAGGAGCGACGGCTGGAGGAACAACAGAAAGAACAATAGGAAGGACCGGGGGGACTATAGGAGGAGGATAATGACAGGAAGAGGCAAAGCACCAGGAGGAGGGACGTACGGGGGTGGCGCAGAGGCATCGGGCCTTCGTTCATGCAGTAGTTTGCTGATCAATTCATCGGACGTATGAAAATCTTTTGAAGGATACATTTTCTGAATGCCAAATTGAAACACTCTGTCCGTGTTCCTAACTGATTCCAATTGTTTATTTTGATCATATAACAGTGCCTTTTCGGCATTCGTCATATGTCGATGCATATGTTTCTCTCTACTCTTTTGTTGCTGCAAAGCTTCTGTTTTCCAACTGTGCAATACGTCAAATGCTGCCGGTCTAGCCTGTTTCTTTATCAATACAGACTCTAAATATTCTAACCGAGGGATTTCGAGCTACCATTGGTTGGCCACCGAAGATTAGAGTTATGTCTGGTCTGTCTGTGCGAAATATCATTAAATGCTATACTACCAAAGCCTTTCTTAACAGTACATAGCACATGCCGGCGACCCCTCCTGTGGTGCGGGACGGCTAACTTACAAAGATAGTCTGTCGCTGTAGAATAATGCCCTGAAGCAGGCAGACAATTTCTCAGGCATATCAGAATTCTGGTGTTACCTGGTCAAATAATTGTGCTCGCGAGTACAATGCGCCAAATTCAAATTGTTAGGGTTAGATTAAGAATCAGGGCATGATTCACCTGACCAAAGGACTGGGAGGCCCGATCGGGTTACTAAGGACAATCTAAGGACCCACGTGTCTGGTGATTTCCGCAAATTTACCCTCCTCGATTTATGAACTCTCGTCAAGACGTCGTCTCGGGCTACAGCTCACCGTTCAGGGATTGGATCGTGCTGTTCTGTCGAGAGGGGCCTTTTTTGTTGACACCGTCTGATCCTGGTCCGATAGCTGAGCCAACCTTCAACGAGACGAAGTCAATCTTGAGGGTCCCTATTCGGGCGCCATCTGTGGAATCAGAAAATACAATATTAAGGCTTTTACACCATGCAAAGAGAAATACACCAACATGGGCTTGTAAAGATTCCCAGAATCTTTATTGCAACACTGAACAGTTTACAAAACAAAGTACACAAAAAGCTATTTGGCCGTCAGTACTTCACAGAGACCACCAGCAGGTTCAATGTGAGCAGTGAACAGGAATTGCTAGCTGGACATCAGCATATTTATACAGTTTCTTCGTAACGATGTCTAGCCTCTTACGAGTTAATCATGTACTGGGCTAGGGTTCGTGCCAGGTTCATTCCTAATTTACATATCTCGTGCATGTGGTTTACTTCTTAATACATTTACTAACAAGTACTATTATTCTCTGGATTTGACTTTACACTCTTTGCACATCTACTTCAATGCAGGTCAAACAGATGTTTCGCGTATGACGTTTAAATAGCATTATTGTTCTTGTATACTTGTAGGTGAACATCGCTGATTCTAATAATCCCCTGATCCTGAGGTCAACAAAGGACAAGGTCTACATGACCCTAACATGTAGCCTGCAGGCAGGTTAGACATTAACTCGCCTACAGAGGTTGAAGAGGTTAAGTATGAACAACAGAACACAGGTCAGCCATTTTAGGCCACAGGGTGACTTTGCACGACAAGCCAAAATGGCGGCTTTAACCTAAAATGGAGGCTAGATTAACTTAATGTCACAACCTTACGATGCGGATTTCCTCGCAAAGCGACTGGACATAGGCCAACATATACAATGAGGAAGAAACAATATTATATCAGTTTTGACACCCTGAGGTACCCCAAACAGAACAAGTATGGAAGTGGCTTCTGCTATATCAGAGCAGACTCTACTATGTCTGTCTTCCAAGAACGACATTGTTCATGAGACAGCCAGAGGTGAGAAATTGGCTATTTCAGCTAATCTAGATTTCAGTATCCAGTGGTCGACCACGTCCAATGCCGCATATTGATCCAGGGATACTAGAAGAGAAAGATAACTTGTGTCTAAACGATCTAAGAGTTTTGAAGTTTTGTAGTAATGCATTAGGAATTCTTGTGAATCTTCCTGTCTGTTTATGGCAAATGTTACCATTCCTGCACAGTATTCCAATTCTTGGCTCATACCTGAGACACTGTAAGTACAGTCAATATTATTTGTGACATTTCTATGAAGGATGAGCATTAACAAACACAACTGGTCCGAGCCATTTAAGTAAATGTTGTGAACGATTGGTGGCAATTGGAAGAGAATATTGATTGTTACATTTACATAGCAATTTGCTCCAGTTGTGCTGCTAAATTTAAATGCACCAGAGAGTTGTGTCTCTGAATCATCTGGTGAGCCTGCATATTTATTTTGAGTAGAGATATTTGTCTTTTTGTCTTGTGATGCACATGCAAATAGCTTTGTATTAGACACTTTTTTGGTTGTATTATTTGATGTAGAAGCAGTTGGTTGTTGTTTCTTTAGAGGTATTGTTGGGAGATATGTTACAGGCTCTCTTTGTATTTGTTTTCTTTCTAAACAATATATTTTCTTTAGGTACAGGTTACCTCTCTAGATGGAGGGTGTGCAGTGCATGTAGCCTGTTGTATTCTAGGATGCAATAAATGCTAGCATTGACTGTGTTTGCATCAAAGTTAACTAGGAATAGAACATTGCATGTACAGAGACATGATAGTGCTGCATAACTCAAACCTTCATTAAAGTCTCTGCTGCCAATTTCAATCAATGCATGTTGTAGGGTTAGACTTTGCGATTTGTGAATAGTTACAGCATATTCAAAAGATAGAGAGAATTGTTGTCTGTGTATGTACATGTCTTTGAAATGAAGGAAACCTGCTATTGTGCACCCATTTTCTTTAACATCTGCAATTTTGTCAAATTGGAAGTTGACAAACGGAATGTTGTTGTCATGTGGATATGATTGGAAGCCAACTACTGCACCATTTGCTCCATTGACTAAACCTTGATCTGCAGCAAGGTAACATTTTAGAATTACTCTGCAGTTTAGACACAAAGTTAATATTTTCTCCAATCCAGCTGTGTTATAGATACATTTTTCTAAGCTATTTATTTGTGCTGTTTCTTGATGACACATAGGGAGTGGCTTGCACTTCTAGTTTCTCTCTGGAGCTGATATGCAGTATGGGTGCATTTATTTTGTTAACCTTATCTCGTTGAATTTACTACAGCTTGCAAGGGATGGCATTACAGACATGCATTTTATTTTTTGTTGGGTTAAGTGTTCCAGTAGCATATGTGTTTCCTCTGTATAGCTCATGGATTAGTCTATTATCTACAGATCTATTTAACACTAACAGGTTTGAGACTAGAACTTTTAGAAAAAATACTTCAGTTAATGCCGTTCTCCACACTAGTAGCTGTCACAAGAAAACAGTTATGGCCACCATACCGAAAGGGGAATATATTTGTGCCAGAAGGAATTGTAGTCTGAATCAAGATTTTGTTGTAGAATGTGACATTCTCAACCAGAGATTTGCACCTAGAGGTTACCCCAACCACACACTAAATAAGGCGGTCCAACAAGTCTGCAAAATGGAGAGAGTGGACCTGCCATCTCCCAAAACAAGAATTACTATGAGTCAACCAAACAAATTGAGATGCATCACTCATAATGCAGATAGCCATAAATTCCAGGTGGTGATCAAGCGACATTGGCACTTGCTCCATCTGGATAAGGATTTGGTTCAATAAATTGATACTAGGCCTAGCATTACATTCAGCAAAGCTAGGACGGTGCACAGTCATTGGTGGTTTGATGGGGGACCCCCACAAAAAAAGAATAATAAAAAAAATGCATTTGATTTTTTTTTTTGGGTCCTTTTGTTTCGAGGGTATTGTTATTCGAACCTTTGTATTCAAATCTTTGACCCTAAACCTCTGGGACTCTTAGAAACATGCTGTGTCCCTCTTTTATGTGCAGAGATAATAAGAGTGTGAATTGGCTCAATCAGTTGCAAAACAAAGGGTTTCACAAATGTGGGCATGTTTGATGTGTTTGCATGCTCTGGAAACTACGTCTGTCAATTTTGGCAGCTTGGGCAAGTATGTTGTTGAATCATTTATTAATTGCAACTCAAAATATGTAGTGTACTTTATTGTGTGTGTGTGGTGCTCGCTATATCGACAGCACCATCAACCAATGAAAAACAGGACAAGAGAACATTTGTATACCATTGGCAACCAACAGGTAAAGTATCCCTTGGCCATACTTTACCTGTTGGTTGCCAATGGTATACAAATGTTCAAAACAAAACAATTAGAGGCAAGATTAATTTGTCGGTACCAGACAGTGTAAACAGGGTTAAATACTGACCATGAACTATCTGTGTTCTTATAATACCAATACATCTGAGTAGACATCATGTTAGCTGTCGATGTAAAGGGTTGTATAGTCTTATGAATGATCTGTATATGCACACTACAAGTAACTGTGTAGTTTTATGAACCGATTGCATCTATACATTGTAAGGCTAGTAATGCCTAACGTGGTTTACAGACATGTATCCGAGATGGGGCCTAACAGTATATGCAAAACAATTATTCCGACTTTGAGAGTGTGGGGTGCATAATGCAATTCTTGAGTACACGCAATATGACAATCATGAGCACAGTCCAATGATCATTGTACATCGATATGAATTACTTTGTTCCCTCCTTAACCCGAGTCCCAGTAATAATGTAGTTGTGAATGTGCATAAATATCCCTATAAAAATGCTCGTATTATACCTTGGTGTAATTCATAGCAAACTACAAAACCAAAATGTGTTGAATGCTGGCCACTAATGGAATAGCCAAATTGCACTAGTATCCTCAACAAAATTTTTAAATCTACAGGGAATCACCAAACCCGTAATGTATCGTAAGCTTGCTACAAACTGACTTCCTTGGTGAACACACACGTGAGCGCTTGCGCTGGGTAACTTTATTGACATGGGATTAAGTAGTGGGCATTACAGGATCGTTGTTAGCGCATCTACTGGTAGCTGCTTTAAGGTTCTTTTTCACTGCCAATGTGTAGGTGCTTGGCAGGAAACTTGTTATACGCGTGCCCTTAGCTCGGTTACACCTAGCAGGTTCTCATTGGGCACAGGACCTCCTAAAATGGCCGCCCACCCAGGCACAGACACTGATTTAGCGAGGCTTGCTATATACTTTAGGTGAGGTTTTATATTGCTGTGACAACAGTGATAGTGTCTCTGCTAACAACAGATGCTGCGGCCTAAAGGCATTACAGATAAGAGCGCTCCGTAGTCCAGTGAAATGGTTGGTTTTTGGATTGCCTAAACATGCATTATGCAAACAGGTCCAAATAGTAGAATGGCCTTTGGGAAAACATACTAATAGTAGACCCTTCTCATGTATCTCTCTTGTTTACATGTCACTTTTATGACAGACATGAACGTCTCCTGAGTGTGCCTTCCATCCACAATGCAACTTACAAATAGAACAAGTTAATTATCGCAACTGCAAAGATTTATAGGTAGGAATTCCCTCTTAAATTGTACATTTGCAATTTTATAATAATTGGTCCTACGAGCAAGCTTGCATGTGAGGTGTTTGTACCAATCGCAAATGATTCATGTATTTTAAACCTTCTCCTTGCAGAATAAGCTTTCAGTTATTTACCCGCTATTTTTCCGCAATTGTCCTAGGTGACTGAATTTTCTAATTACATAGATAACTTTATACGTTAGTCATCTCCACAAACTAATTGGAGCACCTTGGGTTACTTTTTACCCCTTAGGGTGGAATTATTTCAAACAAGAAGCATAAGGTACCTTTATCATATTTATGGCCGAGCAGACATACTAGCCATTGTATGCTCGCAATGAATGCATGATGCATTATTAGCATAATCACTTACTTGCCATTGTTTTGTGTTTTCCTTTTCCTTCCTAAGTTCTGTGGAACTTGGGCATACATATGCCACTCTGTCTCCCTTGATATTTCAATATCATTTGCTAATGTTTTGTACTTTATGATTTTAATGGGGTGGAAACCTCTCATATGCCTTTTGGTTGTTGTTTGTCTTTACACAACTGTCATTTGAACATGCTTCAAACGTTCCATATCATTGTTCATTTGGTTTGTTGGATTATACTATGCACACAATGTCCAGCCTTGAGAAAGAGCAGCACTCAAAATACATGTTGTCTGTTTCAGAAGTTGCTTTGCCTTGAAAACATTTGAATTAAATACAAGACTGGGGGCTAATTGGCACAATGCGGTTGTATCTCTGTAATTGAATTGGCGTGCCTAACTTGTTTAAGTCGACTAGTTGTTGCTGTTTGTTTTTTGTCTTTTATTGGTACACCATTAAGTAGTGGAATCAAATATTGATCTATTGGCCGATGTTCTCCCAGAGTTTCTTCATTTTCTTTAAGATCTAGTGGCACATTTACTACTTTGTCAGAGATACCCTTTAGTAACTCAGATGGTGGCAATGTGGCTGTTTTTGGTTGAAAGGGTATTATAAGTTGCTGGAGAGCCTTTGGAAGTGGGTATATTTCTAAGTTATTAGTAATAGCACGTGATGGCATTTGGTTATTTGTGTTGTGTTGCAGTACGTGCACACTGTTGAGGAGTGAGTTATTCTGTATTTATTTTCTGCTGTTTGATATAAAGCTAATTAATTCAAACCATTGGGATTCCTCATTCTCTTCTCTTATATAGGCCATGTCTACTATTTTTGTGTTGCTTTTTATAAAAAGTTCTGCGACAACAGACACGTACTTGGTCTGGTATTTCAGCTGATGTGTTGTGAAATCTAGCTATTTCTTTTTTGTATGTGTTTGTAAGGATGTTGGTTTTTGTGAGGACTTTGCTAATAGTTTCTGAAGTTACTGAATTTTCCAAGGAAGCTTTAATTCCAAATTATTTACTTTGTATGTGCTCTATTTCTCGAAGGTCTTCCTAGGCTGTTCCATTAGGAGAATGGTAATTAAATTTGGCAGTTCTAGAGCAGGACTTTTTGCATAGTAAAGTCTATACACAACATTCTCTATAGCGGAATGATGTGTTTCTAACATTTTGATGTGGTGGAAGGTGCTTTTGCAAGCAGTTCTGAAAATGGTGGCTAATGAATGTTCTCGAAGTCGTGTGACTGTGCACTGGACAAGAGTCCATGGTTAAAAAGTTTTCATTTTACTTTTGCCTTTTTTCACATATTGATGGACAAATTGTTGTAAAGATTTAAAGGATTGTTGGCGTACGTTACACATTAAGCTGCATGTCCATTTGTACACTTGCGGGTTTGTATGGGCGAAAGGAAGATTTGGTTGAAAGTATTTTGGGGAGGTTTTTTCTATAAGGGTTTCTTTTGCCACAATGGTGTCTCCTACTATTTCATACCCTCAGCCATTACTGTCTACGGCAATTGTTTTTTTTGTTGTTCTTATTTATAAATGTCATCATTGAAATATGGTTCTGTGCTGCTTGTGTGAATCTATTCACTTTCACAGAAGTTTGAAGATGTATCTATATTGACATTGCTCATGTTTAGAAGTACTTTTTGTAATGTATTAATTCATTTAGTTAGTGGTTTCATTCTGTTTAAGATCAATATAAATATGTTTCTATCAGTAGAAATGCACTGTCAAATAGAGCTTTGAGGATTATTCTCCTGCAGTTGTTTTTAAGGGTAAATCGTGACTTTTCAGCTGTTTTTATAAGATTGTGAAGAACTCTAGGGTGGAAAATGTTTTGAAAAATATTTTTTTTCATTGCTTTACAGTGGCTACGTTAACATAGGTAGATAGAGTTTTAGGTTCATTAGTAGGTCTGCACATCTTTTTTACTTTAAGTTTTTGCAAGTAATCTTTTGTTGTGGTGGCTGGTTTAGTTTTGTTGAGTAAGTTTACTAGCTCTTTTGTTTTAATGTTTTTTTATACATTGTTTTAAAAGTGATGACCATATGGCTTGCTTTTATTCTTATCTGCTCTAATTGGTCTTTCTTTCCTAATGAGTTGTTTTTTAGTAGGCATTGTGTTGTGTCTGTTTTGAAAAAATAAAGTTTTGGTTTGAAATGTGTGGATTGTATATGCATGTATTGTGCGTGGGTGTGTTGGTGTTATTGTAGAAATTAATAGAGTGATGTTTGATTGCAAAGTGGCATAATAGGTGTGGTTGGGGAGATTATAAGAGTAAGAGTCTGTAGAGGTGTGAGGGGCTTGACTTAGTGAGGTAGGGCATGGTGGCATGATTGAATAAAAAGTGATACTATGATGTTTTGAGGAAAACAGTGGGTGTTTTAATGGTAGGTTTTAGATGGGAATAGAAAGAGTGTGAATGGTGCAACATAATGAGTAAGAGTGAAATAAATGTTGAGTCAAAAAGAATACTCTAGGCTAATATATAGTGGAAGTAGATTGTTGCAATTAGAGAGATATACATGGTACATTAATGTACTTACTTTGTAGGAGGTGAAGGGTATTCTTTTTTCAGTAGCAGTTTTAGGCAATATTCTTCTTTCCTATAATTGTAAAAGAAAGTTAGTGGACTTATGTGCTAATGGCGAAGTACTTTTAGTAAGCAGGGTTATTATTTATGAAGGTAGGATGAGTTGTTGGGATAAAGAGTTACTGAAGTTCTGTCTTGTGTGATGTACTAAAGTGTGTTCATTATGCTGTTAGAAGAATTGGAGTATAAATAGTTCTGTTTTGCACCTTAGAAGGAACAGGGCAATCATGAGTGTGAGGAAAAGTTGCATTTCTAGGTTATTGTTGTGCTGTTAGCTTTAATAAAAAAAAGTCCTCTGTTTGTGTTGTTATGTATTAGTATTGTGCTGCCGTGTTTTTAAAGCATAGGGAAACTGTGGCCTAGTAGTAATGCAATGGTGGATTGTTGATGCATCAGTGTTTGGTGTTTTATAGAATATGTTGGGAAGAAGAGTACTTTATATGTAAGGTGAAGTGTTGTATATAGATATTCTGGTGGTGTACAGATATGTCTGAGCAGATGAAGGATGGTGGCAGCTTAAGGCATGTAATGAGTGAAGTTGGCAAGTGTGACATTTATATTGAATAAAAAATTGAAAATGTTTACTGTTTAAAAATGTTTCTTTTTAGGTGCATTTTCATGGAAGTTAAGAAATGCATATGTGCATTTATAGGAGCTCTGTGTGTAACATGTTTGTAAATGAAAATAAATAAATAAAAGCTATTTTTTTGGGTTCTTGGATTTGTAGTTCCACTTTTCCCATTATAAATTTGGACTATAAGTTCCAGATTGCACAGAAACAAAAACACAGGTTGGAATGAGTCATGTTGGCATTTTTGAATGGACTGTCAACATATTAAACCTGCACACCTAGAGCCATTTAAAATATTCTACACAATTTTCATGTGTTTTTTTTCTTTTAGGACAAAGTTACATATAGTTCTGCTATAAGCACACTTATGCATTTTTTGAACTATAATAAAACTGCTCCTAAAAATATTCTTTTTAAACACAGAACATTGTATGTTTTTGCTGCTTGATGTGAGCAAGTGCTGAATGCTACAATGCATGGCATTTGCTAGAGTGGTTAAAACAGAGAATATGCTTATTGAGAAGAGTATTACAGGAATAGTAGCAGGAATCCTCTATATTTGTAAAATAGTTGAAGACAATACTTTTAAAAATATAAGTATACTTGTATTATGTCTTGTTAGATGCAGATGTTGTTGTATTTTCAAATGGAAATCTTGGAGAGATTCACAGGAGTTGTTAATGCAGATGACTGTGATTAACAGGTAATATTTACTCTCAGAGTTCAAGTGTATATCTGAAGTGTTGAACTGAGATGACAGGGTTAGGTGCAGAATTTTGGTATGTGATTGGTGAATGAATGTGTAACTGTTCGAAAGCAGCCATTGATGGAGTGTTACAAACATGAAAGTGGAAAGGGTAGAAAGGCTGCACCGTGCTACGGTATTCGTGGACACAGTTGTAGTCCGCAGACACTGCACGCGCCATCCAGGTCTTTTGGCATGGAACTGGGACTGCGAAGACCACGGACAGTTGTGGTGTCCGTGGACATTGGGGGTAGCCAATCAGGTTTCCTTGATGTTGTGTACAGGAAGATAGGGTAGCAGGAGTTTTCTTTGGTCAGTGCACTGAAGATGGCTATGGCTATGTGTTTGGGGAAGCAGAGTGTATGGATCCTTGAAGACTCTTGGCTCCATTGGCTGAAGGTCTATTCTGAGCACTGTAGATTGTCTGAGAATCTTGTAATCAATGCATTTCAAGTTTCATGGTTCAGACTTCGAGGAATTAAGTGGGCAGAATTCCTCCCATTTTTAGAGAATATAGTTCACTTGAATCATCCGGACATCATTGTAGTTCACTGCGGATGTAACAGTTTGGGCTATGTTACCGGAATGTCATTACAGTTTGCACTTAAGGATACATTTGGGAAGTTGATAGAACTTTTTCCACATTCAAAAATATTTTTGTCTTGAATAGCTCAGAGACAAACGTGAATGCATTCAAATTCATGTTGTCCACAACTTGAGAAAGCAAGGCACAATATGAACAAAGCTGTATGTGCCTTTTTGCGGGATGTTGGCATGACTTTTCATAATGAACATATTAAATTTGATATTGACAACATTTTTTTCGAACAGATGGAGTGCATTTAACTGATATCAATCAGATGTTTCTTGAAAATGTTAAAAATGCATTGAAGAAGTTTCTGTAAAAACATACAATATGGATTCACGTTTTCTTTAGAAGTTGCATTAAACAAAAATGAATAATAGACAAAAACATTTGAAGCAATTTCTGTAAAAGTTAAAAAAATAATAACATTTTGCAGAATCTTTGTTAGTTTAGTACATGAAACAAAACAATCAACAATATATAAAAGTCAACAAGATTAAAAAAAGGTTTTGCGTGAAAAACAATTAAAATGATTTTCATTCCCCCACTGCAATCGAGGAATTTTCCTGGTGTCTGCAGACTACTGCACTGTCTGCACACTATGCAGGCTGCAAAGGGGCCTGTGATTTCTTTTTTCAGTTCTATCTTTTAACTGTGAATGCTGGCTCCTAATGGAACCGTTTTTCTGAGTATTTTAAATTTTTTGGGGCTTTTTTAGTTTTTTTCAGGAGAGGCAATGTAAGGTGTGGGAGAAAAGAGAAGGAAGGGGCACCAACCACAGAGGCAGAGGGGCACGTGGAAAGAGGAACATGTTTGGTGGGCCTGACATTTAAGGTGGGGGCAGTGTCTCTAGTGCTTCTTGATCACAGCCTCAAAAGCACTACAAAACTGCTCAACCCTGCAGATTGGTGCATTGCAGTAAATACATAGTACTGTGACCCTCGAAAGGTAATGGTCAAAAGTGATCTGTAAGGCCTGCGAGGCGGACACTGGGATCCTCTGCCCCTACAGGAGTAGTTTGTGTGGTATCAGGAGCAGTCGAGGAAGATTGGAAAGAGGCCGTGAACCAGCTTCTCCATGAAAAAGGTAGCACCTTTTTCAGAGCACCTGAGTGGTTGGATCTGGTGTGGCAGTATATGGAGGTGGTCCTATATGAGCACAGCCCCAGTTTCCTGCAACTGAGTATGACATTGCACTAACATTGGCTGCCTGAACCTTTGCTAGACCCCCAATGGTGATGAAAATCTGCCAGGACTCACTCTGGGCGCTGGAGGTAGGCACTTCCTCTACATCATATTCATCTTCCTCCTCATCCTTTTCTACATCCTTGTGCCTGTTCCTCTTTCCAACCCTTCCAGATGGTGATGGTGGTAGTACCCCTGGGGAGGAGGATTGGTAATGACAGATAGCATTGGATTGCCTATTTCAAAGAAGGTGCTGAAAGTGGCTCTCTCCTGGATAGCCAGATTGAGAACAGCTGGAAGTAATGGGTGGGTCCGTTCAGAGGAGCCATTCATGGACCCTGCGGCTGTGTGCAGAGAACTGATTTGAAAATAGGCCTTGACAAAGTTGCAAAAAGTTCCCAGATCAATTAAGAATGGGTCTAGGAGCTCTGGAATGGGAAACTTCCGGCTTGCTTGAAACATCCTAGATGGGTGGAAAATGCAGTTTTAAACTATCCGTGGAGCATGGACACGGTTCGTGGTCAGGTCATCGCGCCACACGGGTGCATTCACAAGATGACATCCGGGGAGGTCTGTGTTGCAGATGGCTGTCCGTGGACACATCCTCAAAATTAGCAAGAGGTCACGAAATAGGCCGAGGACGCAGTTTGTCAATTGGAAGAAAAGCTGCTGAGGTGAACATGGGAAATGACCTAAACAAAGACCCTCAGAGCAGATTAACACACTCTGTGGCTTGAACCAAGAAGTGAAATCCATGGACAATATTCAGGTGATGAACTTGTCCTCCCATATCTTAAACAACACACAGTCGGATCTCTTGAAATTATGCCTCAATTTCTGTCCCACCACATTTTTTGATTATGTTCAAACTCGTCTGGATTTTGATAAGTTCTTTCACAGAATCAAATTGAAAAACTTTGTTGCCACTAACCTGGCCAAAGTCATCAAATCTGTACCCTGTATAGGGAGTACAAATCTACTCACTTCTGACAATTCTGGAGGATACATAATTTTATGCTACTAATATCAACTTTGGAGAGTTTTATATAGACTCAGGCTGGTCTGTCTCCTCTCAATTGAAGGGCAAATCTAAGTTCAACCTCCCTATGCCCACCGGGGTTGCATGGAGGCATTCCACGATCTATGCATAGCGGATTTGCGGAACTTTCTACAGTCATCTGTTTCTTCTGTATGCCACAATCTTACTCAGGTGCAATCCAATTCTTTGCTGGAACTACAAAATCAGCTGGAGATTGTCATAAAACCATTTGATAAAGGTTCCAATATAGTCCTGCAGGCCTGTGGTGACTATGTGACTGAGGCTTTCAGGCACCTAAGGGACAACACGTGTTGTTCATCTCTGCCCACTAATCATTGTCCTTTGATGCAGTCTGAATTAAGGGCACTGGCCACCACATGGTGTGAGAGTGGTATTGTGGATGACGACATGATTACATTTTTGATTCCTTCTTTTTTCACTTTTCCCACACCTATTTTTTGCCCAAGATCCACACATCTCTGGTGTGTTCACCAGGGAGACACATTGTCACATTGCCTGTGTCATTATTGGAGAATATGTCACGTTTAATTGATTTCTTTGGTATCAGTGTCACCCTCCTATTTACAAGATACCAATGATTTCTTCCAACACATCAATGAGGTTTCATGGGAAGAGGGTTTCATGTTGTGCACCTTGGATGTTGTGTTATTGTACACTTCTATAGATCACTTGGTGGGTATTCATGCACGTAAATATTTTTTGGAAACATATTTGTTTCATTTTTTGTCTCACAGTACTATGATTTTAGAGATGTTGAAATGTTGCCTTAACAATAATGTGTTTCTTTTTTAAAGTGTCTTTTTCCATCAAGTGTGTGGCAGAGCCACGGGCATTACCTTTGCTCCATAGTATGCAAATCTGATGATGGGTTGGTGGGAGGCAACATTCTTATCTTAATTTATAACTAAAACAATTCTTGCACAGATTGTTGCCTGGTGGAGGTATATCGATGATGTTTTTGTTATATGGAAGGGTACTGAGTTTTGTTGGGTTGATTTTGTTAAAATAATCAACACTATTGTAGTGAATGTTATCTTCACTGAAAGTCATAGCCTTAGTGAAATCATGTATCTTGATGTGACTGTCACTTTGGATACTTTGGGGCTACACATGACAGTGTACAAAAACATTGACTGGCTTAGGTCTCCCATTGCATGACACCAGTAGCCATCTGGCTAGTTGCTAGAATATGCAATGGTTTTGTTATTTGCATCATGTTTTTGATATAATACTGCTGAAATGCATTGATCTGTGAATTCTATTTCTACAAAGAAATCCAGTTTTTTCATTGGATATGCCAAACATGGTACTTTCATTAAATACTCTTTTAGCATGGCCACTGCCTCACTTTGTTCCTTTTTCCATTTACAGGGTTCACCCTGCTTCAGTAATCTTGTCAAAGGTTGTGTAATCTCTGCATCATTTTCAATATATTTTCTGTTGTATCTTGTCATTCCTAACAAACTCTTCACACTTTTCAAGTGAATGGGATCCTTTAGTTTATGAATCACTTCCACTTTTATTTGCTGTAATTTTTAAGACTCTCCATAGTGTCTTTTTAAAGTTATCATCTTTAACAACTTATTGGCAATAAGTGCCTGTTGTTGCTGGGTTAGGTAGGGGCTCCCTTTTAACCTTTCTTGTGCTAACCTTGAGTGAACTACAGTTCCCAAGGGTAGAAAGGATCTTTGGGTCCCTTTTACATTTTATTTAGTGAAACCAGGACACCCCACCTTATGTGGAGTGCTGGGGAGGTACAATGTATCTCCTTTCACACTAAAACTGGAACAATTATGTTACAGTGACAAGCTTAATTTCAATGGCTGGTGGCAGTGATACCTTGTATTAATTTGGTGCACCTTTACCGCGGGCTGTGTTCACAGCTGCAGTAAAGGGACCTACGGGTGTCCATTTTTACCAAAATGGCCCCTGTCTTCTTTTTTCACCATTTTTGTGTTTCTTGTCATTTATTGTTCCTTCCCCTGACATCCAGGGCAGGAAATTCCTTTGAGTGATTTTTGTCTCTGCAGGAGTCCCCCCAGGCTCCAGTCTGTCTGTGAGAGCAGGAAGTGAGGGAGGAGACCAAACTCCCCAGCCCTTTGTTTTACACGTTGCATGAATGGGGACAAATCCCAGTGGGGGGGCTGGCTGTCCTGATTGGACAACCAGACCACCCCTTCTTTTAAAATGCGGGGAGAGAATGCAGAGGTTGTGCTGTAATTCCTCATAAATACTGGGAACCTGGAATCTGAAGATAGGTTGACCACTGGAATTTAAACCAAAGAGGATGATGAAGGAAAAGTGGAGGGGATGATTTCCAGCAACCGGAGAGCCTGCTGTGTAATCGTAGCATGCTGCAGCCCTTCCTTCCAATCAACCTGGGGTCTCCGTAAACGATGACTCTGACTCAGAGCCTGGTGAGACCCACTAGACTTAAGAAGACCTGCATGTTGAGCCATCCCACACCAATACCCTGGGACCTCAAGCCATCGTGCGGTGCACGATCTTCCGAATCCCGAATCTCGCTGAAACTTTGTGGGCATCTTGGTGGATCTCAAGAGAAACAAATAGAGTCCAGAAACTCCCCTCACCAGAGAGCTGAACCTTTAAAATTACAAGAATTCAACCACAATTTTCTGTCTTCTTCTGTGCTCCTTGAAAAGGTTCCAAATCCACAGAACTGCATTCAGCCGCAAGGGAAACCTTGCCTAAAGCCTGCTGCAAAGTCCCTTCTGAGGTCTTGTTTTCAGTCTCCATGACAAGGAATCCATTGACTGGGTATTTGGCTCCAGACCCTGAAGTTCTCCTGCTGCAAACGCTTCTTCAATTCTGAGGTACTGTGTTGGCTTGAGTATACACTTACCTTAAGCCTGTTAGGATTTCTGTGTAGCTATGTGGTGTTTTCTGTTATTGGGAGTTCTATCGTCCATTACACCCAATCCCACTGCTAGAATCCAGCTAGGGTGTCTTCTGCGAAGCCCCTGGCCATCTTCTAACTCTAAAGTAAAGTACTCACCTGTTTGCCCAGTTTTCATAAGGACTTTTGCTACTAAAGAACCTATTCTGACAGTGCCTGTTGGTCACTAATCCTAGTGACCCCCCTTCTGCCACTGAGAACACTCATTCATGTTCCAAGAATAAGGGAAAGACTGTCAAGGGATTAGGACTTCTGCCTACAAAGAAAATAAGTGTTTTAAAAGTCACTTACTTATAAGGTTTTGGTTGGTAACTGTAATTCCAAGTGTGAACAGTTACAAACGTTCTTACTGATCTTGAATGTGTGATTCACTATTCTTAAAAGTATGGTTAACATCTTTTCTTCCTTAGCCGCTGCTTTGCCAGTCTAATAGAAAGTAGATGTGAAGGTATTTTACTCTCCTGCGATTAGGTTGTGCCTCTTCCCAAAAGCAAAGTGCTGGTTTCACCAGATTAGTCCCTTGAGGATAATTGTATGAGTGTCCCCCAACTGGGTCTTGCTTCCCCAGACTTGCTGCAAACCTGTCCTTAATAAGTCTGCATTAGGTTGTTGCCTACCTAAAATAACTATTCAGTAAAGTGTAACATTGGGTTTTACTTTCCCCCCTCCATTGTGAAGTTAAACAACGTATGTGGGTGTCACTTACCTTGTCGTAGCTGTGTGCCATCCCAAATAAGTTAAAAGAGTTACTGCTTACCTCAATCTGGGGTTCCCTGATTTCAAAAGCACTTGTAATTGTATATTAGATCCTTATGGTTTACTCACCTAGTGTAACTGTGTGTTATGACAAAAGTAGTTATAGTTTTTTTACTGCACCTAGAATAAGTGTTTCACTATTCACCAAAACTAAATTTTCCAGTTGACTGATTAAGTGATGTGTTCCAAGAGTCATTATACAACTGGAAGGGTCTACTGCCCTTCCATTACTGACTGTAATTATAAAAAATAACCATTGGATTTTACTCCCCCAAGAATAGGCTTGACCTATACAGAATGTGTATGAAAAGGTTTCGACTTCCCTAGAACTAAAGGTCTATAGTTGGGTCTGTGTACTTTCAAATATAGTGTTCTGTTTTTATACTGTGATTTTGTATAATGTTTTAGTGCTTACTTACCCCTAGATTTATCTGGGCCTACTTGTATTTAAATAAATCCTTTATTTTTACATACATAGTGTGTCAGTGTTTCTTTGGATCATTTGTATGACAATTTCACTTGTACTGATTCTACAGCCCTCTCTCCCTCCTAAAATAATCCTGGCTGCTCTGTCTATGCTACCATATACTCAGGTGGTACAGCCTTATACTAAGAGTGGAGTCTTGTACTGCCTCAGTTGAATCGTTTTACTAAGCCCTTAGTTGGACTTCAGAAAAACGGCCCTAACACACATGGGCCCACAGGTCTTTCATCATATTTTGGTTTGCTTCTCGGGAATTGGTGGAATTGTTGAATTTGGTGCCCATGAATGGCTAGGGACTAACATTTGATTGTAGCCTATGTCATGCATCTTTCTATAGCGTCATGTTTGTACTTGTGCCAGAATATTTTCATTTCTACAGTTGTTGATTCAAGATTGATTTCACTACATACTTCACAGAGTAATAGTGGTATGCTGCCAATTAAAAATATTTTCAGGGGTCTCTGATTGGCCATCTTGTTTTATGTCTAATGGACACACACAAAGTTGCACTTCCAGAGGCACATTCTCAGGTTGTTGTGGTGGACACAGAGGATATGCCCCAATTCATCATTGAATGGCATCTCTGTGTGTGCAGCCTCTCCTTGTGCCCTTAGGCCAGGCATGGCCTAGGGTGCTGCCTTTGGGTGCGGTGGTGTACCACCTGCATGACCACTGGTACACTGCACTGTGTGGAATTATTGTGCAGGACACATGCAGCCACAATTAATGGACAAACTACTGCTGGTGATGCATATAGCAACACCCCACCAGAATGGTCATGGGAGCGGAAGCGTGATTTTAGAATGTGCACTCCACTATACCCCTAGTGGCTATATCTGCAGTATTGTACCTCACCAGAGCTGGTGTTGTGGGGTTCCTGATGGGTGTCATTATGAATGTCGTCAGAGGGTAGGGACTTTCCACTGTAAATATCGACATGGTTGTTATTGTCATTTTTTGGCAGTGTCTTTTGTTCAGTGGGTGATGTGTATGCATGTGCATGAGACATCATAAACACCAATGAGCCATGCGTTGCCATGTTTTCCAGCTACCAGGGCCAAAGGCAGTTTTGACATAGGGAAGATGTAGCTGTCATGTGTGCTGCCCGGGAAATTAACAAAGACCTCCATGATGATTCCCTTGGATCACACACGACCTGCACATCAATGGAGTGTCAGTGCTTTCTTTTCCTGTATATGTTCTCTTTCAATCTGGGTGGCTGTAGCGCTACATGAGTGCAGTCTATGGCACCTAGTACTTGGGGGAAGTGTGCCACTGCATAGAACTCGTGCATGACTGTCTGCCTTTCCGTTGGTGTTCAGGGCATATATATGTGCCTGTGCACACATGCACGTGATGTTATACAGCACAGCACCTGGTGTAGACAGCATGACTAGGTGGCCTGTGCTATCCCACCAACCAACTACTGCAGTGGTCTGCTGGAAGGACCCAGTGGTAAGGAAATGCATTGCAGTGAGTGCTTTTTGTAGCAGGGTAAGGGCCTGGGAGCAGATGGTGGGTGTTGGTCATCCTTGCACTCCCTGACAAGGTTGATGATTATATGGGGGCGGGGGGTCCTGTACCTGCCATAGACCTGATCATCGGGCATCCCAAAAAGTGATGTGTGTGTTACGAAGGTCCAGCCCCTGGGCATCCTCCTCCTCCTGCGGTGTCCGTGCACAATGTCTTCTAGTACTTTGGGATTAATAGCGGCTGTAGACGTTGAATTGGTGTGTATTGCATGCTTTATATGCATGTGTTCCTATGCATGTTGACGTTTATACCTGCTATCATGTGGCGTACGGGTTCCTGGATTTCTGTGTATTTTTTCATGACTTGACCTTCGCAGTCGAAATCCATGAATACGGTTATATTTGCACAGTGATCGGCGTGTGATTGCTTGGCCAAGTACGTCCATCGACACACCTACATTTTTGCAGGTTCTTCCTCATTTTGCATGTTCCGCCCCCTATTTTGGTCGATGCGCAGCCCCGGCCCACACTTGTGTGGAGTCTCGCGCAAGGCAATCGTTGACTCACACAGACATTCCGGCTCTTCGCGGACTCCACCCAAGTACTAAGAAAGTCCTGCGCAGTCAGTTCCATGTTTCGACAAACAGATTTTTGTGCAGTTTGGTGTGCAAGTTCCCTATTTTCAGAGCAAATAATTCCATGAATCAGGGTCCACGTCACTTCATCTAACAACTAACTATATGCATTGTTGGGTACCTTCTATTGTGTCTATTGCATAAACAGGGAAGATTGTTGCCCGTCTGCTATGTCAACATAATGCAAATAACACTGCTCTTTATAACCTATAAACACTGCCAAATGTGCTCTTATTTCTTTGATATTATCCAGAAACTTTAAAGGTTAACCATAACAGTTGTTAAAAATATGCATTTGCTTGTGTAATGCACATACAGTTTTTCCATGAATAAACCAGTGACTTATTCATTCACTTTAGTAAGTCTACACTTGCTAATTGAGTCAGCGAGGCATAATCATTAAACCTCCAGCAGTTTGTCCACTACATTTAGCACCATTTGTGGTTCTATTTGTTACAAAATGCAAAGTTTCCTGTAGCTTGACATCATTTCATATAACAAACATGTGGAATGCCCCCATGCTCTGTTCCTCTGACACCAGATATACTGACATTACACGATTAACAGAATGCATACAGTTAATTTCTGCTTTTGAGTGTTGTAGGTTATATCTAGCTGGTCACTTGTGGTAATGACTGATATAACCTATGCCCTCTTTGGACATGTTGGGACGTGTATTGCAGGCCGTGGCAGTGTCCTTTGTGGTACCTAACACCCATCTCTAAAATGCAACGAAAGGCGGGCAGATATGAAATAGTATAAAATGAGCCATCACGATTTTAGCATGGTATTATGTTTTATGCAAGATAGAGTCCACACTGATTATTGCATTGTATCTTTTTTTCAGGTTTTCTTTGTTGAAAACTGTGGCTAATACAATTTGCGCCTGTGCACAAATTGACGGTGTACATTGATTAACATACACTCCCATTCCAACATTGAGCAGTTTGCATCTATCAAAATCTTGGGTTTGTCAATGAATGAAGACATTCCAGGATGAATTCCCTGGCATTGAGTTTTCACGTGGTAACATGATGTGAACAAAAGTTAAATTGCACACATTTATCTGAAAGGGTTTTAAAACCAAGGGGTAAATTAAACACTTTCTGAAGAAAAAAAAGTTTCAAATCTAAACTAGTATATATATGCTACACCATATTGGAACAATGACAAATTGTGACCCGTGAAAAAGGGCACACGGTGTGTTACATTTCTGCAAATCACCATGTTCTTCATGGGCTTGGAAACAAGGTATGTCCCTCATTTGCACTGCCCACCCATTGCCACTTTCCATTTTGCATTGGGAAACTAGATAAATAAGATAAACACACTGTAGTGTCCACCCAGTCACACACATGTGTGAATGTGTACAAACCGGCACAATCGTTTCACACTCAAGGCAAATATCTATGGGAACATTTTCTTCATTACTGACTTTCTTAAACTATTTGTATTTTGTCCACGTGCACATTGCCTTTTTTTCTCTGTGAATCACGTCCTGTGCTTGTTATGCAAATAGCATGTGCAGTGTTTTGATAGATTTGATTTATTCTTTCTTCTTCTGTCTCAGCTTTGGGCCATTTCAATATCAGGATTTTCATAGTCGCCACTTACCGTTCAAGTCCACACTAACTCAGACCTGACCTGAACCTGGTACATCACTATCTACTTTACATTTGGTGAAACACACTAGAGCAATGTGAAAAAAAGAGACATGGTAAAAGTCGGGAAAATAAACCACAACAACTTAACCCCTTAAGTGCCAGGCTATTATGTAAGTCTATGCAAAAACGACGAGCAATCTCGTCCTTGGCACTTGTAAAAACCTACTTTAACAAACACTTACATTGAAAAAATATATACATACAATAGCTAAATAAGAAAAAAGAACCCACATTGTTGTTTAATGAAGGGATTCGACTCCACCACAAATCTCGTGTTTTCAGTGTGCAGCAACACCTGTCCCCTTTGCATTCCATCTTTTTTTGTATTTATATCTTTTTCCGTCCTCTGTCCCCATTATCTCAATTCTTTTGTCTGAAGTTATTTTTCCCGTCACTTCAAAACCATGTTATTTGTTATTACCATTCCATGTTATCCTTAATTATCGTTTCCTTATTCTTTACTTTCCATTACTATGCTTTTCACTACTTTTTGTAACTGCTTATAACATTTAGAACTGTAATGACACATTGTGGGAATAAAGATTGATTTTAAATACATAAAACATGCAGCTAAAATGCAGAGTGTAACACATTCTAACATATCTCCAATTGTAGTTTATGGGGCATTTTTACATCAATTGATTAAAATGATTATGATTATTTGTATGGTGCATAACACATGGTATCGGCCAGACATTGCCTACATGTGGGTAGATGGATAAGAGGACATCACATTTCCGGGGAATTGAAGGCAAGATGACAGTAAGGGGTGAACTTATAGGAAACGGTGGGTGTTCAGCTTTTTGTATAGGTAGACAGGGATGTCAGAGAACAAAGTGTAACAGGACATTGTTTAAAAGGCAGTGGCCCAAAATCAAAAACAGTCTGTCGCCTGTGGTTGAGCAGCGTTAAGAAGAAATGTGTAACAGATTGTGTTTGGTGGAACATAGAGAATGCAGTGCTTAATTTGTGAAACAATAATTGCCAGGGCCCAAAATGTCTGACCCCTAATGCCGGGGACGGCGGGTGCCGCGGTCGGGCCGCTTCAGTGCTTGGCCTAGATCGGCCCATCACCAGTCCATCACACTGCTGCTGCCATTTTCAGATTCAACGGCCTTGAAACTTTAATAGTTCTATGACTAGTTCTATAACAATGAGCAATGATAAAATGAAACCCTTCCAAAAACGGGCTCCTCTCCAGCTTCAACACCCCTCCACCTGTACTAACCCAGATTCAGATTTAACACCCCAAAAATAATGATACATCCACTGCTTACACCACTCCTCAACAAAATACTGACATATGTACAGCTTCAACACCCAAACAAATTGAACTGGCTTGCATCTTGTAAGTGATTTCAACCAGGCACTCCACCTAAGTCAATGCCTAGCGTGTGATGCACAGCTGGAACCCTTAATTATTTATTTATGTCTATAAGTTATTTTATTTCTGAATGATGTACCCTTATATCACGCCCCTATCTTTGAATCCCCATCCCACCATCACACTGAACCAGGAAGCAGGCTGTTTTGCAAAGTTAAAAAGATTTGTTTTATGGATTTTCAAAATATATATATATATCACACTATTTAATATTTATACAATGATTACCAATGGGGTGATGACACAATAAATCTATTTAATCACACGTAGTATTGGTAGGAACAATAATGCAGCATAGAATAATTATTTGTGTGGGTTAAATCAAAAATGCAATGTGATCACTCTTTCCCCCAGCACACTACTCAATCCCCCAATATGCAGTATACAGATTTGGAAGCAGAGAAAATAGGTTTCAGGAATACACACTCAACAAATACAGTATCAAACCCAATTTTCCCCCACCAAACACAGAGAAAAACAGGAATGATTGCAACTTGTCAAAATGGTTATGAATGTGGCTTTGAATGGAACGGTCAAACACTGAAAATGGATATAATTCACTAAAATGGATTCAATACTAGTGGGAGCCACTTTGTATAGTTTCAGATAAACACTAGCAATGATTATTGAGTAATTAGCAAGTTGAGAACTTAATTCTGAGGTCGGATGCAATGTACAGCTGTTTCACACGTGCGGTTATGGATTTGTTTGGATCCAGGATGTTAGCTTCAAGTAGACGCTTAAATCTCGTTTCTAGAATACACGGTGAGGAAGTTATGAAGGTTTTTGTAGAGGTCTTTTTTTCAGAAAGCGTCAAAATTTGTAAAACAAGATTGCACTTTTTAAAATTACAAACAAGGTTTCTTATACTAGGGAGACTGTGAAGCCACAAACTAAACGACAGCACAGCCACCAGTCCAGCAACGCCTCTGGCTGGTTTTTGCCCGCCGAGACGCTTGTCTTTCTTCAGCAAGTATATTAGCGCAAAGATGATTTAACACTACCCTTGCCAAAGGACCATAGGGATGAGAGAAATATAAGAGAGTGGGTTTGGATAGGGATGACTTATGGATAAGATATTTGCTAGCGACAATCCTATGCTATGGATACTCACTACCAATATTTGGAATGGACCCGTCAGAGATCTGGTCAGGGATACTTTCTGGACTGGAATTCAGCTAGCACACCGGACTGGAATCAAGGCGCTCTGGTTCTGCACTCAGCACGGCACTCTGGACACTGCACAGCAGAATTGGGCTGGATCTGACGGGTTGGTTCTGGTTCGTAGCTATCTGGTCACAGCTCTGCTCTACTGGGTCGGATCTCTGGATTCTGGCAGGAATTCTTAACAAGAAAGCAGCACAGCTCAGCCAGGCTGGTCTTTTATTGTTCCCCTTGGAGGTCTGGGGTAAAATCTGGTTTCAGGATTTTAAAAGGCCAAGCTGAGAAGGGTTCAGCTTTGGAAATGGGCCTTTCTGCTTTCAAAGTTCTGGAGTCTGGAATATGGATTTCTTTTGCAAAGTGCTTCACCAGCAATCGGATGGTGAGTGGATGTGTGTGTTTCTAGGTCCTAAGCTGTCTCTATTTATGTATTTTCTAAAATGGTGGGTATGCTGACTTCTACTAGGCACACCCCCTGGTATTCTATTGGTTAGGGTCTTTCCTCTCCCCTGATTTGAGAAGAAACATGGTGTCATGATGATGCCGTATTTTGTAATCCAAGGAATACCTCCCCTTTGTTTCTGCACATGAAATCTATTTTTCATACAAGACATATTTACAATTTTGCAACCTTAATACCTATAGTATATTTATATCAGATATTTGTTGGAGTAAGTATTCATCCAAGCCATGTCACAGTGAGAGCTTGGTTCTAGATTTGGCAATTTTCTGCACTTTTGTTCCGGTACCCAATGTCAGATTTGTCCACATTTTTACACATATGTGCCCATGACCTCTGGGCATAATCATGTGAAGTTTCATGTTTCTGGCATCATCACAATCGCTACAAAACTACAAAGTCTGTAGTCATGTCCCTGAACATTGCACAGAGTTCTGAGTAGTTTTAAAGTGTGACCAGAATGTTCATATTAACAATACTGTTTTTTACAAATGTTTACAATTTTGCACAGTCCTCTGTCAGTCCTTTTCAAAAATATACTTTCTTGTGCTTTAAGAATACACATAACTGTCTGTCCCGCCTCCAAAGTTTTGGTGGATCAAGAGCAATCCTGGCCTCTTTCCCCTGGCAGGAGTTTCTGTTGACAGTTGCATCTGCATATCTTTTCAATCAAGGGAGTCTTTTGTCTCTCCCCAGAGCAGCAGAGCAAAATCTACTCCCCTCTTCATTAACATCTGACTGGGAGTTCCTGTTGCAGAGAGAAGGAGGACAGTGCCTTTTGTTTGGGGCATGCTGTGGAATTTGCTTTCAAGTTCTGTGACTGGCATCAGGGGTTGACTTTAAAAATCCACTTTGTTTAAATTTTTCTTTGATGAAAATAAACTTACATTTTAAAAAACATGCAAACATATCTCCAATTCCAGTCTTTTTAAACATAGAAATTAAATAGTGACAATCTACATTGTTTTTGATAGCAGTCACTTAATTTCAACCATTTGATTTTACTGTACAAGTTTAGGCTTTCAGTGTAATTAAATGACAGCTTTCATACAGGTGGCCAGCGGTACTGCGCCCATATCTGACAGATTTTCCCAGGCAAGCACCTTTTTTTAATGTGGATGTTCTTGTGATGAAATATGCTTCCCCTGACATTGTGTGCTTATGTGGATTCTTTAAATAAAGTGACAGGTAACACCCAACAAGGATGTTGGATCTTTTCTGATGTTTGCGAACCATTATTTTGTAATTTTGGCAACCAAGGAAAAACGGATTTCAGAGCACTTCTGGGTTTCCTTGCAATTTCATATAGTTTCCATTTCCAATCTGTGGGCAGCCCAATGACAGATTTAAGTAATGTGGTCTCCAGTTCCACTACTGACACAGGCAATGTAGATTGCAGCCAAATTTCTGGTTTCACTGCACAATTCTCAGAGATTTAGCGCGCATAGGGCTTTTTGTGGCCATTTTGCTGGTTCTGGTGCCACCAGCACACAGTGATGTCGCAGGCCAGAGCCTAGTGGGTCAATGGATCCCACAAGCCCCCCCTCGTGATGCTTGGATGACCCATCAATGGGAAGTCACGAGATTGGGATGATCCGTTTCTTGTCTTTCTGGTCCAAATGTCAAAATTCCTCAGCTCCTCCCATCAGTAGTGGATCGACCGGTTCTCCTCATCAATTTCTGATGAGAATATAGAGCGATACCCAGGTCCACTTTGGATCTTTCCTTCCGGTCCCTGGGTGGTCCTCCTTGGTTTTAGTCTCCATGGTTTCCAATTCTAGGATGACAAAGCAAAAGCATATTTGTAGACATTTCCCCACCACTATTTATGTAGTGGGGCGGACACATACATTTTTGACAAATCAAGACCATTTTTTCTATTGGCAATTTATTGATTATATAGATGGAATATTTTTATAGTTGGAATTCTAGGGAGCTGGAGTGACTCCCTCTGACGTCTCAGAAGAATCCTCTAGTTGCTGCAGAGTGTGCCTAGGATGGCAACATTTCAGTTGGTTGATATGGACCCACTTATCTTCCCCCTCTGCCAAACTGCCTTTGGGGATATGGATTTTGTAGGCGACTGGTGAGATTTTGTCTACAATTTCAAAAGGACCCCTCCAGCTAGGCAAAAATGTGTGCTGTTTGGCCAGGTTCCTTTGGAAATTGTATAAGTAGACCCGGTCTCCTACATGGTATTCTTTTTTAGTAGTATTTAAGTCATAGTGGGCCTTCATGCTGTCTGCAGATCTTTCTAGATTTCGCTGAGCATAGCAAAAGTATGTTGAAGGTGTTTTCTCAGATTTTAAACATACTCATGATTTGTGGAGGCATTGATCAATGTCTGCTCTTGGGTTCTGTAGAGCAGATGCTGGGGAAGCACCATCCTTCGCCCAGTCATCAGCTCAAACGGTGATATTTATTTGCAGATGAAGGGGTAGATATGATGGCCATCAGGTCAAGGGGTAATTGAATATCCCAACTTGGCCCAGAATCTGCCACAAACTGTTTTAATATGCTCACAATTGGCTTGTTGTATCTCTCTACTGCGCCACTAGAGGCTCACCGGTAGGCAATGTGTAATTTCCTTTTGACCCCAAGTATCTCCCACATTTTTGTCATTACTTCGCTAGTGAAGTGGCTACCTCAGCCTGACTCGATCCTTTGGGGTAGTCCAAAACTCAAGAAGATGTGCTTGATCATCAGGGCAGCTGCTGTTTCTGCCTTGCAATTTGGGGCCGGGAGACATTCCAATCAGTTAGTAAACAAGCATGTCACGGTCAACATGTCCTTGTTCCCCTAGAGGAGCGAATCACGGACCCGATAAAATTGAATTGCAAATCTGACCATGGCAGTGTCATCCCCCTCTTTTGGAGAGGTGTACAGTGTGTGAGCGATGTTGGCTGAAATTGTGCACACACAAGACACCCCTTAGTATTGGTCGAGGTCCGGCCCCATGTGTGGCCAGTATGCAACCTCTCTTAATATTTCAAGTGTTGTATGGAACCCCCTATGACTATGGCTGTGGCCGCATCATGGGCGTGACTTAACATCAGGCTTTGGAATGAGTTATGGACCACACACAGACCATGGCCAGCTAGGGTTCTCCTTACCAACAAACCGTCTTGGATTCGGAACATTTTTGGACATTTCACCAACACTCTAAGGTCCTCTTTCCCTATGTAATCGCTATCCGTCAGGGGAAAGTTCTCATGGTCCTCAATGTGTTGATAAAACTTACCAATTATTTGATCCCCTTTTTGAGCCATAATCAAATCAGCATCTGGGGTCTCCTTACTCCATTGTATAGTTGAGATTTCATTATGAGCATTTGTCTGGGACCTGGTGATAGCAGTGACCTGGATTTCCCCCAACAGGGACTCAATCTCAAGTAGATCCCCATTCGATGGCTCCGGTTTTGGCCAGCTGATCAGCTAGGTAATTTCCAGTTTTGTCAGGTCCCTTTACTTTAGAATGACCCTTGATCTTTTTCCAGTAGATGGTCATCCCATTCGAGGTGACCAGATCATCAATATTTTGGATTAACTTCCCATGTTTCAATGGTTTGTTATTAGCACATAGCATGCCTCTGGTTTTCCAGTTAACCAGGTGCTCCACGAACCCTTTCCGTACATAATCTGAATCTGTGATTATGACCAGTTCGTGGAGTTGGTGTTGGACAGCAGTGAGGATGGCTTGATGCACAACCATCAACTCTGCCCCTTGACTACTTCGGGGACCAATCTTGTACCCAGCAGAGGGTTCTTGGGCCTCATTCACCCATGCATTCCCTACGCCGGCCACAAGTCCTTTTTCCCCTTTGTTGTCAACATGGTAGGAGCATCCATCCACATAGAGAGTGGGCATTCCCTTACACTGGTCTTCTTCAAAGATTTTGAGTGGGGAATTAGGGTATGCCTCCATGTTGTCCTTGATTTTTAGACTTTCGTCCTCGAGACAGTTTTCTCTGGCACAATAATGCAAGTCAGCCAGACCTTGCGCAAGGGGACTCTTCTTGTTTTGGCCGTATCTGACCTCCTTAGGAAAGCCTTGCATTGACAGTATCCAAGAAGTAATTCGGAATTACCCACATTTCCGAACTGGGTTCTGTCACTTTGGAGATATTGCAGAGGCTGGTGTAGAGTCTCCACTATGATGTGTTCCCCCTGGATAAACGGGCGGTAATTCTTCAATGCCCACACCGTTGCCAGGAGTGCCTTCTCACAATCGTTGAATTTTTCCTCCACAGAGGATAAAGTTTTACTCGCATAGGAGATTACTTTATTGACCTTGTCATGCTTTTAGTATAATACTGCAGTCAAGCATGTATTTGAGAACCCTGTCTCCAAGATGAACTCCTTGTTTTTGACAGGGTAAGCTAGGCAAGACGCTTGTGAAAGGCTTCTTTTGAGTTGTCTTACTGCCTCTGCTTGTTCTGGACCCCACTCCCACTTGACCCACCCTTCAAAAGATGGATCAGGGGTCTGGTGATCTCTGCATAGTCCTTAATTAACTTTCTGATGTAATTAGTCAGTCCAAGGAGGCTCCTTAGTTCCCGCAGAGTTGTGGGGTATTTTAATTTCTGGAGTGATTCCACTTTCTTTTCCTGGGGACAGAGACCCTGAGGAGTAATCTCATGCCCCAAGAAATTGACATGGGTTCTCCACCACTATGCCTTTTGAAAGGACATTTTGCTCCGGCAGCCCTCAACTGTGTCAGAACATAACAAATCTCCACTATTTGTTCCTCCACAGTTGAGCTTTTGACTAAAACATCATCTACATAAGCCAGGTTACCCCTTTCAACCAGATCGGGCATGGCCTTATGTAGAAAAATGTTGAATTCATTGCCAGAGTTGATGTATCCGAAGGGAGTCTGGGTCCATTTGTACTGCTGCCCCCCGAAGGTAAAGTCCTCCCTGCTGACACGTACAGTCCACAACCCATTGGTCATGTCTATTGCAGTAAATACCTGTGACCCTGGATCTGGGCCAGCCCTTGGTCAATGTAGGTAAGAGGTCATCGGGAAGTATGGACCCGTTTGTTGAGCTCCCTAAGGTCAGCGCAGAGTCTCCACTGGCTGTTTGGCTTCAAAATCCCCAGCACCGGATTATTGAAGGTGCTGTGGACTGGACGGATTATCCCACGGGACTCAAGGTTCTTAATTATTACAGTAAGGGTCTCCATTGATGTGAGAGGCAAGCAATATTGCTTCACAAACACTGGAGTTATGCCAGGGTCCATGGGAATTGTTGTTGTGTGGATGTCAGTGTGACCACAGTCATTTGACTCCACCGCAAAGAGATCTTAAAAATCCAAGAAAACGTGTCTCAATTTTTGCCTTTGCTCGATAGTTTCACAGGCATCAGCTAAATTGACTCTCTCTTCAACCATCTGCCTGAAGCCTGCAAAGACTTCCGGTTTTGCTATCTCAGCGGCCTCCTCCAGATGGGTGGAGAAGTCCCTGGTAAAAAGTGCTGATTTGGACTAGTGGCTTTAGGTGGGGAAGGCAGTCTTCCAGACTGGGAAAATCACCTCATCCCTCCTGAAATCACAGGTCACATCTTCCTTACCATAAGGGCAACAAGTGTACACCAGGAAATTGCCCCCATTCCGTGTAAAGATCCTGTCTGGTGTTGTGTTATCATCACTATCACTGTCAAAACAGTCCTTGGGGATTGGTCCTAACAGTTCATTACCTAAATCTATGGAGAAATGTCGGTCATCAACCGCCATTCCAATAATGGTGCTTGCGGCTAGAGTGATACTCTTTAAGTCACTGTTATCCACCTCTATTGGAATGGTGTCATGTTCTATATTGACTAGTGGTGTTGGGTTCACCCCCAACCCTTGCTGTTGGAAAGATGCATTTAGATGAATATAGGCATCAGGGTTTTTCAATTTCTGTCCTCGTTTAACTTTCACTTCCAGTGAGAATTGTCGGGTCCTTTCTGGGATGGTGACTTCCTCTCCAATCTGAATTTCAACTGCATAAAACAGCAGTTGAGCTGACCAAAATGCATTCTCTGGGTCATCAAAGCCCATGGGATTATCTGCTAATCGGGACCAAGCTTTGAAGTTTATTAGTTCCAGACTAATGGCAAAGCGATTGAGAATGTCACTGCCTAAGTAAAAGATGGCAGTGAAGTCTCGCACAACCCAACAGTTATGGACTATGCTCTTGTTGCCTATGGAGATTTTGAGCATACACCTGCCTGGCAGGAGATGTTTGGAATTGGGTGTCTCCAGATTAATTTCCCATTTGTCTATCAGTTTAAATGTGGGAATGGCTGGATCTTTTGGGAGTTTGCGGAACATGGCTACGCTGATGAAACTCTTACCGTTGTTCACACACACTCGGGCGAGAACAGAGTCCTTCCCTTCATTTAATTGAATAGGGATGAACAACTGCTCTCCAATTTGCTGAATATCAGCCAGGCTTTGAGCTGATTTTTCATCTTTCTGGACTATAGGAGTGGGAATTTCTGATTGTGAAGTTGTAAAGACTTTCAGAGTATTTCCTTCCAGTGTGAAATGCCACCTTAGACTGGAAGGAAGGTTGATTTTCCGAAATAGAGAGGACCCCCATCACCAGTTTGTTGTCCTACTGCTATTACCGTCACATTGGGATTTGGTTGTTTTGGTAGTGAAATTCTACTTGGTCAGATTTTTGTTCAACCATGTGGCAGGTGGCGTTTAAACTCACATGGTTGACGCTCTGCTTTAATTTTATCGGTCGGTAAGTCTGGGTCCAGAGGACCTTGTTTACACAATCTATTAGTGGTGACACCTTTCGCACGAGGTCATTCCCTAGTAAACAAAGGGTGCCCTCTGGAGTTACAACTATGACCAGGTGCTTCACCTTGTGTCGCCCAATTTTAATGTCGAAATCCACAGTCCCCTCGACAGAAATTTCCTTCCTGTCGAAGTTCTGAAGTTGTCCAGGAAGAGGGGGGAGAGCAATTTGGTAATTCTCCCCACTTCCCAAATTCAGTTTATCAAAGGCCCTTTTTGACATAAGGGTAGCTTGGGATCCAGTGTCCACCAGCGCCAAAATTGTACACACCCCTGTATATGGACCAGGGCATAGAATCTTCCCTCCTTCTCCTCAAGGGGGCACAGATCATTTACATTTTTGGACAACTGGTGGGTTAGTTTCTTGATTTTGGATATGGATAGAGAGGTGATTTGAGCAGACTTCTGTGTGGAGTCTTGGGAATCTGAAAAGAAAAGGTGGCAACTAGATATGGGAGAAGTTTTGGGTTCCCCATGGATTTTCATGCGGTTGATTCTGGGGTTGGATGATGGGCGGCGCTAGCTCAGTCCCCACATCTACCCAGTCTGGATTTGAATCCTTTGGGACCCATTTTTCTTTGGGAGGAGTTCCCCCATCTCTGAAGGAGAAGATCATTTTCCCAGAATCCTCTCAGGATCCCTCTCCTTCAAATTGGAAGATTTGTACCTCCTCCTCAAAATGGGTCTTTTTGGGCTCTTTATTTCTCCTACCCCCTCTCTGCTCCTTGGGCGGCAGAGTTTCAGGGGCAGGAGATTTTGGTTCCGATTCCTGGGTTTCCAGGGGCTTTTTACAAATGGGGAAGGAAGCTTCCTCCAAGGCTTTATACCCCCCTTCCCCTTGTGCCTCCTCCCTGGGTACCGGTGGGTTGTCGGGGTTCTTCCTCGTCATTGCTCTGGACTACCAGATCCATTCTGTGCCAGCTTGCTCGTCTGATGGTTCTGTTGAGCCCTCAGCATGTGACCCAGAACCTGTGCCATGTTTTGGACCTGGCACTCTAGTTGTGACACCCGTCAGGCTGATACAGGGTTCTGTTGTCTCCCCTGGGCTGATCCTGGGAAGGGTAGCTGTCCCTTCTCTGAAAAAGCTCAGGTTTGGAAAGTTTGGGTACCCCTCCACCCTTGACCTCCCCTCTCCCGGATTAGGTTGTCTGGGCTCAGGAAATTGGGGAAAGAAGGATGGATTGTTCTGGGGTTGAAAGTTTTGCGGGTAACTGGGGAAGAAGTTCTGTCCAGGATTTGGGGAATTACTGCCCTCCTGGGGGAAGTGCGGAGGGAAGTTTCCTGGGTTAGCTGCTGTTTGGTTGGATCCCCTCCCTTGGGCTGAAGGAGTCCACACATAACCTAGGATGGGTCTGTTCCCCTTGTAGCGGGGGCTGATGTAGTCAGGGGAGTTAGGGGCCCAATTTGTGGGGTTGCCTCCCTGGCTCCCTGACTGTGATTGGCCCGAGGGCCTTCTGGGCTTGGGATTGCTCTGATTCTGTGCGGGCAGGTTTTTAGGCCCCCCCATCTCTAAATCTAAAATGGGGGCAACCTTCACCTCTGCCACCTTAGGAGCAGCAGGGGTGTTGGTTGGTTTGGGGCTTTTTGGAATATTTTTGTTTTCTATGGGCTTTTGCACCACATACATTTGTGTGGCCTGTTCAATGACCCAGTCTAGTGATCTTTTCTCATGAAGGTCTCTCACTAGCTGGGCCATGATGTACTTGGTGAGAGCGTGTAAGAAAGTATTCACAAACTCTTTGCTGTCAGTGCGCACCCTTCTGGTGGTTTGCGCAAAGGCACGCATGAATTCCTAAACAAATTCTTGTGGGGCCTGATCTTCCCCACATTGCAAGTTGTAGGCTGCCTTACGAGCCTCCTGAGGATTTCTGTGCACAGAAAAATGTTTCAAGTTTGCCACCCTATAGGTGGACTATCTAGAATGATTTTGGTCCTCCAGCCCCGCAAAGAAGCTGGAGTATTCTGGAGAGAAGGTCCATTTCACATATTGAATACAGCTTTTGCTGTCCTTCAAATGGAAAGTTTCCATCATCTGTTCAAAGAGCTCTAGCTGCTCCCTGAATACTTCGCATTCTTATGATAGGGTGTGATGACGCTCCTTATCGCTTTGATTTGCTTTAGGGGATCCTTGAACAAGGCCCTTCTTACCTTATTGGCCTTTTTGGTTCAGGTAACCCTGGTCCACTCCTCCTCTGACTCAGAGGCACTGCTCCCAGAGGTGCCCCTCTGGTCTTCTAGGCTCTCCCGGATTCTGCGAGCCTGGTAATAGCTGGCAGGATGTGGGGGCCTAGTTTCCTGTGTCCTGGGGGCACTCAGAGGAGTGTTCTGATTCCTCCTTACTCCCAGGATTTGATGAGTACCCTTCCCCCTCCACTGTCCTAGCTGGGCAGAGGTTTCAGGATGCCCTTAGTGGGCCTACTCTCATGGAGTTCCCCACTAAATTTGACAGTACTTGGGAACCCATACCCAGATGCCTGCCCATCTATTCCTGGGAGGTGCTGGTCTATGAGCCCCATATTCCTCATTGGATTGAAGTCTGCCATCCCCGTGGCCCTTGGCTCATGTGCGCCAGCGGACATGGGGATGGCAGAGTCCAGAGATTGGAAGAGATGAAGGCCTCTGGTACTAGGGTTCCTGAGGTTATGCTCAGGTGTTTCCGTTTCCAAGCAGACCTCATCCCTCTCAGCCCCTCTCAGCCCCTGCTCCCTGTTGCCATGCAAGAACCTGTGCTTTCTGTTCCTCAATCAAGGCCTTGCTAGTTTCTATCAATTGCTCTTGCATAGCTACCTGTCTGTGGAGCCTGTCATTCTTCTCACAGAGAGCCTCATTGTCTCTCTGCGCTTCCTGTGTCAATTTAGAGTACTGGGCCAGTTTTTGCTGCAGGTGGGTTACCTCCTGAGTCCTGTCCATACTGGACTGGTCCTTCCTTGCTAGAGCATCTTCCACCCTTCTGGTGTGCTCTAACAATTTTTCATGGTCTTTTTGGAGGTCACCCAGTCCCTGAAGGGCCAGGTGATTTTCTTCTATCTTCTCTTTTAGATAACAGACTTCCTGGCCTAAGGTGTCCCTTTCCTGAGCAAGAGTATGCCTCTGTGCAGCCAGGTCATCCCTCTGTCTTTGGAGCGCACCAGCTTTCTGGCGCTCTTCATCAAGTTCTGCCTGGGTGTCCAGGTCTTTCAAAATTAGTTTATTATTCTTTTCTTTTTCTTTGTCTAGGTGGCTTTGCAGGGTGACTACCTGCTCTATGCATGCCCTGTTAAAATGTATTTGCTGTCCAGCTTTTTCTGGCTCTGCAGTAGAGAGTCCAAACTTTCTTGGTACTCATTCTGCAAGGACAGCATTCTGGTATCCTGTTCTACCTTCTACTGCTGCAGGATATCCATATATTCTTTTGTTTTGGTTAAATACTGCCTACTTTCATCTTCTGATTCATGGCTCCTCTGCAGCCTCTGCTCTACAGAGTCCAGATCAGTTTGGGCTTTTTCTAATGCCTGCAGTTGCTTGTTTGCCAGATCTTGGCCCTCGGCATATTTGACCTGTATTGCTCCAATATGGAGGTACAAATATGCCGCTATTTTGGCAATCTTGCTTTGCTCTTCCTTTGCCTTAGGGGCCATATACAGTTCACTCAGGGTCACATGTAATGGACCCTGAACTTGCCATATGTCTAATCCTGTTGCAGTGGGCTGTTCTGTGATTGCACCACAACCACACATTCTGATCCTGCTCTGTCCATTCACCCCTTACAAATAATGTATGCATTAGGTGTTCTTTAGCCATATTGATCTCTACCAAGGTCGCCATTCTGGAAATATTAATTTCCTTTCTGACTTACAGGAGTTTATTTTATTTTTGCAAAACAGACCAATTCCTTAGAGCGTTCCTATTGAAGGGTGCTTTTGACAGTGTAACACAGAGTGGTAGCCCAACAGGGATTATGTACCCTGTAAGTTAGCACACTGTATTAGACTGTCACAAGTGGATGTATAATTCAGAAATCTCATGACGAGCCCCCAATCTTGTAAGCGATTTCAACCCGGCACTTCACCTAAGTCAATGCCTAGCGTGTGATGCACAGCTGGAACCCTTAATTATTTATTTATGTTTATAAGTTCTTTTATTTCTGAATGATGTACCTCTCTTTGAATCCCCCCCCCCGGTCACACTGAACCAGGAACAGGAAGACGGCTGTTTTGCAAAGTTAAAAATATTTATTTTATGTATTTTCACAATATATATATATCACATTATTTAATATTTATACAATGATCACCAATGGGGTGATGTCACAATAAATCTCTTTAATCACACAGAGTATTGGTAGGAAAATTAATGCAGCATAGAAGAATACTTTGTGTGGGTTCAATCAAAAATGCAATGTGATCACTCTTTCCCCCTGCACACTACTCAATCCCCCCAATGTGCAGTATAAAGAGATGGAAGGAGAGAAAACAGGTTTCAGGAATAAACACTCAACAAATACAGTATCAATCCCAATTTTCCCCCAGCAAACACAGAGAAAAACAGGAATGATTGCAACTTGTCAAAATGGTTTTGAATGTGGCTTTGAATGGAACGGTACAAACACTGAAAATGGATTTCATTCTCTAAAATGGATTCAATACTAGTGGGAGCCGCTGTGTATAGTTTCAGATAAACACTAGCAATGATTATTGAGTAATTAGCAAGTTGAAAACTTAATTCTGAGGTCGAATGCAATGTACAGCTGTTTCACACGTGATAGATTTGAGCCAAATGAAAAATTGCTGAGCGCGATTGCAGAAAAACTATAAGGAATGTGCTTTTGGATTCGTTGGAAAGCTGAGGATGTTAGCTTCAAGTAGACGCTTAAATCTTGTTTCTAGCACGGTGAGTAAGTTATGAAGGTTTTTATAGAGGACTTTTTTTCAGAAAGAGTCAAAATGTGTAAAACAAGATTGCGCTTTTTAAAATTACAAACAAGGTTTCTTGTACTAGAGAGACTATGAAGCCACAAACTACATAACAGCACAGCCACCAGTCCAGCGACGCCTCTAGCTGGTTTTTCATCAAATATATTAGCGCAAAGATGATTTAACACTACCATTACCAAAGGACTATAGGGATGAGAGAAAGATTCAAGTAAAACAAAAGATTTTCTACAATGCAGTTCTGGATATAAGAGAGTGGGTTTGGATAGGGATGACTTATGGATAAGATATTTGCTAGCGACATTCCTATGCTATGGATACTCACTACCAATGTTTGGAATGGACCCGTCAGAGATCTGGTCAGGAATACTTTCTGGGCTGTAATTCAGCTAGCACAATGGACTGGACTCAAGGCGCTCTGGTTCTGCACTCAGCACAGCACTGTGGACACTGCACGGCAGAATTGAACTGGATCTGACGGGCTTGTTCTGGTTCGCAGCTATCTGGTCAAAGCTCTGCTCTACTGGGTCGGATCTCTGGATTCTGGCAGGAATTCTTAGCAAGAAAGCAGCACAGCTCAGCCAGGCTGTTCTTTTATTGTTCGCATTGGAGGTCTGGGGTAAAATCTGGTTTCAGGATTTTAAGAGGCCAAGCTGAGAAGGGTTCAGCTTTGGAAATGGGCCTTTCTGCTTTCAAAGTTCTGGAGTCTGGAATATGGATTTCTCTTGCAAAGTGCTTTGCCAGTAATCGGATGGTGAGTGGATGTGTGTGTTTCTAGGTCCTAAGCTGTATTTTCTAAAAGGGTGGGTATGCTGACTTCTACTAGGCACACCCCCTGGTATTCTATTGGTTAGGGTCTTTCCTCTCCCCTGATTTGAGAAGAAAACATGGTGTCATGATGACGCTGTATTTTGTAATCCAGGGAATACCTCCCCTTTGTTTCTGCACATGAAATCTATTTTTCATACAAGACATATTTACAATTTTGCAACCTTAATACCAATAGCATATTTATATCAGATATTTGTTGGAGCAAGTATTCATCCGAGCCCTATCACGGTGAGAGCTTGGGTCTAGATTTGGCTATTTTTCACACTTTTGGTCCGGTACCCAATGTCAGATTTGTCCACATTTTTACACATATGTGCCCATGACATCTGGGCATAATCATGTGAAGTTTCATGTTTCTGGCATCACCACAATCGCTAC
This sequence comes from Ambystoma mexicanum, assembly GCF_040938575.1. NCBI lineage: Eukaryota > Metazoa > Chordata > Amphibia > Caudata > Ambystomatidae > Ambystoma > Ambystoma mexicanum. The sequence goes on from NC_090934.1 coordinate 500,368,989, forward strand.
AAAACCACAAAGTCTGTAGTCATGTCTCTGAACAAAACACAGAGTTCTGAGTAGTTTTAAACCGTGACCAGAATTTTCATATTAACAATACTGTTTTTTACAAATGTTTACAATTTTGCACAGTCCTCTGTCAGTCCTTTTCAAAACAATACTTTCTTGTGCTTTAAGAATACATATAACTGTCTGTCCTGCCTCCAAAGTTTTGGTGGATCAAGAGCAATCCCACCTCTTTCCCCTGGCAGGAGTTTCTGTTGACAGTTGCATCTGCATATCTTTTCAATCAAGGGAGTCTTTTGTCTCTCCCCAGAGCAGCAGAGCAACATCTCCTCCCCTCTTCATTAACATCTGACTGGGAGTTCCTGTGGCAGAGAGCAGGAGGAAGGTGCCTTTTGTTTGGGGCATGCTGTGGAATTTTCTTTGAAGTTCTGTGACTGGCATCAGGAGTTGACTTTAAAAATCCAGTTTGTTTAAATTTTTCTTTGATGAAAATAAACTTACATTTTCAAAACATGCAAACATATCTCCAATTCCAGTCTTTTTAAACATAGACATTAAATATTGGCAACCTATATTGTTTTTTATAGCAGTCACTTTATTTCAACCATTTGATTTTACTGTACAAGTTTAAGCTTCCAGTGTAATTAAATGACAGCTTTCATACAGGCGGCCAGCGGTACTGCGCCCATATCTGACAGATTTTCCCAGGCAAGCACCTTTTTTTAATTTGGATGTTCTTGTGATGAAATCTGCTTCTCCTGACATTGTGTGCTTATGTGGATTCTTTAAGTAAAGTGATGGGTAACACCCAACAAGGATGTTGGATCTTTTCTGATGTTTGGGAACCATTATTTTGTAATTTCAGCACCAAGGAAAAACGGATTTCGGAGCACTTCTGGGTTTCCTTGCAATGAAGCACTGCCTTTCATGTAGTTTCCATTTTCACTCTGTGGGCAGCCCAATGACAGATTTCAGTAGTTTGGTCTCCTGTTGCACTACTGACACAGGCAAAGTAGATTAGCAGGCAACTTTCTGGTTTCACTGCGCAATTCTCAGAGGTTTAGCACGCATAGGGCTTTTTGCGGCCATTTTGCTGGTTCTGGTGCCACCAGCACACAGTGATGTCACAGGGCAGAGCCTAGTGGGTCAATGCATCCCACAGTTTCAAAACTCCAATTTATTGACAAGCAGTTTCAAACCCTCTCACCCTCCGAAAAATGACCTCTTCTCTGCTCCATCCCCAAAATACGAATCCATGTGCAGCTCCAATACCCTTGAAAATACAGGGAAATACAAATTACAGCACAGCCACTAAGTTCTTGCACATATACACCTTGAACTCCCTAATACAAACCCAAACACAGCTTAACAGCAGTGCATACTCAATAATCCATGCTCACCTTCAACATGCTCTACATACTGACCATTTTAGCTCCACACTCCCCAAATGCTGACACATGTTCTGATTTACCTTCTCCTCATATCTGGTGCATATCCAGCTGCAACACCCCTAAAATGTACAATAACCTCCACCAAAACTGTGGACTATCGGTTGTCACATATTCATTGTTCTAATTCATCCAGGCAAACAACAAAAATAAACTCCCCAATTTACAGCAAAAAAAATCAAAAGCTCCTCTCGGAAAAAGAGCATGCAGACTCGTGAGGTGTTCATATTGTGGATTGTCCCGTTTTGTGTTTCTATGCCTACAGGCATTGAAGGTTAAGCTCTGCCATGGTACAGGCAGCAGACCGGTATGGTCCCGTCTCCCGGTAGAATGTCTCGTTAAAGCCTTGACTGAGAGCTTGTGCCAGGTGAAGGATAATCAGAGTGCAGGCAGAAGGCACTTTGTCTTCACTGCCCTTATCTCAGGCCAGAATTCACAAGTGCGTCATAATCTTTTGCCACCTCAAGACCTGTTTCAAAAAATGGCGGCTTAACCCCCAGATGGATGAAAACAAAAAGAAATTCACAGAGAATACCTTGCAATCTAACCTTCAGAAACAATTATATCTCACACATTGAAACAGACTCCTGCTCTCTTAGACATGTACTCTCGCATGCCTTCTCACACTCATACATTCTCGCATCCACACATGCCCTTTTGAACTCGCTTTTCCACTCACATTCAGCTACTGTTACACTCATGCAAGGCCTCACACATCAACACACATATGGATGTCCAGCTCATCACGCAAGCTTTCTCACACTTGCACACTCTTCTGCTTTTTACACTTTCACATACCCATTCCTGGCCCACAGACATACCATCTCTCACATGAACACCATTCAAAACATGGGTAGTGGGTTCTAGAAACTGAATGCTCCTGTGCTGAGCTCTGTGTAATCATAGTTCTTTTACTGGTGTTTCTTTACAAGGTCACAGGGAGGAATGGGCAAACCCAATGCCCTTTGTGGAAAATTTGTACAAAGAAGTCATGGTTACCTTGCAGTAAGTTATGATATATTCAATCCTTGTAAACAAAGAGGATCTCAGGCAGGTTGCTGTGTCTTTATATGTGGTTTTAATTGTCCAAGATGTGGACATATAGTAAAAGGAAGGTGGTCAGCAGCCATGTGTTTCAACCTCAAAGGGTCTTTATCAAGGCTGATATTCATACAGTATTGGTCACAAAAGTCACATTTGTGTTTCACAGGGTAATATTTGGTGACAAAAGTGGCCAACATGACATAGTGGTGAGGAAGGTGACAATGTGAGAGTGAATTCAATACACAATTTCCATTAGGATTTAGGATTTAGGTTGTGTTAGTGACATAATAACGATAGATTCGGATATGCAGCATGGTGGAACAGTTTGTTGCAGATTACATGAATGCAATGGTCAGAGAAGGAAAGAAGGGGTAGAGGGAGGAAAACAAAAGGGAAAGCAAATTGGTTGTATGTCCTTCATGGCAAGAAATAATTGGCATGATATGTAGTACTTGGATGGTATACCCAAGGGAGGAGCTTACCAAATGTATTATATCTGGGGGATTTTGTGGGATTCAAATCATGCCCATGCTCTTTTTCATACTCAAATATTCTTTTCACACTCACACACTCTCTAATACTACAACACTCCTCACAAATACATTCACAAGCACAACACGTTCAAATATACAGTTTATCTCATGCTACCTTGCACTGACTGTTATCCACAAACCACTTATTTGCTGACTCACATAGAGCGAGACATGGAATGTGAAAATTAATGTCCTTGGCCAGGGCTCAAAACTCTAATAAGGCTGGCAGGTTATTAATCTTCATAGCAGAAAGCTTAACACAATACGGAATAATAAAGCATATTCTAAAACCCTCACATTTTAAGGCGAGGCCCCCTGTGTGATTCAGAAGCAAGCAACAGCCATTTCATCCCACTTCAGAACATTGCTTCTAGGACTACAAGCTGGAGTCAGGTCACAAGGCACTTTCAGTCCATCTTGGCTTTTTAGGCAAAGTGAATTCCTGGGAATTTGTAGGGTGTATAGTCCCCGAAACTGAAACACAAGCCGCAACTTTATCATGCGCTTAATACCAGCGAGTGGTTTCTAAGCGTGGGATCGGGATTCAAATCTGTGTTGCTCTGTGTTGTCTCGCTTCCAAAAGGCATGCCATATGCAGATGAGTTTTAGAGCAGTCTAGTGTTTCTCTTCGTTCCAGTGGTGGGAGCTCCAATGGAAACTGGCAGCAAGGAATGGCTTTTGGAAGAGAAGGAACCACACTCAGTAAGAAACTTGTAAAATGCAAGCCTACTCTCAATTCTGAGTTTCGTCAGAGTATCCCACTTTTACAAAAGGGCTTTGGGCTCCGCCCAAGGGACCTCTCAGCTGCCAGTGGCAGTGGTCCAGGCACAGACCCTGTCATGCATACATGCACACTCTTGTTTCTCAGACTAACTGAACCTTGCCTTTTTCTGGCGTTGCAACATGCAATGCTGCCTGAAAGTGCCTGTGAGCTGCTGAGAGGCAGTGCTACATAAAACACCCAATAAACAATACATGGCTTCCAAATACAGGGCATCTGTGTTCTTTGTACAATAATGTTTTATTAGATAATCTATTAGCAGAGCAAAGTGTACAAACTGCAGTAGCTTGCTGGTGTTAAGAGGTACTTTATTTTCACAATACTGAGCTTCCCTGGGAAAGAAAATATCCATCAAGCTAATTTGGCCAGCTGACATTTCATACCAAAACTAGAGCTTGTCTGAGCCTTAAATCTGGAGGGATTCTTTGAGAGGCATTTTCAACAGCAATCAATATAAAGTTGAACATGTTTGTGCCTGTGTGATAACTGAGGCCTTTGGGCTAGATCCTGCTAGTCTGCAGCAAGTGGGCTCCAAACACGCTCTAGGGTGCACCCATCTGCAAATAATGCCTAGTATGAACACCAGATAGCACAGAACGCAGTTGCCTTTTTGTATCCAGACCCCGACATACATGTCACCAACAGAAACGTTAAGTCAGGAGGTCAGAGGCCGCCACCGTCCCAAGTGCCAACCTGTATCATGCATCTGTGCTGTTCTTCAAAGTACAATGTAATGTGTAAGTACAGCAAAACGCTCTATTTATAGGTTTAAATCACTGAGCTTCCCAGAGCCAGTAACTTAGGTTATAATTACACACCTCAATAGAGGCAACTAGATGAGAACAAAGACTGGGCCATGTAAGCTGTGAGCACACCATTAGAGACACCAGATGATTGTGAGGCACATGGTCTCACATATTTGTCCTTCTCCCCCTTGGCCCCCACATTGCGGTGCCATTGGCTCAGCTTAGTCTCACACCTTCACATACAAAGCCACAGAGGTGGGGGGGGGGGGGAGCAGTCACCGGAATGGCGGTGTTACTCAGTGCCAGTGTTACAGACGTCACATCCCCCAAATTCCAATCCACACTCTCGTATTTTTGCTATCAGGATCGGGAAGCTGGAATCTTAACAAAACATAAGGTTTTGTAACTTTTGTTAAGATTCCAGCTTCCTGATCCCGATTGCTAAAACGCGAGTGTGTGGAAGGATCAGGAAGCTGGAATCTTAACAAAAGTTACAAAATCTTTTCAGTTAGGGCAGCAGGACACCACTGTTATGTCCCCTGATTCCGTCCGATGCATCGGCGGGGAATCAGGAGGATAGGCCCAGGCTGAAGGGTCGCACTAACAGGAGCAATAAGGACATAGACGCTCGTGCGTTGCTGTCCTGCCCCAGAACTGCTCCCTCAGAGCGGGGGCAGGGCTTTTATTGTAAGCACCTTGCGTCACCGCGTAACGGGACGCAAGGCAGATGTAACATTCCTCCTTTATTTAAACAAAACATTAACACATAAACATTACTTTGGTAAACCGTTCTAACTAAGGAACTGTGTAGTCTCTCGAGTGGGTCTGCTACCACTCATAGTCTCTGAGACTGGCCGGAGGCCAGGGCGCAGTTCTTAAGCTATATCGTCCAACCCTGGGTGCGAATCCCTGGGTCCCCTCGGATTGCTCACCTTCTTCGTTCGGCTCACCCAGTCATGGTTCGCTCTGCGATTCTTCCACTCTGTCATTCATGGTCGCTTCATCTTCCGGGTGGTCATGTGCCTCCCCCATGGGTGGGTCCTCTTCATCCTCCGGTTGCGGCTCGCCGTCCGTCCAAAGATCCTTTTGTACTGCCTTGAACCAAGACGCATTTCTCGTTACTTGTCTTTGTCCCCTTCTGGCCGTTATCATGGTGCCATGCCTCTGGCTTATTGTCCATGGGACAGCGTCATATTGGGTGTCTAATTTAGATTTTGATGGGTTTCTTACCATGACCACTTGATCACAGACTCGGTGGTGGGACCTCTTGGCATTCCTTTTGTTACTCATATGGGCATTTGCCACAGTCATCCTTAGTTCGGTGCGTTCACGGTCATGCGTGTCTGTGCTCCTGCTCAGGTGGTGCGGGATATATGAATTGATGATGGTCCCATACATATACATATACGCCAGCGGTATTCCCATTGTGCTGTGGGATGGTACCCTATAGTTCCTCAGAAATCTGTATACGTCAACTTTCCAGGGGCTTGCGTTGATGTGCGACAGACGCAACACTTTGTTCACTGTTCGCATGAAGCATTCAACATCGCCATTTGCCTGTGGCCATCTCAGCATTATGTGGTGGTAGGGGATGTTGAGTTTCACAAGGTATTTCTTGAATTCCTCTCCTTGGAACGGTGGGCCGTTATCACTCCTGATCCTCCTTGGAAGGCCATGCATTGCAAAAATGTTCTCGATTGTGGGTATGACTGCCTCGGCTGCTGTGGACTTGACGATTTCAACCTCGGGGTACCTAGAGTAGTCGTCGATCACCACTAAAAGGTATGTGCCTTCCCATCTAGCAGATCCTCGCTCCGCTGAAAGGAGGGGCTCTGGATTGGGCGGTGCCCCCATTATTTGGCATGGGATGCAGGTTTTGACCAGCTGCTCGACTTTCCCGTTGATGAGGGGGAACCAGATGCGGTGCCTTATCCTTGCCTTAGTTCTTACCATCCGCTGGTGTCCTTCGTGTGCCAGCGCTACTACTCTGTCCTGTAGGCTTGCAGGGATGACACTCCGGGTCCCTCGTGGGATTAACCCCACTTCTGTGATGAATAGGTCTTGTCTGACTGTGAAGAGCCCCATGAGGAATTCTTTGGCCTCCGCTGTTCTGTTGTCGATGTTTCGTAGGAAAGACTTCCATTCTCCTGATACGATCGTGTCTTTCACCAGATCACAGCATGGGTCGTTTTGTGTGGCCTCTACGATGTCTCCTATTCCGATGGCTCTTTGCTTCATGGTGTGTATCACCTGGCAAATGTGTTCCTCCGTTTCTTCTGCCACATGTATTTCCCCTGGTGTTGCCGCTCTCGGGTGTCTCGACAGGAAATCAGCTGGGTTACCACTGCCTGTCTGATAGGTTAGCTCGAAGTCATATTGTTGTAGATGTAACAGCCACTTTGCAATTCTGGCAGGGGAGTGTGATGACGTGCATGTGAATATCGGGAGTAATGGTTTCTGGTCCGTATATGTCTTAAATTTCCGGCCATATAGATAGAGATGAAAATGGCAGCAGCCCCACAGTACTGCGATCACTTCTTTTTCAATATGTGAATATCGTTGCTCCGTTGGTGTCAGCGCGCGGGATGCATAGGCAATCGGCATTGATTCTCCTGTGTTGGCCACCTGTATGAGGATGGCTCCCAGACCCACGGGGCTGGCGTCAACATACAGTTCGGTTGACAATGCGGGGTCAGTCATAATAAGCCATGGTGATGTCCGCCGAGAGCGATGACTTGATGTGTTCAAATGCTTCTTGGCAGGTTGGCCCCCAAACCCATATCGTGCTGGCTTTTGTGAGTTCACGTAGGGGTTCTGATAGTGTGGCCAGGCTCGGAATAAACCTTCCGCAGTAGGTGGCCATTCCTAGGAAACTGCGAACCTCTGTCGGTGTGGTGGGGGGTGAGGCCGCTTGGATGTCCGATACTTTTTGGAGGTCTGCCAAAATGCCTGCGCTGTTAAAGGTGTCGCCGAAGAAAGAGATCTCCTCCTTTAGGAACTCGCATTTCTCTTTGTGGATGGTCAGCCCAGTACTCTCTAGCCTGCTGAGTAGCATGTAGAGCCTTCGTACGTGTTCTTCTCTATTTTCTGCATGAATAAGAATGTCATCACTGACGTTTAGAACCCCCGGAATTGCACGTATCACCTCCTGGATAGTTTGCTGAAAAACTTTGGCTGCCGATGAAATTCCGAAGCAAGGCCGCTTGTATCTGCGTAGGCCGATATGAGTGGAGAACGTCGTGATGTACCGGAAATCCCGGTGTAGTTTCAATTGGTGATACCCCGCGTTCAGGTCAACCTTCGAGAATATCTTGAATCCCGTGAGGTCTGCTACAATTTCATCGAGGGTCAGGGTGATGTGACGCTCCTGTTTTATTGCTGTGTTGGGGAGGCGCATATCAATACATATTCTCACTTTCCCAGGTTGTTTGGGCTTCTTGTTGATGACCATGGGTGACACCCAAGGCGTAGGCCCAGTCACTTCCTCGATGATGCTCGCTTTTTCGAGTGCCCTGAACTACTTTTTCACCTGGTTCCGTATGTGGAACGGCGTTCTTCGGTGTCGCACTGCTCACGGCTGGACAGACTCATGATGTGCAGCTTGATTGACTTCCCCTTTAGGCACCCAATCCCTTTGAGGAGGTTCGGGTATCTCTTGAGGATGTTGTTGACGTCCTGTAAGTCTGTTACTTTGCATATGTAACTTATCAGTCCCAGGTCCTCTGCTGCGTCACCACTCAGGAAGCACTCTATGCCTGCGTTCACTATGTAGATTTTGGACTGCAGTGATTTTGCTGAGTGTGGTTCGAAATCTGCCTACGAAAATCTGCCTACTATGGGCAGCAGAGTTTTGCACCCATGTGCGAATAGTAAAGTGTCCGTCGATTTTAGGGCTGGTTGGGGCCGTAGTTTTCTGAATGCAGTCAGCGGCATGACGTTGACGGACGCACCTGCGTTTATAGCCATTTGCGTGTCCTGCCCTTGGATCGCTACATTTTCGCCTTCGCAGCCTCTTCTTGGGTGTAGTGCTTCCATAGTTCAGTGCTGAGATTAGGTATACTTTCTTTCCTTTCTTCCAGTGGTCGTTTGCAGTTTCTTGCTGGTTGTGTGTCACATCGTCTCCTTCCTCCTCGGTTGACAAATTTGTGGCTTCCACGCGGCAGCGCTGGCCTGTTTCTTTTTCTTTCCCGCATTTTTGTCCTGGGGTGTTTGTGGTTGTTGTTGTGGCTCCCCCGATGATCTGCACACTTTTGTGTAATGGTCTTTTCTGCAACATGCCCCGCATGTGGTACCCTGGGCTGGCCAGTTGCGTCGTCCGTGGCGAGGTCCTCTGCACCACCCGCATTCCATGGGTCCCGGGGTTCTGTGTTGCCACCTGGGGTGCGTGCTGTTTCCCCTGGCATTATCCCTCGTGTATTGGCGATTCGTGATTTGGGCCACGGTTGCCATGGTAAGGACCGGCTGGAGTTTCTGTAAAGTTGTACCCATGTATGCTGCCCTGGCATGTGCCAACTCCCTCTGGCGGCCAAGTTCCAGGATCCTGTTCAGTGATATTCCTTTTTCGCTTAGCACCATCCTCCTTAGCTTCTCTGAGTGTATCCCGTTTATGAGTTGTCGTCGGATCTCCTTTTCGGTGTCCGTGAATTCACATGATATCGCAGGTTTCCGGAGCCTGGTGTGATAGGCATCCAGTGTCTCATCTTCCATCTGGATGGTGGTGCAGGAGATAAAGGTTTCATAGTCTGGATTGAGCTGGGGCATGAAGTGGGCCGTAAGGAGGTCCTTCGTCTGTTGGTAAATGTCGAGGCCGTCCGTGATCGCCAGCGAAATGAAAATGTGTAAAACCTCGTCCCCAACATTCAGTAGGAGGTGCGACCTCATTTTCCTTGATGTGGTAATGTCTTTGCACTCCATGGCCATCTCAAATTTTTGTATCCACATTTGCCATGGTGGGCCAACCGATGATGGGTCGGTGTATGGGTCAAAGGGGTTGAGTGCAATAGTGGACCCCCCTTGCGGGCGTGTCTGCGGCAGGGATGGTGACAGGTTGGCGGCTACTCTGGAGGGCATGCCGGGCCTAGGAGTGGACATGCCTGTTGCCATGTTTTATTCTTTTTCTTGAAGATGCGCCTGTCGGTGCGCACTAGTGGCAATTGTTTTCTCACCTTGGAGTGTAGTTGGTGAGTTCTGTTGGTATCTCTGTAATGCGTCCACCTGTTTGTCCCAAGGCTCTTTTTACACCCCTGTTCCGCCTGTTGTCCAGTTTGGAGAGGTCTGCCCGATGGTGTGTGGCCACCCAGTGCCAGCTTCTCCTCCACAGCAATGGGCAAAAAGTCAAAGGCAAACCCAGCGTGTGCTGCATGGATTTGCTTCAGCTGATTAATAAGGGTGCCCCCACCGTGGTTTCCAAAAATGATGCCCTTGCTAGGGGCTTTGTGTGCTGGGCGGCATCATCATGCCTCGCTTCCTCGTCGCCATTGTTATGTCCCCTGATTCCGTCCGATGCGTCGGCGGGGAATCAGGAGAATAGGCCCAGGCTGCAGGGCCGCACTGCGCAGCTCCAACAGGAGCAATAAGGATACAGATGCACGTGCAATGCTGTCCTGCCCCGGAACTGCTCTCTCTGAGCGGGGACGGGCTTTTATTGTAAGCGCCTTGCTTCACCGCGTAGCGGGACAAAAGGCGGGTGTAACAAACACGGGGGCTGCGTCAGACCACTGAATCACTTACCTGTTTTGAAGTCGGACCTGGGTCTCCTGTCGGGGGAGAGGTCGAGGTTGGCCTGGGCAGCCACAGAAACCAAAAATAACCAGGTCCGGCTGAGGGAAGCAACTAGGCCGCACAACACGTGGCTGGGCTGGCTTAGGAAGGCAGGCTCTCTCCAGTCCTCTCACACAGCGCCAAGCCTTAAAATATAACTTTTGAAGAGTGAAGGTGGCTGTGCCCAACAACAACACCCACATGACCCAACCCACAAGTCACTGTATGTAATATCATTGGGTCAGAAGAACAGCCAATGAAAACTGTACATTCTGTGTTACTATACAGAATGTATCAAATACTGCAAAGTAACAACAGAATGTTTGTTTACATTGGCTGTTTGTTTCACTGCTGTAATCCCAGGCCCAGCCAGCAATGGTTTTGCCTGAAACTGCAAGCAGAGCACAAGATAGATTTGGAATGGAACTCAAAGTCACAAACAAAACAATTACACATGGGCCTGCCCCCCGCATCAATTAGTTCCGGTGCCCAAAAAAGACTATCGGTGTTGCCCACCAGCATAAATTAAGCACTGAAGAATGTGCTGAGCATTATGGCTTCATTCTTGAACAGTTTACTTCGGTGCCAGCCAATAGATGTATTTAAAGACAAGGCTGAAGATTTTGATAGTTATCCATTTGAAAAGGGTCAACCAATGCTGAGAGCACCTAGCAGAAGAAACAAAGGAGGTCTTCAGTAATTTTCTGATAAGCCCAATTGCTGCATTATGTGTGGTTTTGAGGTGACAGATAGCTCGGCAGTGCGTCATGAAGAGAGTGGCATAATGAAGCCTGGAATTCACCAGGGTGCCCACCACCCCCACCACGTGGGAAGCATGTGAGAAAGATGGGGAAGAATGTATTCTTGAAGCCAATGTAAATAACTTCAAAGCTTAGATCCCAATAAGGCATTCAGGAACCATATTACAGGAAAAGTGCACCAGTGCAAGTGCAATTTGCACTACGACATAAGCTGCCCTAGTCAAATAATATATTAATTCAATGCCGTTTTGCAAAGGACTATGGCAAACATATTCCTCTTGAAAAGTGCAGTGAAATAATTTGTTTTATTCACTAGGGAAATTTTTACATTAGAGATAAATGTATTCGCACCAATGGAAATGTTCCAAAATACAACACATTATTTCAGTTTAAAAAATGCTTTCAAAATGAATATTTAAACAATAGGGCACTGACTTTGCACTGCAAAAATACACTTTGCACAGATCCATGAATTAGGGTTTGAGTCAGCAGTGCAACGTCTTTTTTCAGCAGTACAAAGTCACTTTGAACCGTGCAAACAATTCCATGAATCAGGCCCTAAATGGCAGGTGTAACAAACAAAATCCCCATTCAAAGAAGAAAATGAGGAAGAACATGAGCGTCGGGAGGGAGGCTTTATGCAAACAACAAACACACCCTTTCAAACTCTAAGGAAACCCTATTCACAGAAGCTATCGTGCAATTGCCTGGAGTCCAAAGGAAAATGCTAACCTCTCAATCTTACTGCTACCTGATACACATCGCAAAGTACAAAGTGCAATGATAGTTCAAGTATAAAAGCGCAATGCAACCCCATTGAATATAGGACCTGCATTACTAGCAGCGATCCAACTACATGGAAGAAGGTGGAGGAGGATGAGGAGGGCCACAATCATCCATCCATGAACCACAGTATTTGGGATCCCAGATGAGGAGGTGTATGGAAGATGCCAATTTGCTCCCCATGCTATCCGGGACCTGGTCAGGATGTTGGAGAGTGACCTGGCATCACCCACCGTGTGCTCACAGACAGTGGAACATCTGGTGAAAGTTCTGTTGGTCTTGCACTTCCTGCCAACTGAATTATTTCAGCACACCACAGTCGTTGTCAGGGGCATATCATAGCCCACACCATACAGGTGCCTCCACCAAGTATTGCGCTGCATCCTAGCATATGTGCATAGGCACATATACATGCCACATACATTCCAGGTGAGGCATAGAGTGTGCCAAAAAAAAATGTTATGCAATTGCACACTTTCTATGAGTCCTGGGAGACATCAATTGCACACATATAGTGCCCCTGGCCCCACGGGAGACTGGGCACATCTATCACAACAGGAAATATTGGCATTACATTAATCCACAGATGATCAGTGATGCCAAGGGATGACAAATGCATTTCAATGTCAATTATCAATGATGCACACATTACAGCTAAATCTACCACCATTCCTCCATATAACAGACTCTTACATGGGGAACCTTTGGAAACACCTTGCTGGTGGGTGATTATCAACTATAATGCATATACAAGCAGTCACAGAACACACAGAAACACAAGGAATGGAAATCAATGCTAAAACAACCATTACCCACTTTTCAGGGGATAGTGCCTACCTGCTGTCACCATTCCCGTTGACACCTGTCAGGAATCCAGGTGCCCCAGTTGAGGCAAGCTACAACATAGCACACATAGCCACTAGTGGAATAGTGGAGTGCACAATCGGGGTGCAAAATCGACGCTTTGGCTCCCTTGACCACCCATGTGATGTATTGCTATATGCACCCCCTGTAGTAGGAAAAATCATTGTGGCATGTTGTGTCCTACAAATATTGCCACATGTTGTGGCATACCAATAAAGATGCTCTAAAGGGACACCAACCTCATTTACAGGCACCACCTATTCCCATAGTAGGACAAAGAACTCAGGGACAGGACAAACACAATCAGGTTGTACACATATACTTCACTAGAACTGCAACCCTAATGGAGCACACACAGTAAAGCCACATCCCTGATGACCATCAATGATGCAATCCGGCCAATGCAGCTTGCCTATAACAACACACCAATAATGTGTATCTGTGAGAGGCAAACTGTGTGTGCACCATACCATGAAAACTGAAATGCCACCCCATCCATATCCATCACATCAAGTTCACAAACCACATGCACAGTCATAGCAAGTTGAAATAACATAATCCTTGTCACAGGTACAAAATCATAAACAGAGGCACAATGTCACCATATCATGTGCTCTAGTGGCATGCACCAATTGAATTGACCATCACTGGTTCCCACTGCACACACACATCACCTTCAAGTCTTGCTGCATCATCTATAAGGGAGTTGCCTTCAAGTCACTAATCTACCTCATGGAGAAAATCAGCATCTCTAGCGAACAGTGCACCTCCAGAAGCTAGGACCTGTGCAGACGTGAAATCTGCTGCTGCAAATAGGAAAGGACCAGAAAACAAGCCTTTTCTGCCTATGTCACAAGACAATGAAACCTCCTCCCTGTCAGCATTAGACTCACCCCTACACTCCTACAATTCAGAAAGGAACTCATAACCCACATCTTCAAGGAATCTCTCCACCTCAACAACTAGGCCATCACATTACCCCCCTCACTACCTGACTTACTAGATGCTGTCTCCCCTCTCCTCCCCTCCTCCTCTGTGCCACTCTGTATACTAACCCCTGCTGTATATCTGTTTTGTTGTTACCTCTGAAAAGTGCTCCGGTATGAATAAGTACTGTAGTATAACTCTGTAAAGCACTCTGTTGTGTATCTGTATTGTTGCATACCTCTCCGAAGTGCTCTGTTGCTTCTCAAAGCTTGGTCTGTGCTCTGCTCGATAGATATAATAATAATAATAATAATAATAATATAATAATAATAATAATAATAATAATAATAATAATAACTGCAAGAAAAGGCTCAATTCACTGCCATCTTCATGATGTGTCTTTCAGCAGCATTGCTGCTGGACCTGCTCACCTCCACACAACACACGTCAAATCTCATAACAGAGTGAAGACATTCCCAGGCACAATGTCACCATACCATGTGCTCCCCTGAGTGGCATGCGCCAATGCACCAACTGCAAGAAAGGACACACCTGACTGCCAATTTAATCAGGGCTTGCTAAATCTCCTTCACTGATCACATAGACATGCAGTGTGTGAAAGGTAAAAAAAAATGATAATAATAAAAAAACAGGACTGAATTGAGGTGCCCCACATGGAACTGGGAAACCTGACAGCACTCGGTTACTCAGCAGTGCCCCCTGCTTGGCCGGGGAGGTCCCCAGATGAGCTAAACTCCCATGAGTTTAAAGGTTGCCTTTCCTACCAAGGACCCTACAGCTCCCCCAACATATGCCTGTGTTTTGCCTCCCGGGTCCATGCTGTGGTTTTTTCCAGGAGGCCAGGGACATGGCTTGTCGTGGGCCATTGTGATGCTTTGTACTGCAAGTTGCCCATTCTCCATGCGTGTCCATCTGATAGTTGACCATAGGAATGTATGGAAGGTGTAGGTGGCTGGCCACGTGCGGAAGTCTGGATAGGCTCCAATCTAAAATGTCTATGAGGAGTCAGGACACCTTTGGACAGACCTCCTGCTCTGGTACCCAGGGTACACTGATTTCAAATAAGCTCAGTTGCATTTCTCTGGATTATTCTAGACAGTGTGTATGGGTCCTGTCTGTTCTCCCCTTGGTTCTCGCTGCCCCACTCAAGATCCACACTTCCCCAAGTTGGCCAGGCACTATGCCTCACACAATGTGCCAGTAGAGCTTTGCCTGCTGGGAGCGCTCTTCTGAGAGGCCAACTTGATTTCAGGGACAGCAGGGTGCCTGGCCAACAAGAGAACCTCAGATGACTTGCACATCAACTGCAGGGCAGCCTGTTCATATGCCTCTCCGCCCTCCACTGGATCCTTCTGATCAGTTGGTCCATCTAATATTGTACTGGTTGGCCGGCCTCGCCCGTTGTTACAAACAAATACCATCCACCCACCTTGGGAAGGTTTTGAATCGAGAGCATGATTCCTCTGGGATTGCCCCCTTACATGGGTGTCTCTCCGCTCCGGGCTGAGCAAAGGCTGAGCACCCTGTCAGTCCTCCAGTGGTCATTTCAGAGTGGAAAGGGGGTGGGCTTGCCACAATGTGTTGCCACCACACAGTGGGCATGGGCTCTCATGAGCCATGCCCTTGCACTTCTTCACTGAGCTTGTTTTTCCACAGCAGTATGGGACGATGACCATTCCACAGGATGCCAACTGACCGTTCCCCACTCTGGTGGTGGAGGCATGTGCAGCAGCCACCCCCCGTCTTGCAAAAGTTGTGCCTGGGCCCAGTCCTCTCTCCCACCCATGCAACTGTGCCATTGGCACCCATATGACCAACCTGCCTCCCAACCTGCAAGAACTGGGGCATGCTCTGAGGCTCGGTCACATAAATAAACCCAAGTGTGCAAAGGTTGGCCCGAGGCCAGCCACCCAAGCTTCTGTTACCTGACTATTTAGTGGAGGGAAATTAAATTACCAGGATCCCCTCAGTAACGGTGAGTGTGGAGGGAATTGTTCAGTGGAAAATTTCCATCTGGCGGTGGACGTGGGGAATGTGGCGTACAGTAGCTGACACCCTGGCATCGCTCAGGGGGACACAAGTCCTTCTGATCAAGGCTCAACCTGAACCGTTAGGCCCGTTTAAATGAGGTAGCACGTCGCTAGATGGATGGGGATTCAGAATAAGTCTTACACCAATAATAAGACTGACTCAGAAAGTTTGCAAAAGTAATCTGTTTTATTCTCAATTGTCTAAAACTGGGAGTACAGTGGACATCAACAGACGTCTCACAGCATAATCTCAATGCATCAGATAAAAAAATAACACTTTTATAGCGAAAACTCGTCATACATGATGTCATACTATGTGGCAAGATAAGAAAACGTATTTAGGATTGTGGTTGGTCTACGGGGAACATCTAAGTATACATTCTGTAGGGGATTGGATTGTGATTGGGTCTCTAGTCAGGAGGACAACTTATGCCCACCCCATGTGCAAGTCATCCTCAATATTTTTTAGATACACGACACACCATTGGCTCTCAAACTATAGGGCTGTTCAATACATGGCCCTCTATAATCGTTTGGCATGCTTGTACCATTCTGGAATATTTGACCCCCTAGCAGTACACAAGCTGGTACCCGGGGTGCTGGTGGGTGGACTTGACCATGCCTCCCCACCCAATTAGCTCATCATCCATCATCACTCATGCCTTCTGCCAATTGAATTATCTTTGAACTTGGACTTTCAAAGTATCCCTGCTCCTTAGAATAGAAGGGATTGTGAGCATGTTTTTATCTTCAAGTATGGGTGTTGCTTGCCCATGTTCTATTTCCATCTACCCCATGTGACAGGAGGTTTTGCTTTAGCTCCTTTTTCGCATTTAATGATATTAAATGAATAAAACTTGACACTCATAGGGCCTCATTACAAGTCAGGTGGTAAGGGGTTAACGGCGTCGGTAAAGGTGCCGGCGCCATCTACCGCGTACTGCCTGATTACGAGGTCCCCTCGGGACCCGGTTTGCACGTCTGGTTTGACCAGACGTGCAGAGTGGGTCCCGCGAGGGGAAGAGGGAGCAAACAACGTGCCGCTCGTAATCACCCCGTTGTTTGCTCCCTCTCCCATTCCTATTCAGACCTATGGGGGCTGAAATGGGAATGGAGAATGCCCGGGTCCGGGTTCCCAGAGGGAGGAATTACCAGACCCTCCGAACTCGGAATGGCCCGGTAATTCCTCATTCTGGGAGCCCGGACCCAGACCCAATTTTTGCGGCAGCCAAGCCGCCAATAGCGGCATGGCTACCGCCAAAATCATAATGAGGCCCTTAGTGTCTTTCCATTTCACCATAACAGGAGCTTGCGGAACTCAGAATGGCCCGGTAATTCCTCATTCTGGGAACCCGGACCCAATTTTGGCGGCAGCCATGCCGCCAATAGCGGCATGGCTACTGCCAAAATCCTAATGAGGCCCTTAGTGTCTTTCCATTGCACCATAACAGGAGCTTGCCTCACTTCTCATGTTCTTTGTATCTCCTTGATTAGATAACCAGTTCTTGGCTGTCCCAACCCCTTGACACTGGGCCAGACAGCCTTCTCGATCCTTCATCGAGTCTTAGCTGTTTTCTCTGTTGCGCCATAATTTCAGCCCTTCGCTTTCATGGATCCTGGCTAACTAAAGTTGCGACATCAAATATCCGCATTCTGTACACATATATATACATATTGGCAGCAACGCCTGCAGTCTATTCACTATGTATAGCCAGCCTTCATGATTACATACAGGGTAATTCATAGAATTTCGCAGAAAAGTGTCGCAAGCGGCTGGCGCAGAGTGTCCGCGTGCGATTGTCTGCGCCATGCACGTGCGCTAAAACCGATTTCAGCGCATAGCGTATTCATGGATTTTAGGCTCCCAAACCAGCCGTGGCGCAGAGTATCGCAGCGACCCTGCAGCAGCGCCAGTAACGCCCCCAAGAACGCCCTGGCGCATGGAAAAGCCATCAAAATCGCTAAATCATCGCAAAGGGCTGCGCTAACCCTGGACCAGTTTACAGGGCTGCCAAACAAGGAACGCAAAGCGGGTAACGTGCATATCAGGGGTACGCATGAAGTTATACACGCGATTAGCCAGGGTACGTGTATTACAGGGGTGCGCGGGAACTTTTACACGCGATTTCAGCAGGGTACGTGTATTTCAGGGGTGCGCGGGAAGTTCCACACGCGAATAGCCTGGGCGCGTGTATTTCAGGGGTGCGCGGGAAGTTCCACACGCGAATAGCCTGGGCGCGTGTATTTCAGGGGTGCGCGGGAAGTTCCACACGCGAATAGCCTGGGCGCGTGTTTTTCAGGGGTGCGCGGGAAGTTCCACACGCGAATAACCTGGGCGCGTGTATTTCAGGGGTACGTGGGAATTATCACACGCGATTTGGCTGGGTACGGGTATTACAGGGGTGCGTGGGAAGTTACACACATGATTAGGCTGGGTGGGTCCTCACAGGTGTTCCCTGTGCACCCTCGACGGCCCGTGCAGGCAGCCCACAAAACAGGGGACTACCCTGCACACCTGCTCATGTCCCCCTGCACCCCCACCCCCCAGCAGTGCAGGGGCAGCCTCCACCAGGCCCCCACCCATGTCTCCCACCACCCCCACCCCCCAGCAGTGCAGGGGCACCCTCCACCAGGCCCCCACTCATGTCTCCCACCACCCCCACCCCCCAGCAGTGCAGGGGCAGCCTCCACCAGGCCCCCACTCATGTCTACCACCACCCCCACCCCCCAGCCACCAGGGGCACCCTCCACCAGGCCCCCACCCATGTCTCCCACCACCCCCACCCCCCAGCCACCATGGGCACCCTCCACCAGGCCCCCACCCATGTCTCCCACCACCCCCACCCCCCAGCCACCATGGGCACCCTCCACCAGGCCCCCACCCATGTCTCCCACCACCCCCACCCCCCAGCAGTGCAGGGGCAGCCTCCACCAGGCCCCCACTCATGTCCCCTATCACCCCCACCCCCCCGCCACCAGGGGCAGCCACCACCAGGCCCCCACCGATGTCTCCGACCACCCCCACCCCCCAGCCACCAGGGGCACCCTCCACCAGGCCCTCACCCATGTCTCCCACCACCCCCACCCCCCAGCCACCAGGGGCACCCTCCACCAGGCCCCCACCCATGTCTCCCACCACCCCCACCCCCCAGCCACCATGGGCACCCTCCACCAGGCCCCCACCCATGTCTCCCACCACCCCCACCCCCCAGCCACCATGGGCACCCTCCACCAGGCCCCCACCCATGTCTCCCACCACCCCCACCCCCCAGCAGTGCAGGGGCAGCCTCCACCAGGCCCCCACTCATGTCCCCTATCACCCCCACCCCCCCGCCACCAGGGGCAGCCTCCACCAGGCCCCCACCCATGTCTCCCACCACCCCCACCCCCCAGCCACCAGGGGCACCCTCCACCAGGCCCCCACCCATGTCTCCCACCACCCCCACCCCCCAGCCACCAGGGGCACCCTCCACCAGGCCCCCACTCATGTCTCCCACCACCCCCACCCCCCAGCAGTGCAGGGGCAGCCCCCACCAGGCCCCCACTCATGTCTCCCACCACCCCCACCCCCCCAGCCACCAGGGGCACCCTCCACCAGGCCCCCACTCATGTCTCCCACCACCCCCACCCCCCACCATCCAGGGGCACCCTCCACCAGGCCCCCACTCATGTCTCCCACCACCCCCACCCCCCACCATCCAGGGGCACCCTCCACCAGGCCCCCACTCATGTCTCCCACCACCCACCCCCCCAGCAGTGCAGGGGCAGCCCCCACCAGGCCCCCACTCATGTCTCCCACCACCCCCACCCCCCCAGCCACCAGGGGCACCCTCCACCAGGCCCCCACTCATGTCTCCCACCAACCCCACCCCCCCAGTCACCAGGGGCACCCTCCACCAGGCCCCCACTCATGTCTCCCACCACCCCCACCCCCCAGCCACCATGGGCACCCTCCACCAGGCCCCCACCCATGTCTCCCACCACCCCCACCCCCCAGCAGTGCAGGGGCAGCCTCCACCAGGCCCCCACTCATGTCCCCTATCACCCCCACCCCCCCGCCACCAGGGGCAGCCTCCACCAGGCCCCCACCCATGTCTCCCACCACCCCCACCCCCCAGCCACCAGGGGCACCCTCCACCAGGCCCCCACTCATGTCTCCCACCACCCCCACCCCCCAGCAGTGCAGGGGCAGCCACCACCAGGCCCCCACTCATGTCTCCCACCACCCCCACCCCCCAGCAGTGCAGGGACAGCCCCCACCAGGCCCCCACTCATGTCTCCCACCACCCCCACCCCCCCAGCCACCAGGGGCACCCTCCACCAGGCCCCCACTCATGTCTCCCACCACCCCCACCCCCCACCATCCAGGGGCACCCTCCACCAGGCCCCCACTCATGTCTCCCACAACCCCCACCATCCAGGGGCACCCTCCACCAGGCCCCCACTCATGTCTCCCACCACCCACACCCACCAGCAGTGCAGGGGCAGCCCCCACCAGGCCCCCACTCATGTCTCCCACCACCCCAACCCCCCCAGCCACCAGGGGCACCCTCCACCAGGCCCCCACTCATGTCTCCCACCACCCCCACCCCCCAGTCTCCAGGGGCACCCTCCACCAGGCCCCCACTCATGTCTCCCACCACCCCAACCCCCCAGCCACCATGGGCACCCTCCACCAGGCCCCCACCCATGTCTCCCACCACCCCCACCCCCCAGCAGTGCAGGGGCAGCCTCCACCAGGCCCCCACTCATGTCCCCTATCACCCCCCGCCACCAGGGGCAGCCTCCACCAGGCCCCCACTCATGTCTCCCACCACCCCCACCCCCCAGCAGTGCAGGGGCAGCCCCCACCAGGCCCCCACTCATGTCTCCCACCACCCCCACCCCCCACCATCCAGGGGCACCCTCCACCAGGCCCCCACTCATGTCTCCCACCACCCCCACCCCCCAGCAGTGCAGGAGCAGCCCCCACCAGGCCCCCACTCATGTCTCCCACCACCCCCACCCCCCAGCCACCATGGGCACCCTCCACCAGGCCCCCACCCATGTCTCCCACCACCCCCACCCCCCAGCAGTGCAGGGGCAGCCTCCACCAGGCCCCCACTCATGTCCCCTATCACCACCACCCCCCGCCACCAGGGGCAGCCTCCACCAGGCACCCACCCATGTCTCCCACCACCCCCACCCCCCCAGTCACCAGGGGCACCCTCCACCAGGCCCCCACTCATGTCTCCCACCACCCCCACCCCCCACCATCCAGGGGCACCCTCCACCAGGCCCCCACTCATGTCTCCCACCACCCCCCCCCCACAGCAGTGCAGGGGCAGCCCCCACCAGGCCCCCACTCATGTCTCCCACCACCCCCACCCCCCCAGCCACCAGGGGCACCCTCCACCAGGCCCCCACTCATGTCTCCCACCACCCCCACCCCCCCAGTCACCAGGGGCACCCTCCACCAGGCCCCCACTCATGTCTCCCACCACCCCCACCCCCCAGCAGTGCAGGGGCAGCCCCCACCAGGCCCCCACTCATGTCTCCCACCACCCCCACCCCCCCAGCCACCAGGGGCACCCTCCACCAGGCCCCACCCATGTCTCCCACCACCCCCACCCCCCAGCCACCATGGGCACCCTCCACCAGGCAAACCCACCCATGTCTCCCACCACCCCCACCCCCCAGCCACCATGGGCACCCTCCACCAGGCCCCCACCCATGTCTCCCACCACCCCCACCCCCCAGCAGTGCAGGGGCAGCCTCCACCAGGCCCCCACTCATGTCCCCTATCACCCCCACACCCCCACCACCAGGGGCAGCCTCCACCAGGCCCCCACCCATGTCTCCCACCACCCCCACCCCCCAGCCACCAGGGGCACCCTCCACCAGGCCCCCACCCATGTCTCCCACCACCCCCACCCCACAGCCACCAGGGGCACCCTCCACCAGGCCCCCACCCATGTCTCCCACCACCCCCACCCCCCAGCCACCATGGGCACCCTCCACCAGGCCCCCACCCATGTCTCCCACCACCCCCACCACCCAGCCACCATGGGCACCCTCCACCAGGCCCCCACCCATGTCTCCCACCACCCCCACCCCCCAGCAGTGCAGGGGCAGCCTCCACCAGGCCCCCACTCATGTCCCCTATCACCCCCACCCCCCCGCCACCAGGGGTAGCCTCCACCAGGCCCCCACCCATGTCTCCCACCACCCCCACCCCCCAGCCACCAGGGGCAGCCTCCAACAGGCCCCCACCCATGTCTCCCACCACCCCCACCCCCCAGCCACCAGGGGCACCCTCCACCAGGCCCCCACTCATGTCTCCCACCACCCCCACCCCCCAGCAGTGCAGGGGCAGCCCCCACCAGGCCCCCACTCATGTCTCCCACCACCCCCACCCCCCCAGCCACCAGGGGCACCCTCCACCAGGCCCCCACTCATGTCTCCCACCACCCCCACCCCCCACCATCCAGGGGCACCCTCCACCAGGCCCCCACTCATGTCTCCCACCACCCCCACCCCCCAGCCACCATGGGCACCCTCCACCAGGCCCCCACCCATGTCTCCCACCACCCCCACCCCCAGCAGTGCAGGGGCAGCCTCCACCAGGCCCCCACTCATGTCCCCTATCACCCCCACCCCCCCTCCACCAGGGGCAGCCTCCACCAGGCCCCCACCCATGTCTCCCACCACCCCCACCCCCCAGCCACCAGGGGCACCCTCCACCAGGCCCCCACTCATGTCTCCCACCACCCCCACCCCCCAGCAGTGCAGGGGCAGCCCCCACCAGGCCCCCACTCATGTCTCCCACCACCCCCACCCCCCAGCAGTGCAGGGACAGCCCCCACCAGGCCCCCACTCATGTCTCCCACCACCCCCACACCCCAGCCACCAGGGGCACCCTCCACCAGGCCCCCACTCATGTCTCCCACCACCCCCACCCCCCACCATCCAGGGGCACCCTCCACCAGGCCCCCACTCATGTCTCCCACCACCCCCACCCCCCACCATCCAGGGGCACCCTCCACCAGGCCCCCACTCATGTCTCCCACCACCCCCACCCCCCAGCAGTGCAGGGGCAGCCCCCACCAGGCCCCCACTCATGTCTCCCACCACCCCCACCCCCCCAGCCACCAGGGGCACCCTCCACCAGGCCCCCACTCATGTCTCCCACCACCCCCACCCCCCCAGTCACCAGGGGCACCCTCCACCAGGCCCCCACTCATGTCTCCCACCACCCCCACCCCCCAGCCACCATGGGCACCCTCCACCAGGCCCCCACCCATGTCTCCCACCACCCTCACCCCCAGCAGTGCAGGGGCAGCCTCCACCAGGCCCCCACTCATGTCCCCTATCACCCCCACCCCCCTGCCACCAGGGTCAGCCTCCAGCAGGCCCCCACCCATGTCTCCCACCACCCCCACCCCCCAGCCACCAGGGGCACCCTCCACCAGGCCCCCACTCATGTCTCCCACCACCCCCACCCCCCAGCAGTGCAGGGGCAGCCCCCACCAGGCCCCCACTCATGTCTCCCACCACCCCCACCCCCCAGCCACCAGGGGCACCCTCCACCAGGCCCCCACTCATGTCTCCCACCACCCCCACCCCCACCATCCAGGGGCACCCTCCACCAGGCCCCCACTCATGTCTCCCACCACCCCCACCCCCCAGCAGTGCAGGGGCAGCCCCCACCAGGCCCCCACTCATGTCTCCCACCACCCCCACCCCCCAGCCACCATGGGCACCTTCCACCAGGCCCCCACCCATGTCTCCCACCACCCCCACCCCCCAGCAGTGCAGGGGCAGCCTCCACCAGGCCCCCACTCATGTCCCCTATCACCCCCGCCCCCCCGCCACCAGGGGCAGCCTCCACCAGGCCCCCACCCATGTCTCCCACCACCCCCACCCCCCAGTCACCAGGGGCACCCTCCACCAGGCCCCCACTCATGTCTCCCACCACCCCCACCCCCCACCATCCAGGGGCACCCTCCACCAGGCCCCCACTCATGTCTCCCACCACTCCCACCCCCCAGCAGTGCAGGGGCAGCCCCCACCAGGCCCCCACTCATGTCTCCCACCACCCCCACCCCCCCAGCCACCAGGGGCACCCTCCACCAGGCCCCCACTCATGTCTCCCACCACCCCCACCCCCCAGCAGTGCAGGGGCAGCCCCCACCAGGCCCCCACTCATGTCTCCCACCACCCCCACCCCCCCAGCCACCAGGGGCACCCTCCACCAGGCCCCCACTCATGTCTCCCACCACCCCCACCCCCCCCCAGTCACCAGGGGCACCCTCCACCAGGCCCCCACTCATGTCTCCCACCACCCCCACCCCCCAGCCACCATGGGCACCCTCCACCAGGCCCCCACCCATGTCTCCCACCACCCCCACCCCCAGCAGTGCAGGGGCAGCCTCCACCAGGCCCCCACTCATGTCCCCTATCACCCCCACCTCCCTGCCACCAGGGTCAGCCTCCACCAGGCCCCCACCCATGTCTCCCACCACCCCCACCCCCCAGCAGTGCAGGGGCAGCCTCCACCAGGCCCCCACTCATGTCCCCTATCACCCCCGCCCCCCCGCCACCAGGGGCAGCCTCCACCAGGCCCCCACCCATGTCTCCCACCACCCCCACCCCCCAGTCACCAGGGGCACCCTCCACCAGGCCCCCACTCATGTCTCCCACCACCCCCACCCCCCACCATCCAGGGGCACCCTCCACCAGGCCCCCACTCATGTCTCCCACCACTCCCACCCCCCAGCAGTGCAGGGGCAGCCCCCACCAGGCCCCCACTCATGTCTCCCACCACCCCCACCCCCCCAGCCACCAGGGGCACCCTCCACCAGGCCCCCACTCATGTCTCCCACCACCCCCACCCCCCAGCAGTGCAGGGGCAGCCCCCACCAGGCCCCCACTCATGTCTCCCACCACCCCCACCCCCCCAGCCACCATGGGCACCCTCCACCAGGCCCCCACTCATGTCTCCCACCACCCCCACCCCCCCCCAGTCACCAGGGGCACCCTCCACCAGGCCCCCACTCATGTCTCCCACCACCCCCACCCCCCAGCCACCATGGGCACCCTCCACCAGGCCCCCACCCATGTCTCCCACCACTCCCACCCCCAGCAGTGCAGGGGCAGCCTCCACCAGGCCCCCACTCATGTCCCCTATCACCCCCACCTCCCTGCCACCAGGGTCAGCCTCCAGCAGGCCCCCACCCATGTCTCCCACCACCCCCACCCCCCAGCCACCAGGGGCACCCTCCACCAGGCCCCCACTCATGTCTCCCACCACCCCCACCCCCCAGCAGTGCAGGGGCAGCCCCCACCAGGCCCCCACTCATGTCTCCCACCACCCCCACCCCCCAGCCACCAGGGGCACCCTCCACCAGGCCCCCACTCATGTCTCCCACCACCCCCACCCCCCACCATCCAGGGGCACCCTCCACCAGGCCCCCACTCATGTCTCCCACCACCCCCACCCCCCAGCAGTGCAGGGGCAGCCCCCACCAGGCCCCCACTCATGTCTCCCACCACCCCCACCCCCCAGCCACCATGGGCACCCTCCACCAGGCCCCCACCCATGTCTCCCACCACCCCCACCCCCCAGCAGTGCAGGGGCAGCCTCCACCAGGCCCCCACTCATGTCCCCTATCACCCCCACCCCCCCGCCACCAGGGGCAGCCTCCACCAGGCCCCCACCCATGTCTCCCACCACCCCCACCCCCCCCAGTCACCAGGGGCACCCTCCACCAGGCCCCCACTCATGTCTCCCACCACCCCCACCCATCAACATCCAGGGGCACCCTCCACCAGGCCCCCACTCATGTCTCCCACCACTCCCACCCCCCAGCAGTGCAGGGGCAGCCCCCACCAGGCCCCCACTCATGTCTCCCACCACCCCCACCCCCCCAGCCACCAGGGGCACCCTCCACCAGGCCCCCACTCATGTCTCCCACCACCCCCACCCCCCAGTCACCAGGGGCACCCTCCACCAGGCCCCCACTCATGTCTCCCACCACCCCCACCCCCCAGAAGTGCAGGGGCAGCCCCCACCAGGCCCCCACTCATGTCTCCCACCACCCCCACCCCCCCAGCCACCAGGGGCACCCTCCACCAGGCCCCCACCCATGTCTCCCACCACCCCCACCCCCCAGTCACCAGGGGCACCCTCCACCAGGCCCCCACTCATGTCTCCCAGGGTGCTACGTGTATTTCAGGGGTGCGCGGGAAGTTCCACACGCGAATAGCCTGGGCGCGTGTATTTCAGGGGTGCGCGGTAAGTTCCACACGCGAATAGCCTGGGCGCGTGTATTTCAGGGGTGCGCGGGAAGTTCCACACGCGAATAGCCTGGGCGCGTGTATTTCAGGGGTGCGCCGGAAGTTCCACACGCGAATAGCCTGGGCGCGTGTATTTCAGGGGTGCCCGGGAAGTTCCACACGCGAATAGCCTGGGCGCGTGTATTTCAGGGGTGCGCGAGAAGTTCCACACGCGAATAGCCTGGGCGCGTGTATTTCAGGGGTGCGCGAGAAGTTCCACACGGGAATAGCCTGGGCGCGTGTATTTCAGGGGTGCGCGGGAAGTTCCACACGCGAATAGCCTGGGCGCGTGTATTTCAGGGGTACGCGGGAATTATGACACGCGATTTGGCTGGGTACGTGTATTACAGGGGTATGTGGGAAGTTTTACACGCGATTCGGCTGGGTACGTGTATTACAGGGGTGCGCGGGAATTATCACACGCGATTTGGCTTGGTACGTGTATTACAGGGGTGCGCGGGAAGTTCCACACGCGATTAGGCTGGGTGGGTCCTCACAGGTGTTCCCTGTACACCCTCGACGGCCCCTGCAGGCAGCCCACAAAACAGGGGACTACCCTGCACACCTGCTCATGTCCCCCTGCACCCCCACCCCCCAGCAGTGCAGGGGCAGCCTCCACCAGGCCCCCACTCATGTCCCCTATCACCCCCACCCCCCTGCCACCAGGGTCAGCCTCCAGCAGGCCCCCACCCATGTCTCCCACCACCCCCACCCCCCAGCCACCAGGGGCACCCTCCACCAGGCCCCCACTCATGTCTCCCACCACCCCCTCCCCCCAGCAGTGCAGGGGCAGCCCCCACCAGGCCCCCACTCATGTCTCCCACCACCCCCACCCCCCAGCCACCAGGGGCACCCTCCACCAGGCCCCCACTCATGTCTCCCACCACCCCCACCCCCCACCATCCAGGGGCACCCTCCACCAGGCCCCCACTCATGTCTCCCACCACCCCCACCCCCCAGCAGTGCAGTGGCAGCCCCCACCAGGCCCCCACTCATGTCTCCCACCACCCCCACCCCCCAGCCACCATGGGCACCCTCCACCAGGCCCCCACCCATGTCTCCCACCACCCCCACCCCCCAGCAGTGCAGGGGCAGCCTCCACCAGGCCCCCACTCATGTCCCCTATCACCCCCACCCCCCCGCCACCAGGGGCAGCCTCCACCAGGCCCCCACCCATGTCTCCCACCACCCCCACCCCCCCAGTCACCAGGGGCACCCTCCACCAGGCCCCCACTCATGTCTCCCACCACCGCCACCCCCCACCATCCAGGGGCACCCTCCACCAGGCCCCCACTCATGTCTCCCACCACTCCCACCCCCCAGCAGTGCAGGGGCAGCCCCCACCAGGCCCCCACTCATGTCTCCCACCACCCCCACCCCCCAGCCACCAGGGGCACCCTCCACCAGGCCCCCACTCATGTCTCCCACCACCCCCACCCCCCAGCAGTGCAGGGGCAGCCCCCACCAGGCCCCCACTCATGTCTCCCACCACCCCCACCCCCCCAGCCACCAGGGGCACCCTCCACCAGGCCCCCACTCATGTCTCCCACCACCCCCACCCCCCCAGGTCACCAGGGGCACCCTCCACCAGGCCCCCACTCATGTCTCCCACCACCCCCACCTCCCAGCCACCATGGGCACCCTCCACCAGGCCCCCACCCATGTCTCCCACCACCCCCACCCCCAGCAGTGCAGGGGCAGCCTCCACCAGGCCCCCACTCATGTCCCCTATCACCCCCACCCCCCTGCCACCAGGGTCAGCCTCCAGCAGGCCCCCACCCATGTCTCCCACCACCCCCACCCCCCAGCCACCAGGGGCACCCTCCACCAGGCCCCCACTCATGTCTCCCACCACCCCCACCCCCCAGCAGTGCAGGGGCAGCCCCCACCAGGCCCCCACTCATGTCTCCCACCACCCCCACCCCCCAGCCACCAGGGGCACCCTCCACCAGGCCCCCACTCATGTCTCCCACCACCCCCACCCCCCACCATCCAGGGGCACCCTCCACCAGGCCCCCACTCATGTCTCCCACCACCCCCACCCCCCAGCAGTGCAGGGGCAGCCCCCACCAGGCCCCCACTCATGTCTCCCACCACCCCCACCCCCCAGCCACCATGGGCACCCTCCACCAGGCCCCCACCCATGTCTCCCACCACCCCCACCCCCCAGCAGTGCAGGGGCAGCCTCCACCAGGCCCCCACTCATGTCCCCTATCACCCCCACCCCCCCGCCACCAGGGGCAGCCTCCACCAGGCCCCCACCCATGTCTCCCACCACCCCCACCCCCCCAGTCACCAGGGGCACCCTCCACCAGGCCCCCACTCATGTCTCCCACCACCCCCACCCCCCACCATCCAGGGGCACCCTCCACCAGGCCCCCACTCATGTCCCCCACCACTCCCACCCCCCAGCAGTGCAGGGGCAGCCCCCACCAGGCCCCCACTCATGTCTCCCACCACCCCCACCCCCCCAGCCACCAGGGGCACCCTCCACCAGGCCCCCACTCATGTCTCCCACCACCCCCACCCCCCCAGTCACCAGGGGCACCCTCCACCAGGCCCCTACTCATGTCTCCCACCACCCCCACCCCCCAGAAGTGCAGGGGCAGCCCCCACCAGGCCCCCACTCATGTCTCCCACCACCCCCACCCCCCCAGCCACCAGGGGCACCCTCCACCAGGCCCCCACCCATGTCTCCCACCACCCCCACCCCCCAGTCACCAGGGGCACCCTCCACCAGGCCCCCACTCATGTCTCCCAGGGTGCTACGTGTATTTCAGGGGTGCGCGGGAAGTTCCACACGCGAATAGCCTGGGCGCGTGTATTTCAGGGGTGCGCGGTAAGTTCCACACGCGAATAGCCTGGGCGCGTGTATTTCAGGGGTGCGCCCGAAGTTCCACACGCGAATAGCCTGGGCGCGTGTATTTCAGGGGTGCGCGGGAAGTTCCACACGCGAATAGCCTGGGCGCGTGTATTTCAGGGGTGCGCGAGAAGTTCCACACGCGAATAGCCTGGGCGCGTGTATTTCAGGGGTGCGCGGGAAATTCCACACGGGAATAGCCTGGGCGCGTGTATTTCAGGGGTGCGCGGGAAGTTCCACACGCGAATAACTGTTTGAACACCACCCCATCCGTGCCCCCTTGTGACTGTCTTTTTTTAATATAATGGTTTTGTAGCTTGAAGCGCCTGGGCGCGTGTATTTCAGGGGTACGCGGGAATTATGACACGCGATTTGGCTGGGTACGTGTATTACAGGGGTATGCGGGAAGTTTTACACGCAATTCGGCTGGGTACGTGT
Source organism: Ambystoma mexicanum (assembly GCF_040938575.1). Classification (NCBI taxonomy): domain Eukaryota; kingdom Metazoa; phylum Chordata; class Amphibia; order Caudata; family Ambystomatidae; genus Ambystoma; species Ambystoma mexicanum. The sequence continues at coordinate 500,398,299 of NC_090934.1, forward strand.
ATTACAGGGGTGCGCGGGAATTATCACACGCGATTTGGCTTGGTACGTGTATTACAGGGGTGCGCGGGAAGTTCCACACGCGATTAGGCTGGGTGGGTACTCACAGGTGTTCCCTGTACACCCTCGACGGCCCCTGCAGGCAGCCCACAAAACAGGGGACTACCCTGCACACCTGCTCATGTCCCCCTGCACCCCCACCCCACAGCAGTGCAGGGGCAGCCTCCACCAGGCCCCCACCCATGTCGCCCACCACCCCCACCCCCCAGCCACCAGGGGCACCCTCCACCAGGCCCCCACTCATGTCTCCCACCACCCCACCCCCCAGCAGTGCAGGGGCAGCCTCCACCAGGCCCCCACTCATGTCTACCACCACCCCCACCGCCCAGCAGTGCAGGGGCACCCTCCACCAGGCCCCCACTCATGTCTACCACCACCCCCACCCCCCAGCAGTGCAGGGGCACCCTCCACCAGGCCCCCACTCATGTCTACCACCACCCCCACCCCCCAGCAGTGCAGGGGCAGCAGGCAGTCAGGCAGCAGCAGATGGCAGGTGGGAGCGTGCTCGGGGGTCTGGGGGGCAGTAGTTCGGCCTTCCGGGCAGGAGCGTGGTATTCCGTGTGCTTATGCGTGGCCAGCTTGGTACGGAGTGATTTGGCACGTGAAAATCCTGCACGTCAGCGTGAAAACCGAGGAAAGGCCCTTAGCGCGTAAGCGCGTCAGCACGCATACACGATTCTATTGGACCAAAGGCCCTCAGCGCATAAGAGCGTCTGTGACGTGACCCGCACGGTGTTTCCCACACAGCACGTGATGACAGAGCACACGTGGAAAGACTGCACGTCAGAGTGTAATCGCGTGTGATTGGTGGAAATGGCCCTACACGCAGAAGTGACAAAGCGTGTAATTGGTGGAAATGGCCCTAGCGCATACACGCCGCGTAAGTGACGCTGGACGTGTGGGCCTGTATAAAAGGTACGTGTAGAACACCATTTCCTTGTACGTGCTTTTCGTGGAGAGCGAGTGGGTGAATTCTGTACTTCTTGTCGTTTCACACGCGATTTACTTCACGGCGTTTCAAGTTCGTATTCCCTGTTACCTCTGACAGCTTTTTCTCTTTTTTCTCTTTTACTGGTTTACCTGGGCCTGTTCCCTCAAACAGTGTTCCCTTCTACTGTTGTCCTGTCTCCTCAGACAGCGTACAAATCTTCTTTTGGCGGGGGTGTTGCCAACCAAACGCGCTCCTTTTTCACGCTCTTTTACCTGGCAGACGGTGAGTCACGCACGTATCTAACATCTGTGCTTGCCCCGTGTGTAGCCTACCCCTTCAGAGGTCATTCTACGCTGCGTGTGACACGCATACGTTCATTCTTATGTTACTGGGTGCCACAGCGTAGTGCAGGTTTTTCTTTCTGCACACGTGGTCTAGGAGGGGTTGCGTGCACGTCATCTCCCTTTTTTGGGGCTCCTGTGCGTAGCGTGACCCGTCATCTTTCCCCAGGGGTTACAATCAGCCTTGCAAGAGCACTAGGGTACAATTACCATCTGGTACCCAACCCCTTTGACCCCCAATTGCCCAGGACAATATTTTACAGCCACTCCCATATGCACATTAACATCAGTGCCATGGCTGGGAGGCGAGGATTCCGTAAGGGTGGCAAAGGTGGAAGAGCCACAAGTGGTGGCCGTGGTGGATCCGGTAGGGGACGTGGTCGTTACTTGCAGGGTGAGCCTGTCCCCCCATGTGTGGAGGACCAGTCAAGGGCACCCATAATCCCCCCCCCCTCCTGTTGAGGCTGATGTGGCTGACACCATACATGCTCAGCCCTTGTTGGACCAGCCCATTGTGGCACCAGACCTGGCTGACTCCATGGCTGACTTCCAGGTCAGCAGGCCTATGACACGTGCGCTGGTGCACGTTGATGTCACCATGCCACGTGCATCTGGGGCAGCAAGGTCATCTGCTGCACCAAGTAGGCAGGGCGGAGAGGCTGCAGGGGCAGCTGCGGCTCCATCCACCCCAGCCCTTACACACCCAGCCCCGACAGTGTCGGTCCTAGTCCATCCTGCTGACATTCCCCCTGACACCATCACACTAGAGCCAATGCCTGCACCAACTCCCATGCTGAGTGTGCAATCCCACACTCCTGATACAGAGTCCACCAGGGCCCCTGCCCCTAGTATCCAGAGTGGCGCAGGACACTCAGGATCACCACCACCTTCCAAGCGGAAGAGGAAGAGTGCTCGTCCGGCACAGGCTGATGCCCCAGACACGGCTACACAGTCCGGCCCATCCAGGAAGCCCAGCTTCACGGATGACGAACTGAATGCACTTGTCGAGTATGTGTCCGCACATGACAACGAGATGGTCATTGTTGCAGGATCCAAGACCACACCTGCACAACGCCAGGCACACTGGCAGACCGTTGCGGACATCGTAAGTGCCCTTGGAATCGTGAGGCGCACAGCCAATGATTGCTATAAGCGCTGGAATGACCTAAAGCGCAGGGCAAAGAGTAAGCTGGCCTCAAGTCATGCCACAACTCTAGTGACTGGAGGTGGGTCTCCAGTAGTAGACATGGAACTCACTCCACATGAGTCAGTCGCTGGGACCTACGTCACGGAGGAACAGATCCAAGGCGTGGGAGATCTGGCTGATTACGAGGCATTGTCCGGTGAGTACACATGCATGTGTGTGTCATCCATGTGCATGGTGTGTGTGAGGGCTTCTGTTTGTGTGACAGGTGAGAGTGTGTGCGCCTGAGTCGTATGGGTCAGCCATGTGCTTCATGCAATACATCCTGCGCAGCTGCAGTACACAACAGTAGACATCTAGCCCAACTGCACGCCAGTTGCCCTTGAAGTGTCACCTTGCCACAACATTGTTGCTTGATTTTTCACTGTTCATTTAGTCAGATTGTTTGCATTCCACCACTATTACTAGGCATTTCGCAGTCCTCTAGTCACATGTCTGACATGGCTATGGTAAAGTGGAGTGACTTTGTTACCTGGATATCATTTGTACAAACATGTCCGTGTGCAATTGCACCATTTCGGACTGGCAGCTCCAGGTGAAGAATCTGACCTGTTTGAATTAGAAAAGCTATTACATGCGGGAACTGGACTGAATGAATAGGTGCTGCCCTCCTCTCCATCTTCACTCAATAGCAATGGTACATGCCATCTGTGTGATGGCATGTGTGTTTCACCTGCCAATCACAGGCCAATGTGTGATGCCACTGCCAGGCAGCATGCAGAAAATGTGTACATCTTCCATCTTGGTGTCATCAGTGTGTGCCATTTGCCTCCCCTTCATAAGCAGTGAGGGTGCATGCATGGGAGGGTTTTAGTCATGGGGGACATGTGTCAAACAAGTACTGGTTCTCTTGCTTCTCAGCCCTCATTGTGTGCCATGGTGCTAATGCCTGTTTCCATTTCTTTGTTTTTATGTCTTTGCAGGGGAAGACGCACCTGATACTGCTGGGGTTGTGGAGATGGTGCAGACCCAGGAGGGGTCCGAGGGCCGACCAACCACCAGTGAGGGACGTGGTGTGGTGGTGGGTGAGAACCCATAAGTGCTGCAGGTCCTGCTCTCAAGGGATGTCTCTGGCTGCACCTCCCCCGAGCTGTTCTCAGGTGTTGATTCGGATGAGACCTACGTGCCGTCGCAGGTGAGTGTTCCAGGGAGGGATTCTGTTCTGTCTCACCCACCTGCACCAGGGTCAGAACCCTCAATGGGGATGTCAGTGTTGGCAGCTACTCCTTTGGTGGTTACGGATGCAGGGTCACACTCCGCGACATCTGATCCTGTTCCTGGGCCAGCAGATCAGAGGGGGAATGCAGTCCTGCAGCCTCAGGCAGTGCCGGCACAGGAAGGCGCAGTTCGCCTTGCCCCAGACAGGTGTGGTGCCCGCCGACGTGGTGGCCGTACGCCACCTGGCAATACCGCATGGGAGCAATCCATTTACGGTATGGCAACCCAACAGGCAGCATCATCCGAGATGATGGCTCAGGCCATGGATAGGGTGGCCACTTCCATTGTCCCCCCTGAAAGGCTGATGGAGCGACTAGAGCAGGCAACTGACTCCATCTGCCAGTCACATAGGGAGGACATGTTGGGGTCCAACAGGGACAGGCGGGCGGCACTGGCGACTTTGCAGGAGGCCATCTCCATTGAGTCCCAGGGCCACAGGGAAGCCCTGAGGCAGGAGCTCCTTCACCTCAGGACGACTCTTGTTGAGCTTGAGGCTTCAACACACCAAAGGACAGAACAGCAGCTGGAGCGTCTCACCCGTACGCTCTCAGCTGAGATGCAGGCAACAAGGGCGGAGGTCCGGGCATCCCGTGAGTTGTTGCATGGGGACCTCCGCACACTCATCCTCCAGAACCAGACCTACCACACCCGCATGCTTGCAGCCATGGAGGAGCAGACTAGGGCCTTGCGTGGGCTGCCTCCCATAGTGCAACCACCTGTGGATGCAGCTGCACAGGGTGATAATAGCGACAGCAGTGATACTCCCACAATAGGGTAGCCGTGTGGGCCATGAGCCCATGGAGGTGTTTTTTTTTCCCAGGATCCACGCAGGTGGGTTCTGGTGTGCATCCTGTCCTCGGACCTCCTGGGTGGCCTCCCCAACCCCAATGGCCCTTCAATGGCCATTTTTTATTTTTTTTTATTTTTATTTTTATTTATTTTATTCCCTATTTTTTTGGGATGATTTGTTGGCTTCCGTGGTTCCTGTGGGCATACGCTGCATTGTGGCTGGGCACATGCAGGCTTGTAATGTATTTGGTTCAGATGCTTGGGTTTGAGTCACACACACCCCTCCTGCTTCCCGTTGCCATGGGCTTGCAAAGGGTGTGCCCAAGTGACAGTGAATTACACAGTGACGTTGGACTCCCATGAGCTGTGTGGGCAGTCTGTAGTCAATACTGTGTATACATTCCTAGTGCATATTGCTGTTGTGTTGTACACTGCATGTTGCATTGATGTGTAACTCATCATCTGTGTCTACCTCCCAATTTGCAGGTCCCTTCCTCATGTCTCCACAAGGACCTCTAGTCTGGAGATGTGGTCCATGTTGGCAGCAGTGCACCTACAACTCTACATGGCGCCAACACTGCACAGTTGGTAGTGGTGGGAGTGCAGGCATTTCCAGGTGGTGAGACTACTAATATTTAACATTAGTGATGTCATGTTAATGGTAGTACGTGCTCAAGTTTGTTGTTGGTCCGGCATTACTGTGAGCATTTCAGGTGTTGCAAGTATCTAATAGGAACACTGTACATTGTGACACTAGTGTCATGTTGTGTGGATTATTTTGTTTACCTGCAAATAGCATGACATGGCACGGTGTGTGGTGTGGCGGTGCTGGGGTTGGGTTGGCTGACATGGCACTGTCCTCTTGTTGCATTTTGCAAGTGGGCATTCATTTTAGCTGCTTGAATGTGCAACTTCACAAAACTGCATTGGTGGTGTCTGTGTGGGTAGGGATGCACACATTGTGACACTTCCAGGTGAACAATCTCAGGCTGATATGGTTTTCACGGTTCTTTCTCCAGACATTCAGGGTCAGTGTCAGGTTGAGTCATCATTGATTGTCAGATGGAATGTGGCAGGGCAGTGTGCACTCCACAGGGGTGTGATTTCTATGTGAAGTAATTAGCCACTAGCTGTGTACGGGCTGCCTCCCCCCGTGCCCTTTCCCCTCCCATGCGCAGCGGCTGTGCATGTGGTTGGGGATGGGGGGGCACCACCATGTCCACGGCCAGGCCCCGGCGTGTTGCAACGTTGTGCAGGACACATGCTGCCACTATGATCCTGCACACTACTGGGGGAGCGTACAACAGCTGCCCGCCAGAACGGTCAAGGGAGCAAAAGCGTGACTTCAGCACTCCGAATGTGCGCTCCACTATGCCACGGGTTGTAATGTGGCCTGCGTTATATCTTACCTGGGGTGGCGTGGTGGGGTTCCGAATTGGCGTCATCATGTGGGGGCTGAGAGGGTAGGCAGTGTCCCCTGTGGAGGTGGTGATTGGTATCATTGGTGGGGTTGTGACCTTGCTCAGTATCTGACATGCATGCATGTGCAGTGGCATTCATACTCACCAAGCAGCCATGTATCGCCATGCCGCCCAGCTTCTAGGTCCCGGCTTAGGGTGGACATTCGGTAAATGAAGCTGTCGTGGGTGGACTCGGGATAGTTGGCATATACTGAGGTGATGATTCCCTTGGCATTACATACTACCTGCACGTTGATGGAATGCCAGTGCTTGCGGTTCCTATAGATGTGCTCAGATGCCCTGGGGGGACGTAGAGCCACATGGGTGCAGTCGATGGCACCTAGCACTTTGGGGAATCGTGCCACAGCGAAGAAATCCAGGGCGGCAGCATGCCTTTCTGCAGGGGTTCTGGGCAGGTATATGTGCCTGCGGACTGATGGGCGTGCAGTGATGATGTTCAAGACCTGGTGTGGGCAGCGTGACTGGGAGGCCTGTGATACACCACCCACAATGGCACTTGTCCGCTGAAATGATCCAGTGGCTAAGAAGTGCAGTACATTGAGGACCTTCTCCAGGGGGCTGAGTGCTTGGGAGCACAGGGTGGGTGATGTGAGGTCATCCTCCCACTCACTCACCAGGTCCAGTATGATGTGTGGTGGAAACCTGTACCTCCCATGCACCTGGTCATCAGGCATCCCGAAAAGGCTTGTTCTGGGTGTGAATATTCTGGCCCTGACTATCCTCCTCCTCCTCCTCCTTTGGTAGGCCACGCCCACTGCTGCTAGGAACGGTATGTTTATCCTGGGTCTGAGCTTGTTATTTTTTTAGCGTGCAAATTAATGCGTTGCGCGTGTTGTAGGCGAGCGTGTGACCCGCGCACCCCTGAAATCCAGTACCCAGTCCAATAGCGTGTGGAAATTCCCACGCACACCGGGATACAGGTGCGCTGACGTACTTGCGTGTCCGCGCACACCTGATATACACGTACATAGGCCAATCGCGTGTACGCGCACTTTTGTCCAATTACACGCGATGACACCCTGACGTGCTGTCCAATTACACGCAATGAGACTCTGCCGTGCTGTCCAATTACACGCGATGACACTCTGACGTGCAGTCTTTCCACGTGTGCTCTGTCATCACGTGCTGTGTGGGAAACACCCGTGCGGGTCACGTCACAGACGCGCTTACGCGCTGAGGGCCTTTGGTCCAATAGATTTGCGTATGCGTGCTGACGCACTTACGCGCTAAGGGCCTTTCCTCGGTTTTCACGCTGACGTGCAGGATTTTCACGTGCCAAATCACTCCGTACCAAGCTGGCCACGCGTAAGCACATGGAAGACCACGCTCCTGCCCAGAAGGCCGGACTACTGCCCCCCAGAGCCCCGAGCACGCTCCCACCTGCCATCTGCTGCTGCCTGACTGCCTGCTGCCCACGTGCACTGCCATTTGCTGCCTGCACATCAGCCAGGGGTGCTGTTGCTGTGACCACCCCTGCTGGAACCGAAGACTCCAGACTGGAATTCCATCGCTCCACAGCCCAGCCCCAGGACCCAGTTGCCCACCCACTCCTGCCTCTGGGGTTGTCATGTCGGGGCAAACACCATCTGTGACCACTGACAACCCCCGGCCAGAGAGGCAGAGGGGCACCAGCTTCAGTGCCACCGAAGTTGGTGTCCTGGTGGAGCAAGTCCTGGGGCAGTATGATGCCCTCTTCGGAAGTTCCCGCGGCGACAAGGAAGGACGGACTCGGATCTGGACTGACATCATGACTGCCATCAACGCGGAGGGGGTGGCAGTCCGGGACTTACAACATTGTAGGAAGCACTGGGAGGACTTCAGGTCCAGGACCCTGAACAAGGCCCGGCGCCTCTTGAAGGCAGCGGATGCCAAGGGGCGCCGGGGCCACTTGTCGGAAGAACAGATGGGGGTCCTGGAACGCATATCCCCAGCGCTCCACGTCCAGGTCCTAGAGAAGCAGACCCGTCTGGAGTCGAGCGGTGAGTGTACATGCATCCTGATTGTGAGCAGTGCGTGTGGTGATTATTCGGCATTGTGCCGGTTGCACATCTGTTTGTATGGGGTCGAGTATGGGTGGGGGTGTACAGGGCCGTGGGTCTGACACATGCGAGGGCTGTAATGTGTGAGACATGGATGGTGCTTGTGTGTGTGGGCTTGCATGGCAAATGCAGTTGTGCGTGCACACATGTTTGGATGAATGTGTATGTAAGTAGACATGTCCGTGATGTCAGGCATGTATGTTGTTTTCGGCTGCATGTATGAGCACTGTGTACATGTGCATGTGTGTGTATTTGTCAAGGGTGCAACAGTGATGCAACATGGATGCATGTGACAGCGGTATGTGGAAGCCTGATTGGCAGATGTGACATGGATGCCCGTCTGAACAGTGCAACACTTGGCAGAGGTGTAGACATGCATGCAAGTGTGGTGCTGTGTGTACATGTGTGGTGCACTTCCTGTGTTGCATGTGATGTCTGGCTCCCCTTTGGCTGCTGATGCTGTTGTATGTGTAGGGATGGTGGTGGCAGTTGCGATATGGCAGTGGTATGACTCATGTGTGTGAGTTGCAATGACATGTGTGTTGGGGATTGTGATGACATGTCTGAGGTTTGCCAATGCCACTCATGTGCAACTGTCATGCGTGTATGTGTCCATTGTACAGTGCCCTGATGCCTGTGTTTTGATTCTCCCTGTCTGCAGCGTCAACTGATGAAGAGGGCGGAGAAGGTGCTGTGGAGCACAGCGCCGGGGATCCGACCGCCAGCCGGAGACGCAAGGCCCGGCTCCCCTCCCGTGTTGTCATCTCGTCGGGGAGTGAGGAGTCCGGTGCCGCGTCCCAGGCCGCAGCTGCCGGGAGGAGGTCCAAGAGGCGGAGGTTGCAGTTGGACTCCTCGGCAGCAGAAGGGGCAGCTGGGACCCCACAGGGCCCAACAGGGGAAGATGGCACTGAGTCATCCAGGTTGGTGGGGGGTTTGGTGGAGGAGGGGGCCGTGCAAGCACCAGAGACGGGGTCTGGAGGTGGGGATCCCACTGGTGCTAGTGGTGCAGTGCAGGACCAGGGACAGGAGGCAGCACAGGCGGCCGCGGAGGTGCCTGTGTGCAATCCTGTCCCCGATCCTGTCCCTGCATCATCTTGCACCAGCAGGGATGCCTACGTCTAGACCCGTTTTCAGGCAGGGGATGAGCTGACGTCAACTGGCCTTCCTCTGCCTGCGGACGTGGCCATCCAGGTCCGGGTTGAGCCTGTCCTGGCTGGTGTGGCTTTGCGTCAACGGGCCATGCAAGGTGACCTGCATTCTTTTCATGGAGAGACTGCACGTCATCTCGAATGGCTCGTTGACCACGTCAGCCTGCTGGGACAGGTCACCCAGGCTGGATTCCTCAGTCTGATGGGGCTTGCTCCGACCCCCTCCTCAACTGGACCCCCTACGCGCCAGTCGTCCTCTGTGCCATCTTCCCACCCATCAGTCACCTGGGTGCCCTGTGGAGCTGCCTCTGACGGTGCGGCCAGGCTGGTGGAGGAGGCATCCCTGCCACAGTCGGGAGTCGGAGGTCCAGCAGGGGTGGCCACATCAACAACTGCACCCCAGCCGGCGGAGAATGTGCAGGCAGCAGGAGGCAGTGCACGGGCAGAGGCAGAGCAGCAGCAGCAACATGGTGGGAGACATGAAGGCTCGGGGCTTTCGACATCGGAGGGGCAGGCATCGGCCGGAGGGCAGGGGGACCCAGGACAGAGAGTGTCTTCCGTGTGGCAGCGGTTGGGCCACGCCTTAGGTGCGGAGCGGCGGCGGGCGGAAGAGGCGCGGCTCACAATGGTCAGGGCGGAGAACTCCATGCGGAGGGCCCTGAGGCGGGCCGAGTGCCTCGAGGCAATCCGCAGGGGGTTTGAGGAGGACACTGCGTCGTCCCTGCGGACCCTCGGGGCCATGGAACTGGACCGCCTCCGGGACATCGAACAGGTGTTCGATGATGCCCTGGCCCGGGACACCACGGAGTGAGCCGCTGGACTTGCCCGCCGCCTTTGTATATAGTTCTTTAGTTTTAGGTTTCCTTTCTTTCTTATTATGATTTGGAGTCGACGGACACTGCTCCACTTTTTGTATATGGTTGATTTTTAGGTAGGTTTTTTAGTAGGTTTCCTTTGTTCAGTTGGGCTCATGGACCCTTGGTAGTTTTTTACATAGTTCTTTATTGCATGGAGATTTTTTAACTTTTGACTTTGGGCAAATATTTTTGGATTCTGATTTGCAGTTTTGTGTTTTTATACGGACATGCAGCTTTTTTTTTCTCATTCACATTGTAGTTTGTTTTATTTCTTTAGCATTCTTTATTTTTTTCAATACAATTTTGTTTCCATACTTCACTGTGTGGTATCATCTCATTGGTTTCATGCATGTCATGTTGTGTGTTTTCCCATTCAATTGCAACCATTGTGTGTGATGGACATGGGTTCATTAGCTTAATGAACATTGGGGGTGTAACTTGTGATTTACATTTCCATGTGGGTGAATGGGTTACTTGGTAGGGCTTTTTGGCTGTGGAGGCTGTCCATTACGCACATGATTGGGGATTGTGAGGACCTGGTGGGGGCTGCCCATGGTGGCTGGGGGGTGGGGGTGGTGGTAGACATGAGTGGGGGCCTGGTGGAGGGTGCCCCTGCACTGCTGGGGGGTGGGGTGGTGGTAGACATGAGTGGGGGCCTGGTGGAGGGTGCCCCTGCACTGCTGGGGGGTGGGGGTGGTGGTAGACATGAGTGGGGGCCTGGTGGAGGCTGCCCCTGCACTGCTGGGGGGTGGGGGTGGTGGGAGACATGGGTGGGGGCCTGGTGAAGGGTGCCCATGGTGGCTGGGGGGTGGGGGTGGTGGGAGACATGGGTGGGGGCCTGGTGGAGGGTGCCCCTGGTGGCTGGGGGGTGGGGGTGGTGGGAGACATGGGTGGGGGCCTGGTGGAGGCTGCCCCTGGTGGCGGGGGGGTGGGGGTGATAGGGGACATGAGTGTGGGCCTGGTTCAGGCTGCCCCTGCACTGCTGGGGAGTGGGGGTGGTGGGAGACATGGGTGGGGGCCTGGTGGAGGGTGCCCATGGTGGCTGGGGGGTGGGGGTGGTGGGAGACATGGGTGGGGGCCTGGTGGAGGGTGCCCCTGGTGGCGGGGGGGTGGGGGTGATAGGGGACATGAGTGGGGGCCTGGTGGAGGCTGCCCCTGCACTGCTGGGGGGTGGGGGTGGTGGGAGACATGGGTGGGGGCCTGGTGGAGGGTGCCCCTGGTGGCTGGGGGGTGGGGGTGGTGGGAGACATGAGTGGCGGACTGGTGGAGGGTGCCCCTGCACTGCTGGGGGGTGGGGGTGGTGGTAGACATGAGTGGGGGCCTGGTGGAGGCTGCCCCTGCACTGCTGGGGGGTGGGGGTGGTGGGAGACATGAGTGGGGGCCTGGTGGAGGGTGCCCCTGCACTGCTGGGGGGTGGGGGTGGTGGTAGACATGAGTGGGGGCCTGGTGGAGGCTGCCCCTGCACTGCTGGGGGGTGGGGGTGGTGGGAGACATGAGTGGGGGCCTGGTGGAGGGTGCCCATGGTGGCTGGGGGGTGGGGGTTGTGGGAGACATGGGTGGGGGCCTGGTGGAGGGTGCCCATGGTGGCTGGGGGGTGGGGGTGGTGGAGACATGGGTGGGGGCCTGGTGGAGGGTGCCCCTGGTGGCTGGGGGGTGGGGGTAGTGGGAGACATGGGTGGGGGCCTGGTGGAGGGTGCCCCTGGTGGCTGGGGGTGGTGGGAGACATGGGTGGGGCCTGGTGGAGGCTGCCCATGGTGGTGGGGGGTGGGGGTGATAGGGGACATGAGTGTGGGCCTGGTGGAGGCTGCCCCTGCACTGCTGGGGGGTGGGGGTGGTGGGAGACATGGCTGGGGGCCTGGTGGAGGGTGCCCATGGTGGCTGGGGGGTGGGGGTGGTGGGAGACATGGGTGGGGGCCTGGTGGAGGGTGCCCCTGGTGGCGGGGGGGTGGGGGTGATAGGGGACATGAGTGGGGGCCTGGTGGAGGCTGCCCGTGCACTGCTGGGGGGTGGGGGTGGTGGGAGACATGGGTGGGGGCCTGGTGGAGGGTGCCCCTGGTGGCTGGGGGGTGGGGGTGGTGGGAGACATGAGTGGGGGCCTGGTGGAGGGTGCCCCTGCACTGCTGGGGGGTGGGGGTGGTGGTAGACATGAGTGGGGGCCTGGTGGAGGCTGCCCCTGCACTGCTGGGGGGTGGGGATGGTGGGAGACATGAGTGGGGGCCTGGTGGAGGGTGCCCCTGCACTGCTGGGGGGTGGGGGTGGTGGTAGACATGAGTGGGGGCCTGGTGGAGGCTGCCCCTGCACTGCTGGGGGGTGGGGGTGGTGGGAGACATGAGTGGGGGCCTGGTGGAGGGTGCCCATGGTGGCTGGGGGTTGGGGGTGGTGGGAGACATTGGTGGGGGCCTGGTGGAGGGTGCCCATGGTGGCTGGGGGGTGGGGGTGATAGGGGACATGAGTGGGGGCCTGGTGGAGGCTGCCCCTGCACTGCTGGGGGGTGGGGGTGGTGGGAGACATGAGTGGGGGCCTGGTGGAGGGTGCCCATGGTGGCTGGGGGGTGGGGGTTGTGGGAGACATGGGTGGGGGCCTGGTGGAGGGTGCCCATGGTGGCTGGGGGGTGGGGGTGGTGGAGACATGGGTGGGGGCCTGGTGGAGGGTGCCCCTGGTGGCTGGGGGGTGGGGGTAGTGGGAGACATGGGTGGGGGCCTGGTGGAGGGTGCCCCTGGTGGCTGGGGGTGGTGGGAGACATGGGTGGGGCCTGGTGGAGGCTGCCCATGGTGGTGGGGGGTGGGGGTGATAGGGGACATGAGTGTGGGCCTGGTGGAGGCTGCCCCTGCACTGCTGGGGGGTGGGGGTGGTGGGAGACATGGCTGGGGGCCTGGTGGAGGGTGCCCATGGTGGCTGGGGGGTGGGGGTGGTGGGAGACATGGGTGGGGGCCTGGTGGAGGGTGCCCCTGGTGGCGGGGGGGTGGGGGTGATAGGGGACATGAGTGGGGGCCTGGTGGAGGCTGCCCGTGCACTGCTGGGGGGTGGGGGTGGTGGGAGACATGGGTGGGGGCCTGGTGGAGGGTGCCCCTGGTGGCTGGGGGGTGGGGGTGGTGGGAGACATGAGTGGGGGCCTGGTGGAGGGTGCCCCTGCACTGCTGGGGGGTGGGGGTGGTGGTAGACATGAGTGGGGGCCTGGTGGAGGCTGCCCCTGCACTGCTGGGGGGTGGGGATGGTGGGAGACATGAGTGGGGGCCTGGTGGAGGGTGCCCCTGCACTGCTGGGGGGTGGGGGTGGTGGTAGACATGAGTGGGGGCCTGGTGGAGGCTGCCCCTGCACTGCTGGGGGGTGGGGGTGGTGGGAGACATGAGTGGGGGCCTGGTGGAGGGTGCCCATGGTGGCTGGGGGTTGGGGGTGGTGGGAGACATTGGTGGGGGCCTGGTGGAGGGTGCCCATGGTGGCTGGGGGGTGGGGGTGGTGGGAGACATGGGTGGGGGCCTGGTGGAGGGTGCCCCTGGTGGCTGGGGGGTGGGGGTGGTGGGAGACATGGGTGGGGGCCTGGTGGAGGGTGCCCCTGGTGGCTGGGGGTGGTGGGAGACATGGGTGGGGGCCTGGTGGAGGGTGCCCATGGTGGCTGGGGGGTGGGGGTAGTGGGAGACATGGGTGGGGGCCTGGTGGAGGGTGCCCCTGGTGGCTGGGGGGTGGGGGTGGTGGGAGACATGGGTGGGGGCCTGGTGGAGGGTGCCCCTGGTGGCTGGGGGTGGTGGGAGACATGGGTGGGGGCCTGGTGGAGGCCGCCCATGGTGGCGGGGGGGTGGGGGTGATAGGGGACATGAGTGTGGGCCTGGTGGAGGCTGCCTCTGCACTGCTGGGGGGTGGGGGTGGTGGGAGACATGGGTGGGGGCCTGGTGGAGGGTGCCCATGGTGGCTGGGGGGTGGTGGGAGACATGGGTGGGGGCCTGGTGGAGGGTGCCCCTGGTGGCGGGGGGTGGGGGTGATAGGGGACATGAGTGGGGGCCTGGTGGAGGCTGCCCCTGCACTGCTGGGGGGTGGGGGTGGTGGGAGACATGGGTGGGGGCCTGGTGGAGGGTGCCCCTGGTGGCTGGGGGGTGGGGGTGGTGGGAGACATGAGTGGCGGCCTGGTGGAGGGTGCCCCTGCACTGCTGGGGGGTGGGGGTGGTGGTAGACATGAGTGGGGGCCTGGTGGAGGCTGCCCCTGCACTGCTGGGGGGTGGGGGTGGTGGGAGACATGAGTGGGGGCCTGGTGGAGGGTGCCCCTGCACTGCTGGGGGGTGGGGGTGGTGGTAGACATGAGTGGGGGCCTGGTGGAGGCTGCCCCTGCACTGCTGGGGGGTGGGGGTGGTGGGAGACATGAGTGGGGGCCTGGTGGAGGGTGCCCATGGTGGCTGGGGGGTGGGGGTTGTGGGAGACATGGGTGGGGGCCTGGTGGAGGGTGCTCATGGTGGCTGGGGGGTGGGGGTGGTGGGAGACATGGGTGGGGGCCTGGTGGAGGGTGCCCCTGGTGGCGGGGGGGTGGGGGTGATAGGGGACATGAGTGGGGGCCTGGTGGAGGCTGCCCCTGCACTGCTGGGGGGTGGCGGTGGTGGGAGACATGGGTGGGGGCCTGGTGGAGGGTGCCCCTGGTGGCTGGGGGGTGGGGGTGGTGGGAGACATGAGTGGCGGCCTGGTGGAGGGAGCCCCTGCACTGCTGGGGGGTGGGGGTGGTGGTAGACATGAGTGGGGGCCTGGTGGAGGCTGCCCCTGCACTGCTGGGGGGTGGGGGTGGTGGGAGACATGAGTGGGGGCCTGGTGGAGGGTGCCCCTGCACTGCTGGGGGGTGGGGGTGGTGGTAGACATGAGTGGGGGCCTGGTGGAGGCTGCCCCTGCACTGCTGGGGGGTGGGGGTGGTGGGAGACATGAGTGGGGGCCTGGTGGAGGGTGCCCATGGTGGCTGGGGGGTGGGGGTTGTGGGAGACATGGGTGGGGGCCTGGTGGAGGGTGCCCATGGTGGCTGGGGGGTGGGGGTGGTGGAGACATGGGTGGGGGCCTGGTGGAGGGTGCCCCTGGTGGCTGGGGGGTGGGGGTAGTGGGAGACATGGGTGGGGGCCTGGTGGAGGGTGCCCATGGTGGCTGGGGGGTGGGGGTGGTGGGAGACATGGGTGGGGGCCTGGTGGAGGGTGCCCCTGGTGGCTGGGGGGTGGGGGTGGTGGGAGACATGGGTGGGGGCCTGGTGGAGGCTGCCCCTGGTGGCGGGGGGGTGGGGGTGATAGGGGACATGAGTGTGGGCCTGGTTCAGGCTGCCCCTGCACTGCTGGGGAGTGGGGGTGGTGGGAGACATGGGTGGGGGCCTGGTGGAGGGTGCCCATGGTGGCTGGGGGGTGGGGGTGGTGGGAGACATGGGTGGGGGCCTGGTGGAGGGTGCCCCTGGTGGCGGGGGGGTGGGGGTGATAGGGGACATGAGTGGGGGCCTGGTGGAGGCTGCCCCTGCACTGCTGGGGGGTGGGGGTGGTGGGAGACATGGGTGGGGGCCTGGTGGAGGGTGCCCCTGGTGGCTGGGGGGTGGGGGTGGTGGGAGACATGAGTGGCGGCCTGGTGGAGGGTGCCCCTGCACTGCTGGGGGGTGGGGGTGGTGGGAGACATGAGTGGCGGCCTGGTGGAGGCTGCCCCTGCACTGCTGGGGGGTGGGGGTGGTGGGAGACATGAGTGGGGGCCTGGTGGAGGGTGCCCCTGCACTGCTGGGGGGTGGGGGTGGTGGTAGACATGAGTGGGGGCCTGGTGGAGGCTGCCCCTGCACTGCTGGGGGGTGGGGGTGGTGGGAGACATGAGTGGGGGCCTGGTGGAGGGTGCCCATGGTGGCTGGGGGGTGGTGGTTGTGGGAGACATGGGTGGGGGCCTGGTGGAGGGTGCCCATGGTGGCTGGGGGGTGGGGGTGGTGGAGACATGGGTGGGGGCCTGGTGGAGGGTGCCCCTGGTGGCTGGGGGGTGGGGGTAGTGGGAGACATGGGTGGGGGCCTGGTGGAGGGTGCCCCTGGTGGCTGGGGGTGGTGGGAGACATGGGTGGGGCCTGGTGGAGGCTGCCCATGGTGGTGGGGGGTGGGGGTGATAGGGGACATGAGTGTGGGCCTGGTGGAGGCTGCCCCTGCACTGCTGGGGGGTGGGGGTGGTGGGAGACATGGCTGGGGGCCTGGTGGAGGGTGCCCATGGTGGCTGGGGGGTGGGGGTGGTGGGAGACATGGGTGGGGGCCTGGTGGAGGGTGCCCCTGGTGGCGGGGGGGTGGGGGTGATAGGGGACATGAGTGGGGGCCTGGTGGAGGCTGCCCCTGCACTGCTGGGGGGTGGGGGTGGTGGGAGACATGGGTGGGGGCCTGGTGGAGGGTGCCCCTGGTGGCTGGGGGGTGGGGGTGGTGGGAGACATGAGTGGGGGCCTGGTGGAGGGTGCCCCTGCACTGCTGGGGGGTGGGGGTGGTGGTAGACATGAGTGGGGGCCTGGTGGAGGCTGCCCCTGCACTGCTGGGGGGTGGGGATGGTGGGAGACATGAGTGGGGGCCTGGTGGAGGGTGCCCCTGCACTGCTGGGGGGTGGGGGTGGTGGTAGACATGAGTGGGGGCCTGGTGGAGGCTGCCCCTGCACTGCTGGGGGGTGGGGGTGGTGGGAGACATGAGTGGGGGCCTGGTGGAGGGTGCCCATGGTGGCTGGGGGTTGGGGGTGGTGGGAGACATTGGTGGGGGCCTGGTGGAGGGTGCCCATGGTGGCTGGGGGGTGGGGGTGGTGGGAGACATGGGTGGGGGCCTGGTGGAGGGTGCCCCTGGTGGCTGGGGGGTGGGGGTGGTGGGAGACATGGGTGGGGGCCTGGTGGAGGGTGCCCCTGGTGGCTGGGGGTGGTGGGAGACATGGGTGGGGGCCTGGTGGAGGGTGCCCATGGTGGCTGGGGGGTGGGGGTAGTGGGAGACATGGGTGGGGGCCTGGTGGAGGGTGCCCCTGGTGGCTGGGGGGTGGGGGCGGTGGGAGACATGGGTGGGGGCCTGGTGGAGGGTGCCCCTGGTGGCTGGGGGTGGTGGGAGACATGGGTGGGGGCCTGGTGGAGGCTGCCCATGGTGGCGGGGGGGTGGGGGTGATAGGGGACATGAGTGTGGGCCTGGTGGAGGCTGCCTCTGCACTGCTGGGGGGTGGGGGTGGTGGGAGACATGGGTGGGGGCCTGGTGGAGGGTGCCCATGGTGGCTGGGGGGTGTGGGAGACATGGGTGGGGGCCTGGTGGAGGGTGCCCCTGGTGGCGGGGGGTGGGGGTGATAGGGGACATGAGTGGGGGCCTGGTGGAGGCTGCCCCTGCACTGCTGGGGGGTGGGGGTGGTGGGAGACATGGGTGGGGGCCTGGTGGAGGGTGCCCCTGGTGGCTGGGGGGTGGGGGTGGTGGGAGACATGAGTGGCGGCCTGGTGGAGGGTGCCCCTGCACTGCTGGGGGGTGGGGGTGGTGGTAGACATGAGTGGGGGCCTGGTGGAGGCTGCCCCTGCACTGCTGGGGGTTGGGGGTGGTGGGAGACATGAGTGGGGGCCTGGTGGAGGGTGCCCCTGCACTGCTGGGGGGTGGGGGTGGTGGTAGACATGAGTGGGGGCCTGGTGGAGGCTGCCCCTGCACTGCTGGGGGGTGGGGGTGGTGGGAGACATGAGTGGGGGCCTGGTGGAGGGTGCCCATGGTGGCTGGGGGGTGGGGGTTGTGGGAGACATGGGTGGGGGCCTGGTGGAGGGTGCCCATGGTGGCTGGGGGGTGGGGGTGGTGGGAGACATGGGTAGGGGCCTGGTGGAGGGTGCCCCTGGTGGCGGGGGGGTGGGGGTGATAGGGGACATGAGTGGGGGCCTGGTGGAGGCTGCCCCTGCACTGCTGGGGGGTGGGGGTGGTGGGAGACATGGGTGGGGGCCTGGTGGAGGGTGCCCCTGGTGGCTGGGGGGTGGGGGTGGTGGGAGACATGAGTGGCGGCCTGGTGGAGGGTGCCCCTGCACTGCTGGGGGGTGGGGGTGGTGGTAGACATGAGTGGGGGCCTGGTGGAGGCTGCCCCTGCACTGCTGGGGGGTGGGGGTGGTGGGAGACATGAGTGGGGGCCTGGTGGAGGGTGCCCCTGCACTGCTGGGGGGTGGGGGTGGTGGTAGACATGAGTGGGGGCCTGGTGGAGGCTGCCCCTGCACTGCTGGGGGGTGGGGGTGGTGGGAGACATGAGTGGGGGCCTGGTGGAGGGTGCCCATGGTGGCTGGGGGGTGGGGGTTGTGGGAGACATGGGTGGGGGCCTGGTGGAGGGTGCCCATGGTGGCTGGGGGGTGGGGGTGGTGGAGACATGGGTGGGGGCCTGGTGGAGGGTGCCCCTGGTGGCTGGGGGGTGGGGGTAGTGGGAGACATGGGTGGGGGCCTGGTGGAGGGTGCCCCTGGTGGCTGGGGGTGGTGGGAGACATGGGTGGGGCCTGGTGGAGGCTGCCCATGGTGGTGGGGGGTGGGGGTGATAGGGGACATGAGTGTGGGCCTGGTGGAGGCTGCCCCTGCACTGCTGGGGGGTGGGGGTGGTGGGAGACATGGCTGGGGGCCTGGTGGAGGGTGCCCATGGTGGCTGGGGGGTGGGGGGGGTGGGAGACATGGGTGGGGGCCTGGTGGAGGGTGCCCCTGGTGGCGGGGGGGTGGGGGTGATAGGGGACATGAGTGGGGGCCTGGTGGAGGCTGCCCCTGCACTGTTGGGGGGTGGGGGTGGTGGGAGACATGGGTGGGGGCCTGGTGGAGGGTGCCCCTGGTGGCTGGGGGGTGGGGGTGGTGGGAGACAAGAGTGGGGGCCTGGTGGAGGGTGCCCCTGCACTGCTGGGGGGTGGGGGTGGTGGTAGACATGAGTGGGGGCCTGGTGGAGGCTGCCCCTGCACTGCTGGGGGGTGGGGATGGTGGGAGACATGAGTGGGGGCCTGGTGGAGGGTGCCCCTGCACTGCTGGGGGGTGGGGGTGGTGGTAGACATGAGTGGGGGCCTGGTGGAGGCTGCCCCTGCACTGCTGGGGGGTGGGGGTGGTGGGAGACATGAGTGGGGGCCTGGTGGAGGGTGCCCATGGTGGCTGGGGGTTGGGGGTGGTGGGAGACATTGGTGGGGGCCTGGTGGAGGGTGCCCATGGTGGCTGGGGGGTGGGGGTGGTGGGAGACATGGGTGGGGGCCTGGTGGAGGGTGCCCCTGGTGGCTGGGGGGTGGGGGTGGTGGGAGACATGGGTGGGGGCCTGGTGGAGGGTGCCCCTGGTGGCTGGGGGTGGTGGGAGACATGGGTGGGGGCCTGGTGGAGGGTGCCCATGGTGGCTGGGGGGTGGGGGTAGTGGGAGACATGGGTGGGGGCCTGGTGGAGGGTGCCCCTGGTGGCTGGGGGGTGGGGGTGGTGGGAGACATGGGTGGGGGCCTGGTGGAGGGTGCCCCTGGTGGCTGGGGGTGGTGGGAGACATGGGTGGGGGCCTGGTGGAGGCTGCCCATGGTGGCGGGGGGGTGGGGGTGATAGGGGACATGAGTGTGGGCCTGGTGGAGGCTGCCTCTGCACTGCTGGGGGGTGGGGGTGGTGGGAGACATGGGTGGGGGCCTGGTGGAGGGTGCCCATGGTGGCTGGGGGGTGGTGGGAGACATGGGTGGGGGCCTGGTGGAGGGTGCCCCTGGTGGCGGGGGGTGGGGGTGATAGGGGACATGAGTGGGGGCCTGGTGGAGGCTGCCCCTGCACTGCTGGGGGGTGGGGGTGGTGGGAGACATGGGTGGGGGCCTGGTGGAGGGTGCCCTTGGTGGCTGGGGGGTGGGGGTGGTGGGAGAAATGAGTGGGGGCCTGGTGGAGGGTGCCCCTGCACTGCTGGGGGGTGGGGGTGGTGGTAGACATGAGTGGGGGCCTGGTGGAGGCTGCCCCTGCACTGCTGGGGGGTGGGGGTGGTGGGAGACATGAGTGGGTGCCTGGTGGAGGCTGCCCCTGGTGGCTGGGGGGTAGGGGTGGTGGGAGACATGAGTGGGGGCCTGGTGGAGGGTGCCCCTAGTGGCTGGGGGGTGGGGGGGGTGGGAGACATGGGTGGGGGCCTGGTGGAGGGTGCCCCTGGTGGCTGGGGGGTGGGGGTGGTGGGAGACATGGGTGGGGGCCTGGTGGAGGGTGCCCCTGGTGGCTGGGGGTGGTGGGAGACATGGGTGGGGGCCTGGTGGAGGCTGCCCCTGGTGGCGGGGGGGTGGGGGTGATAGGGGACATGAGTGTGGGCCTGGTGGAGGCTGCCCCTGCACTGCTGGGGGGTGGGGGTGGTGGGAGACATGGGTGGGGGCCTGGTGGAGGGTGCCCATGGTGGCTGGGGGGTGGGAGTGGTGTTTGACATGGGTGGGGGCTTGGTGGAGGGCGCCCCTGGTGGCGGGGAGTGGGGGTGATAGGGGACATGAGTGGGGGCCTGGTGGAGGCTGCCCCTGCACTGCTGGGGGGTGGGGGTGGTGGGAGCCATGGGTGGGGGCCTGGTGGAGGGTGCCCCTGGTGGCTGGGGGGTGGGGGTGGTGGGAGACATGAGTGGGGGCCTGGTGGAGGGTGCCCCTGCACTGCTGGGGGGTGGGGGTGGTGTTAGACATGAGTGGGGGCCTGGTGGAGGCTGCCCCTGCACTGCTGGGGGGTGGGGGTGGTGGGAGACATGAGTGGGGGCCTGGTGGAGGCTGCCCCTGGTGGCTGGGGGGTGGGGGTGGTGGGAGACATGAGTGGGGGCCTGGTGGAGGGTGCCCCTGGTGGCTGGGGGGTGGGGGTGGTGGGAGACATGGGTGGGGGCCTGGTGGAGGGTGCCCCTGGTGGCTGGGGGGTGGGGGTGGTGGGAGACATGGGTGGGGGCCTGGTGGAGGGTGCCCCTGGTGGCTGGGGGTGGTGGGAGACATGGGTGGGGGCCTGGTGGAGGCTGCCCCTGGTGGCGGGGGGGTGGGGGTGGTGGTAGACATGAGTGGGGGCCTGGTGGAGGCTGCCCCTGCACTGCTGGGGTGTGGGGGTGGTAGGAGACATGAGTGGGGGCCTGGTGGAGGCTGCCCCTGGTGGCTGGGGGGTGGGGGTGGTGGGAGACATGAGTGGGGGCCTGGTGGAGGCTGCCCATGGTGGCAGGGGGGTGGGGGTGGTGGGAGACATGAGTGGGGGCCTGGTGGAGGGTGACCCTGGATGCTGGGGGGTGGGGGTGATGGTAGACATGAGTGGGGGCCTGGTGGAGGCTGCCCCTGCACTGCTGGGGGGTGGGGGTGGTGGGAGACATGAGTGGGGGCCTGGGGGAGGGTGACCCTGGATGCTGGGGGGTGGGGGTGGAGGGAGACATGAGTAGGGGCCTGGTGGAGGCTGCCCCTGCACTGTTGGGGGGTGGGTGTGGTGGGAGACATGAGTGGGGGCCTGGTGGAGGCTGCCCATGGTGGCAGGGGGTGGGGGTGGTGGGAGACATGAGTGGGGGCCTGGTGGAGGGTGACCCTGGATGCTGGGGGGTGGGGGTGGTGGGAGACATGAGTGGGGGCCTGGTGGAGGGTGACCCTGGATGTTGGGGGGTGGGGGTGGTGAGAGACATGAGTGGGGGCCTGGTGGAGGCTGCCCATGGTGGCAGGGGGGTGGGGGTGGTGGGAGACATGCATTGTTGATCAGTAGTGCAAGGTGACATGTGGGTTGGCTGGGGGGCATGCCCATGGTGGATGGGCTGCCTGCGGGACATGAGCATGGGTGCAGGGTAGTCCCCCGTGGTGTGGGCTGCCTGCAGGGTCCATGGAGGTTGTGGAGCGTACACCTGGGAGGGCCCACACAGCCAATTCACGTGTGGTACTCCCCAGAACCCCTGAAATACACGTACCCTGATGAAATCGCGTGTGGAACTTCCCGTGCACCCCTGAAATACACGTACCCTGCTGAAATCGCGTGTGGAAATTCCCGCGCACCCCTGAAATACACGTACCCTGCTCGCACTGGGCCAATTGCGTGTGGAACTTCCCGCGCACCCCTGAAATACACGTACCCTGATGAAATCGCGTGTGGAACTTCCCGCGCATCCCTGAAATACACGTACCCTGATGAAATCGCGTGTGGAACTTCCCGCGCACCCCTGAAATACACGTACCCTGCTGAAATCGCGTGTGGAAATTCCCGGGCACCCCTGAAATACACGTACCCTGCTCGCACTGGCCCAATCGCGTGTGGAACTTCCCGCGCACCCCTGAAATACACGTACCCTGATGAAATCGCGTGTGGAACTTCCCGCGCACCCCTGAAATACACGTACCCTGATGAAATCGCGTGTGGAACTTCCCGCGCACCCCTGAAATACACGTACCCTGCTGAAATCGCGTGTGGAAATTCCCGCGCACCCCTGAAATACACGTACCCTGCTCGCACTGGGCCAATCGCGTGTGGAACTTCCCGCGCACCCCTGAAATACACGTACCCTGATGAAATCGCGTGTGGAACTTCCCGCGCACCCCTGAAATACACGTACCCTGCTGAAATCGCGTGTGGAAATTCCCGCGCACCCCTGAAATGCACGTACCCTGCTCGCACTGGGCCAATCGCGTGTGGAACTTCCCGCGCACCCCTGAAATACACGTACCCTGCTGAAATCACGTGTGGGACTTCCCGCGCACCCCGGAAATACACGTACCCTGCTGAAATCGCGTGTGGAACTTCCCGCGCACCCCTGAAATACACGTACCCTGCTGAAATTGCGTGTGGAAATTCCCGCGCACCCCTGAAATACACGTACCCTGCTCGCACTGGGCCAATCGCGTGTGGAACTTCCCGCGCACCCCTGAAATACACGTACCCTGCTGAAATCGCGTGTGGAACTTCCCGCGCACCCCTGAAATCCATGTACCCGGCCAAATCGCGTGTGAGACTTCCCGCGCACCCCGGTATACACGCACACGTATTTTTTGTCAGCGGGTGTCCGTGTTTGTGGGTACCCCTTTGCACGTCATTTGTCCTGGAGGGCCACAGTATAGGACATTCATCATGGCAGTATATAGGTGCTATTTGTTGGCGCACCTTTTGGCGCACATTTCTTACAGCCGCAGAGACACTACCGCCTGCTTTCTTGTGGCGGTCGTGTTTGTGCCTGTGCGCTGGTTTGAGCGTGTGCTTTTTTGCCCTATTCTATTCCATGAATACGTGTTGTAGGCGAGGCTGTGGGCGTTCCGCGCACTTGTGCCCTGTACTTCCCCCGTGACGCCCACGTTTTGGCAAGTTGTTCCCCATTCCGAGTGTTACGCCCGTGTTCCGCCTACTTTTGTTGCGTGCGCCGCGCTATGTGCGAATTTCGCTGTGGCCTGTGCGATTTTCGCTGTGACCTGGCGCACGCTGTTAGATGGCCTGTGCGCCAACGTGCGCCGCGCACTTTTTTATCGTACATCCGCTGGTTTTCTCGCACACGGACTTCCATGAATCGACGTGCGCTGCTTTTCGTGCGATTTTCGCACTTGCACTGCGATTTTCGCTATTCCACTGCGATTCGCACGTTTTTGCCCACTTGCGCCGCGCTAATTATTCCATGAATCGGCCTGCTAGTCTCTTCTGCTATTTTACTATTTTCTTTGGACTCCCCTCCTCTCATCTCTCCCCACTCAAATCTATCTACCACTCTGCCATCCGCTCCCTCTGCCTTCTCTCTCCTCATGACTCCATCAGCTCTTCCCTCAACTCTTTACACTCCTTCTCATTCTCTCAGCTCTGCCGATCTCTACCTACTCTCTTCTCCATCTCCACTCTGTGCCCCTTCTCGCTTCCACTCTTTCCAACTGCTTGCCCCTTACCACTGGAACCACCTTCCTCTCTTCATCCGCTATACTTCCTCCTTCACTTACTTTTGTACCTCTCTAAAATCTTACCTCTTCCATTCATCTCCTTAAAATCCTTTGCTTCCTCTCTTACTTCTACTAGTACTACCACCCACACCTCCTACTCTTTTTCCTACTTCCTTTCCACCTCTCTCTCTCTCCTTTCACTCTACTCCCTCCTACCCCATGACCTGCACTTTTCTAATCCTCATCTCTTCCTTCCTTCTCCCTTACTCCTTCTGCCTCCTCTCTTACTTCTGCTCTCACCTTTGCTCATACCTTCTACCTCTTCTCACATCTTGCCCCTCCCTACTCTTCTTCCCCTTCCATAATGTAAATTGTTGTTGTACGGCTTTCTGGTTTAATTCAATTGTTATGTAATGCTTGTTGTATCTTGTTTTTCCCTCTTGTAAAGCGTTTTGGATTATAACGCTATATAAATTCAATGAAATACAAATACAAATACTTGCGTTGCAGTATCTTACAGTTATAAAAACGACTTATATTTTCTTCAGTGCTCTTTGCACGTGCAACCTTCATTCCACACATGAAAGGTTAATCCATTCTTTATTTCGTCATCAAATCGCATAAGGTCTATACATTCTCTTCTTTGACCATTCTTCTTAGAGTGTCGTCTTCACCTCATGTGACGCCACCCAGTCTCTTTCATTCATCTTTACACATCTCCAGGAATATCTCTTAAGAGACTGTCATATTTCCGCGGGTACATCAATGGATACTGTATTTCAAAGATATTTTGCAGTATAGGTATCATTATCACAGCCCATGTTGTCAGGTGGCAGCACCCCTGGTCCTGAGACAGGAGGATGTGCTGTCCACTGTGGAGGGTCATCACAATCTCCTATGTCAGGTCCATCTGCTGTAGCAGTACCCACATTTTATGATGCCTCCGCCCACACTGAGGCCGCACTTCCAGCTAGTGCGACCATCTGAGATGAGGTTGCTGCCCCTGCTGATGGGTGCCTTAAAACAGCAGACTTCAATGTGTAGTGCTGTGCCTGTACATCATCACAATCACATGGGCCACCTCTTGGCACACTTGGCAATAGTACTTATTTCTGGTTGTCTCTCTTGGCTGGCCATTGCAATGCCCCCCTCCTCCTCTATGCCCCAGTCAACCTTCACTGTGGCCTCCATGCCAGCTACCACCATGGACTCCTGTGTGCTAGTGTCCCTTGTGGAGTTGGAAGTTCATACAATGGCAGAGGAGGTAGTCGCTGAGCCGGGACAGAAGCCTAGAGGTTAACAGGCAGTGTAGGTACACCAGATACTTGAGGGCAGTGCAGGTTCTGTACTCCCCTGATGCAGTCTGTCATCCAGTCAGATGGAGTAACTGTGCCACTCAAACAATGGCAGGCAGCGGCGATGCAAATCCTGCAGGACACTGTCTCTAGGAGGGGGAAAAAAGGAACTAACATGGCAGAAGTGAGGCAGGAGGCACACCGGTGCCTGCTGGCTCCGGTGTCAACCTAGGTGGACCATGTGAGGCAGCTGGAAGTGTAGAGGCAGCAGGTGTGTGATGCATCAATACCCAGGGCATAGGTAGAGAAGAGATTGGCGCAGGAGCGGGCTGCCATTCTGGGGAGTCTTGCAGGGCAGCAGAGAAGAAAGAGTTTCAGATGAGGGAAACTCTGCAAGCCCTTCAGGCAACAAACGGAGGCCCACCTTCAGGCAGTGGAGGCGGAGGAGGAATTTGCCTTGGCAGAGACATTGGCCCTCATCACAAGGTTTGCAGAATGGGTTTAACGGCACCGATAAAGGTGCCGGTATACGGTAAAACCATTCCGCCCAACCACAAGGTCTCCTCGCGGGACCCGCAATGGGCACCTGGAAAAAACAGGCGTCCATACAGGGTCCCGCAAGGACACCAGGGAGCTCACAACGGGCCCGTTATTAACGGGCCCGCTGTTAGCTCCATCCCCATTCTCATTGAGCCCTACGGGGGCTCGAATGGGAATGGGGATGGACCGCGTCCGGGTTCCTCGGATGGGGAATTACCGGGTCCGCCAAGGTTGCGATGGCCCGGTAAGTCCTCATTTGAGGAGCCCAGAATTCGGTAAGGAGGCAAACATGCCACTAAAAGCGGCATGGTTACCTACAACCTCCTGATGAGGGCCATTGTCTGAAATCACAACAGACTAGCCTGCTGACTTTAGTTGTAGGTTTCCTTTTTTCATAATTATTTTTCTAGGACAATATTTCCCTTCCATCTTTTTGTACATAATTTGTCTTAAATACTTTTGATTATCATGATTCCACCGCAACACTTGCTTGGTTTGCCAATGTTCTCCAAGTAAGTATGTCCTATGACTGTAATGTGCGTCGGGTACACACTCTGTGGGTCATTTTGTAACTGTGATGTTTGCTGGGGGCCATGTGTGCATGCTTTTTGTGATATTTAGCCTGCCATATCCATATTTGATTAACACATGTGGTCTATTGTATATGTAGGGAGGTGATATGTTTTGGGATTCACGTGTTTCACATCTTTGACATGTGCAACAGTTGCTTGCCTACTTTTGTGCTTTGCAGTAAAGCATGTTTGCCAATTGGGTACACGATGTTCATGAGTGTGTGATACATGTATGCTGTGGTTGACATTGCATTTCTTTTGCGAATATGTTCTTGGGTGTTGAGTGATGTTGTGGGTTGTTTGTGGCTGCCACAGAGGCATTAGTTTGATTGACTTGGGCATTTGTCGCACATGTAGGGGAGTGTCGATTAGATGGCTGGAGGTTGCAAGGGCTACTTGTCTGAGGCCATTCCTTGTGCAGGGGCATTGCATGTTTGTTGTCCGTCTTTCAGTGTTGGTGAAGTTAGTTATTGATTGTGTGTCTCATGGTGTTAATGGGTGGATGCATTTGGTGATGGGTGAGATGTTTCATGATGGTGTCTGTTATTGGGGATCAGTACTAATTTATTCATCGGTATTGCCACATGTTCAACATGGTTTATATGTTTGCTGCATCTAGAGACAGCTCATTCACCTGGACCCATTTACCGCTCAAGGTTCGGTTTATTGTATGTATTGTATGTATTGCTCCACTGATGTTTTGATGTCCTTTTGGCACTTGATTGACACTGTGGATGTGCTCACATCCATTCACAGGTATTGCTCATTGGCATTGGGGATGGGATGTGACCTCACTGTCGATCACTGGGCTACCCCCATCATATGTGCACTATCTCACATGTACATCGAGGGACCATGGTGTTGCTGCTGTGATGATATGGTTGCCTGTTGATGTGCAGCTGAGTGTGATCCAACATGGAGCGATAGAGGAGGCTATGGTCCTGGAGTGGCACTGCTTCCAGGTGTTCATGTTGGTGGAGGATGTCTGGCAGGTGTACTTCAAGGTGTAGGCAGGCCAGAGGAGTTGAGGTAGGTTGGTGCTCCACATTGAGCTGGGTGTTGGTACGCAGATCTGTTGGGGTACTGGGAGGAGGATGGACTTGCAGGGTCTAATTAGGGTTGGGGCACTGGTCCTTAGGGTGCTGGGAGGAGGACAGACTTGCAGGTGCTGCCTGGGGTTGGGGCACATGTCAGCGTTGTACTGTGAGGAGTGCAGACTTGTGGGTGATGCCTGGGGTTGGGGCACAGGTCAGTGGGGGGGTACTGGGAGGAGGGCAAACTCACGGGTGCTGCCTGGGTTTGTGGTACAGGTTAGCGAGGGTAATGGGAGAAGGGTGGACTTGTGGGTGCTTCCTAGGGTTGGGGCACAGTTCAGTGGGGTAATGGGAGGAGGGCAGACTTGTGGGTGCTGCCTGGGGTTGGGGCACAGGTCAGTTGGGTATTGGGAGGAAGGCAGACTGGCGGGTTCTACCTGGGGGTAATGGGAGGAGGGTGGACTTGCGGTGCTGCCTGGGGTTGGGACACAGTTTAGTGGGAGTATTGGGAGGAGGTGGCCTTGAGGGTGCTGACTGGCATTGGGGGTTTCGGGCATAGATCAGTGGGGGCACTGGGAGGAGGGTGGACTTGCGGGTGCTACCTGGGGTTAGGGCACAGGTCAATGTGGGTACTGGGATGAGGATCGACTTGCAGTGCTGCTTTAAGTTAGGGGGCCAAGGTGCAGTTTCAACGGGATATGTGGGTGCTGCTTTAAGTTAGGGGACCGAGGCATAGTTGTGTTGCGGTACGTGGGTGCTGCTTTAAGTTGTGGGGCTGAGGCGCAGTTTCCTCAGCGTACATGGGCGCTGTTTTAAGGAAGGGGACCAAGGCAGTTTTTTCAGGGTATGTGGTTGCTGCTTTAAGTTAGGGTGCCGAGGTACAGTTACGTCAGGGTACGCGGGTGCTGCCTTAAGTTTAGAAGGGGGTGCTGTGACTAGTTTCCAGCAGTGGGGTGGGAGTAATGGTGATTAGTATTTCATCTTTGATACGTTATTCCCATGGGTCTTGCACAAAGGTTTCTTCACCGCTGTCATGTTCTCTTTGTAATGGGGCGTGTAGGGGGCGTTCCAGGTGCAACTCATTATCGTTTGCTCAGCAGGTTTCTTTGCGCTTTGATTCCATTAATTTTCTTCCTGTGCTATTCTTTTTGTCAGTGCAATGTTCTTACTCGCGAAAAGTAGTTACTGCAGACTTAGCACTTCTTTTGTAAATTAGGCCCTCGCTATCTACGGGTCTTCATAGCTTCATGCTTTCTAGAAAAGAAAGGATCTGGTTTCTCCTTTAAGAAACAGCCAGCATGTGGTGGTGGAAAAGAATGTTTCTGTTGGTGTAGAAGCAAACGTCGATAACTGGACTGGAGGGCTTCCTGGAAAGGCGGAGCAGAGAGAGAGCGCAGAGCGTGGGTCAGGCTTTAGGTTGTCCCAGAGAATATTGCAATTGCATTAGACGCGCTGGGCTTGACACGGGGTGTCATGTTCAATTTCAGTTTATTTGAGGTGATGCCCATGGCTAGCAGAGTGGTGAAAAGGCATGATGGCGGCTTGATCTAATAATAACTGCAAGATCAATGGGAGATTAGCCAAACTGCTGCTAGGAGAAGAAACACATCTCCACAACTTTGAGGATGAAGCCAGCCTTAGCAGGCCTTGCGGTACTGTGGGACTGCATTTTATTCATTAAAGGGAGCGAGAAGGAGCCGAACAGTGAATCCGGGAAATGATTGATTATCTCTCAGAAGGCAAACTAAATGTTTTGATAAAGTGATTAAAAGAGAGCATTGCCTGTGATTACGGGTTGAAGCTAATATTCCGGTCTCAATTCACATCGAGTATTTATAAAGTTGAGTATCTGCTCGGCAAGCTATCAAACACTATTGATTTTGCTATTAATCGGCTCTTGTGATTTCCTGATTATGCTCCCATGGATTGCGGTTTTATTTCATCTTGTTAAAGCGTCACTGTTCTCAAACAAGGCGGAAGGGTTTTACAATTTTGCTGTGAGGCTATTTAAGTGAAAAATGATTGGTGACATTTTAAGGGAAACTGTTCCTCGACTTTTTAATAACGTGCATTTGGTTGTTGGTATTCACGAAGCTCGTGCGTGCATTTTTTCTTTGCAAGTTTGCATTGCATTTCCTCGTTTTCTTTGTACCTTTCGCTTTATGAAGGGGCACGAATTTCATCCGTAAGTGGATTTTTTTTTTAGTAATGTTCGAGGGAAGATTATTCAAATTAGTTAATTTGGGATTAACAAAAAACATTATCAGTAAAACATCAGAAAATCCTAGGTCATATGTATAAGGCAAAAAGGAGAGACTACATTGCTCACTCGTCCAATCCCTTCATAATCATCATATGATAAAAACAGAACACAAACTATCTAAGACATTATACATCACAAACACATATTACATATTAAGTAATAAACTGAGCATACGTGAATAGGTAAAATGACAGTGACATACATGATATCATGCAAAAATGAATGTTCTCCTTTTCCATTCAATGTTTAAGTAAGAAGCAAATTTAAAAGCACGTGCAACATCTGTTATAGACAGCAGCAGGTAAATGCAGGTTTCCGTTGTCTTATGCCACAGTCCCTCAAAAAACCAAGAAAAGAATGTCTCCCTACGTCATCTTACCACTGACAGAAACCAACAAACTGGGCCAAAGTTTCATTTGCACCAACAGCGTTTGTATGCCTGGTACCAGAACGTTTACTGGTTATAGCCTTTACCTGTAGGACATAATTCCTGGCTCGAGTGATCTAAGATAAGAATTAGTGACCAGGTTAAAATACATTGCCGTCCCGTGAAGGTAGCAACATATGGAGGTATTGCCTTACGGATAATTTTAGGTGACTCATGTCCTCTCTATTGCTTCCCTGTTAAGTCATAACCTTTGAATTAAACATATTAACAGCCAGTCTAGCAACATTGTTAGTATTTTCAATAGAACAATCCAAATCCACAATTCCACAATTACCCTGGAATTGTGGAACAAATGTCTCAGTAATAATTTAGTTAGGTTTTTTAACGCAACCACAGTGAGTCCCAGAATAAATTAGGCTTCAATTAAACATATGAGAGAGGTGGACTTTCCAGGTTTCTAGATGGGTAACATATGTTGCAGTAGCCAAGGCCACACCCAAAAGTCGTGAAAGGAAAAGGTTTGCCTCGCTTTGGAGACCATCTAGCTTGTTCAAACTATACAATTTGCTACCAGACGCCCCAATAGTGAATCCATTTCTCCTGAAGGCAGTCAGCATATTCTCAACCCAGAATTGTTGTATGGTTTTAGCATATCTAAACAGACAACTAATTGTTTTATTTTAGTCTCCCTTTCCTTACGTTATCATTCCAAGTAAGCCGTCTATTTAAGGTTATCCCCAAGTACTCAAAGTTCTGGCAGTTTTACATTTTTGGTATTGCTGGAGTTTAGACCAGAAACACATAACATAACATTTTACAATGTTTTCCTTACATCCAAGATAGGTCACAAACATAGCCCCGAACTAATGTTTTTCGAGACTTTGGGGTTCTTGCTAGGAGTGTGGCATCATCTGTGTAGCTTAACACTGCAGCCTTCTTCCCACACACTGTGGTGCATGTGCGCCCAAAGTCCCTCGGAAAGATGGGAGGGATTTAATATAAGATTCTGAAAAGGTGGGAAGCAAACACACACTCCAGCCATGCCCTGGTATCCACTTAAATACTACTACTTAACTTTCTCCCATTTCAAAACTGAAACACCGATCTCATCAAGAGTTCTCCGAAGGAGATGCCTGTCCACATGGTCATAGGCTGAACTCAAGTCCATAAAGGCCACATAGAAAAACATGCTTGCCAAGAAGCAAATACAAGTTGACACACTGATGCGTGGTGCCGATCCTAGGTATACAAGCCAACTGAGTGTTGGAGAGAACATTGTACTACATTGCTCACTCGTCCAATCCCTTCATAAGAATCCCTGAGAATAGCTCTGAGGTTCCAGCCAAAAGGGAAATAGGATGATAACATGAAAGAGATGATTTATTACCGTTTTCATAAATAGGCAAACTAATGCCAGTTTTACACTTCTCATGAATATAATTTGTATCCGAAAATGTATTAAACTCCTTGGTAAGAAAAGGAGCTCATGGAGCTATACAAGAGCAAAGTAAATCATTTGGCACACAATCTGCCCCGATTGCCTTGAGTGGTCTTTGCTGTCCAATGACCAGTTCAAGATCACGTGAGGGGGTCAAGGATGTAAAAGTCCAAATAAACAAGGTTTCTATTTCTATCACCCTCCATTTTAGAGGTCACGCCTGTCTATAGAGTGAACTAAAATGTCCAACCCAGTCTCACTTGTGGACATGGATTTCAGGGGTTTCAGAGGAGCCAAATTCAAACCCTTTGAGTTTCTGGCCTTAACCTACCAGAAACGTTAATTATGAAAGGAGGTTTCACACTCACGCAACACATTACAATTATTTACTGGTAATCTCCCTTCTTATTGCCAATTCCAGTTGACAATCCCTAGATCGCGGTCTAATAGTAATGATATCTGGAGACATAGCCTTAAGCGGAGCAAGAAGAGCCTTATTTTCATCTTTGAAGCTAGCTGATAACCAGGTCTGGTGGTTTTTATGCTTGACAGACATATGACACTTCTCAGTACTAAGAATCTCTCTAAGAATCTCTCTACAGTGCTGCAAGGTTGCAAAGGCACTAATCCTTTTTGACGGCTCTGTGTTCGGACTTAAACATGGCGATAACGTGTCCTTGTTAAATCCTACCATTTTACTTAAAACAATGATTTTCCTTATTACCCCACCATTTCAGCAGCCTTCTATTTGTGTCTCTATCCAGTGGTAAGGGATAGACCAGGCTGATATATGTTGCCAATCTCCCACCACAGGTCTAGACCAATGAAAGTGGATAATGATCACTATCACAGCAGTTGATCATTTCAAAACCATTGATGCAACCCCAATATTTAATGTGAAATTGTATAAATTCAATTCAAGTGGAATTAATTAAAATAATGTACTTCCTATGGTGGTTAAAATAAATAATGAACAATAACACATATTAAGAGGAAGCCTTACAGAGGAAGAACCATGGAATGATGAACCAGTAAGCTAGTATGAATGATTTATGTTAAATAAGCTATTTTTTAACTGAAATATATGGCTTCAATTACAAATCATTGCCTTCCAAGGGCCAATTGAGACAATCAGTTCCTCGAAGATATAGTTGAGGAAATAGCTGAGGAATGAGACCACCGATGAATGATGTGACCAAAACCATCACAGCAGGATTGGGCACCAAAAAACAGCAAATAAAATGGTTTGGTGGAGCAGTTCTGTCCACAACACATTAGTAAAACAAAATATTGCCCCTGAAGGACAGGGGCAAGAAACTCCAATAGACAATGGATGAAGCAGTTCACAACTGATAATAAAATTAGCAGATAAGGCGACCCATAATTAGAGTGTGAGATATGCCAGAATAAAGTGCATTCATAGGAGAAAGAGATAACAGACACTGTGACAGAACTGGCATTTTCCATGCTCTAGTCCAAGTAAGTGCCAGAGGTACAGACCTCAGCAAGCTCGTAATTCTACCTCCCATTGGTCTGGTCTGGTCTCAGGCAGATCATTGCCTTCCAAGGGCCAATTGAGACAATCAGTTCCTCGAAGATATAGTTGAGGAAATAGCTGAGGAATGAGACCACCTATGAATGATGTGACCAAAACCATCACAGCAGGATTGGGCACCAAAAAACAGCAAATAAAATGGTTTGGTGGAGCAGTTCTGTCCACAACACATTAGTAAAACAAAATATTGCCCCTGAAGGACAGGGGCAAGAAACTCCAATAGACAATGGATGAAGCAGTTCACAACTGATAATAAAATTAGCAGATAAGGCGACCCATAATTAGAGTGTGAGATATGCCAGAATACAGTGCATTCATAGGAGAAAGAGATAACAGACACTGTGGCAGAACTGGCATTTTCCATGCTCTAGTCCAAGTAAGTGCCAGAGGTACAGACCTCAGCAAGCTCGTAATTCTACCTCCCATTGGTCTGGTCTGGTCTCAGGCAGTGTCTGAGATCAAACATTCAACAGGCGCTTTGTTCTCTCCCTCACCTTGTCTCAGTGCAGGCCTGAGATATAGCACTCACCACAGTCTGCATTGTCTTCTCGGTCACTTCTGTCTCTTCAAGGCTATGACATTTCCTCTGGGCTTTCCATTTCTCTTAACTCATTGGCTGGTTGTGGTTTAGGTGCTGCTGTGTACCCACTGACGGTCATAGTTTGTTATTCCCTAACTTTGTTGATCATGATTCGTTAGTCTGTCAACTGTATTGCCTTTGGTGTTATTGGCTTCTTATTATGGTTTGCTAACTGGTTGCATTGGAATTGATAAACAGGGTGATGAAGAGTGAATCCTCTGTGCACCCCCTCCAGGTAGCTCTTAACATTGTTATTGTTATTGTTAACTTGCATTTATATAGCGCCTTATATACCATTGGTATGGTCTGAAGGCGCTGGTAGGTTGAATGCCCTTAGGAACTGAAGTTTATATAAGTAGAGAGAGAAGAGAGAGTCAAAAGGGTGCGTGTGGGCACCGGGTTTGTGTGCAGCTCATGCGGTATCCGTGTAATAGCTGCATTCTAGCGGTAGGTGTGCTGGTTGTGAGGTCAAGAGTATGTGTTCGTTCTGGCAGGAATTATCCAGAACGGATGTGGCTGCGTTAGGCCTGATGAGAACGCGTGGCTGGGGGTGTGTTACCAGCAGTAATTACTTAGAATGATGTGGAGTGAGCGGCGAGTGTTGGTATGAGAACAGTTATACCGAATGGTGTCATAGTATCACTGTTGAGTGGTGATGTAAGGAGAGAATAAGCGTGGTGGTGGAAAAAGATGGGTTATATATCCTTTCAGAAATTCTCTGCATTCCAAATCATACTATATATGTCCGTTCCTTGCACTCCTATCCACTCCATGCATCCTAGTCTGTTCCATATATTTCGGTCACGCATTCATGCATTCCTGCTTGCCGCGTGTGTTCGAGTTCGCTCCTGTGCGCTCCAGTTCGCCATGCCTGCTCGAGTCATTGTGGGTTAAATGCACTTTGAGTGTTCTCTGCATTCCAAACTTTATACGTTACCCAATTCTATGTGCTTCAGTCCGTTCAATGCCCTTGTATCCAATCTTGTCAGCCTCACGCCTGAACTCTTGTCAGCATCAAGCGTGTACCCACTCACCCCTCTACCTACTCACCCCTCTACCCATTCAGCCCCTCTACGCACGAAACCCCTCTACTTGCTCAACCTCTCTATGTGCTCAGCCCCTCTCCCCGCTCAGCCCCTCTATGCGCTCAGCCCCTCTACGCGCTCAGCCCCTTTACGCGCTCAGCCCCTCTACGCGCTCAGCCCCGCTACGCGCTCAGCCCCTCTACGCATTCTTCCTCTCTATGCATTCTTCCTCTCTACGCATTCTTCCTCTCTACGCGCTCAACCCCTCTATGCAATTCGACCCCCTTTACGCACTCAGCCCTCTATGCATCAATCCCTTCTACACACTTATCTGATCCCCGCACTCACTTGCTCCCCGCACTCATCTGTTCCCTGTACTCATTTGTTTTAAGCACTCGTGTCTTTCACGCATTCAACATCAATATCCTGTTCTAAATATTCATCTCTACACTCATATGTTCTATACCTTCATCTGTTCTGTACACTCATTCACTCTGTACACTTATCCACTCTGTACACTTATCCGCCTATCCACTCATCCGCACAATCCAACTATACCTCCCAAGCCCGACCAGTCAACACGGGAGTCCCACAAGTCGGTCGGGCTTGGGAGGTATAGTTGGAGAGTATCGTTATTTGGTACCCATCCTTGAGGAATTAAGCTATCCATTTAAGAGCGGTTCCACAAATTCCAAGGGAGTGGAGGCGGTCTAGGAGGATTGAGTGGTTGATTGTGTCAAAGGCAGCGGATAGGTCAAGAAGGATTAGAGCCGGGCATCCCGCGGAGTCTGCAGTCATTTTAAGGTCATCCCAAATTGAGGTTAAGGTGGTTTCAGTTCCGTGGCGGGCTCTGAAACCTGATTGGGCGGGGTCTAGGAGATTGTTGGCTTCGACAAATGCATTTAGTTGGGAGTAGGCAGTTCGGTCAATGAGTTTGGCAAGGAATCTGGTGTTTGAGATGGAGCGGTAGTTTTTGGGCTCAAGAGGGTCGAGCGAGGGTTTTTTAATTAGAGGTTTGACATAAGCTGTTTTGAATGCATCGGGAAAGATACCAGAGGAAAGGGAGGTGTTTATGATGGATCTTGCGTGTTCACCTGCGCAGGTGGAAGGGAAGATTTCTTTGAGGGTTGCGGCTGGGCAAGGGTCCAGAGGCGAGCCTGATGGTTTGCGGGCAGATAGAAGTTTGTGAAATTGCTCAGGTGATATTGGACTAAAGGATTCAAACGTTGGTTGCGTAATGGTTGCATCTGGTGGGGTGGCCGGTATGGGGGTTGAATTGCTTTGGGGATGTAAGAGAGCTAGGTTGGTGGCTAGAGTATTTGTTCTTTCGAGAGCCGTGGTGAAGAAGTTGAGGGAGAGTGAGTCGCATGGTGATTGTGAGGGAGTTGGGACGGTCATGTTGCAGGCCGGATGGGTGAATTCGGAGATGATTTTGTGGAGTTCTTTGCTTGGGTTTTTGCAGTTTTGGATTCGGGAGTTGTAGTGGGCTTTTTTTGCTTTCTGGATTTCGGCCTTGTACTGATAGAGGTGTCGGGTCAAGGTGGCCCTGTTCAACATGGTGGGTGTGCCTCCAGAGCCCACAGAGCCCTTCTAATCCTCAAAGGTAGGTTATCCAATGTGACTCTGTACCATTTTACACAAATACACACACACACACACGAAACTGAAAAAAATAGTGTCAATATACTCTTGGTTCACCTTAAATTAGAAGCCCATTTGCTTATCCTCGAAAATGTATAGCTCGACATCCCTAACACTAACTGGCCAACTCCCCTGTTAATGTTGCTCCTTGCATTTAGGTGACATGATTTCCTCACAGGGATCCTGGACAGGGTTCCCTCCAGGTGTCCATTTCAATGTGAGGCAATGACAGATCACAGCTCTGAGACTACCTTACTTTCCATTCAACTCATCAATCTTACAAAACACACATGTTGAATCTACACACACACACACACACCCACTGGTTGATGCCACTGCATTTAGCTATTAAAGTTGTGATAAGTGGCCTGGACTTAGTACTTTGACCTTTTTTTTTAAAGGTACTGCTTGTTTCCCTTCATCCAAATGGGTCTTCTTGCCACACACTCGCACCTCTTATACTCTGATATACTCACCAACATTCTATGAACTAATTCTAGCAAGTTAGCCCAGGACTCCAAAAGGGGTGTTGTTCCCTTGGAGCGACCAGGGAACCTTGGATTCAGTTCCATCACACTGCCACTATTACCTTCTTTGGGGTAATTCAAACACCTTCAACTCATTTCAGGTAATAGGAGATTTGCTTCCTGTCCAAGATGTGCTACCTCATTACATAGTCCACTCACCAGCAGCTAAGGTAGGTAAGCACATCCACCCTTATATCCCCCTTTCTTCTGTGCATATCAACATCTCTCCATCTTCAATTCATGAGAACTCTTCTATCAGCAATGCAAACAAAGAGATTTCCCAACTTTGACCTTTAACTGCCATCTAAACTGCTTGTTCCTTCCCTGTCAGTGACTCCATTTACAAATGGGGTTCTCAACCATGGGTCAAGTTCCTACCGTAAATCTCTGTGTTGAACCATTAGCTGCTTTTATTTCACTGCTGATGCCTGCATCAAGTTTGTTCACACTGTAAAGAGTGATGAGCAACTATTTTCAGAGAGGAACATCCCCTGACATGATCTGTTATTCATAGCTCTCCTGGAATAGAGGGATTCTGTTCTGTTGAGACTTTCTGAAAACCATTTAATGTGCCCCTTTACTGTTGTTTACCGTATTGCTCCATGTCACAGTGAGGCAATCAGAGTTATGGATTCCAGTAATAGGAGCCCCCAAATGCAAGCTATGCTATGAGCTCCACAGAACAGCATGATTCCTAGAGCGTGGTAAACTATGCCCGTGCAGGGAATGTGATAATGCATTTCTTGCTTGTTTATGAAAAAAAAATGAAGTTTCCAGCAATTCTACTGTATTCACATTATATCTAACACAAACCAATATGCCCGTAGGTCAAGGTGTGTTACCTCTATAGCGCCCTAAATTTATCATGAAAATACTGGAGAGAGAGAGAAGCTTTCCCAGTATGCAGTGGTTGGCCGCCTAAGTTGTACTTAATCAATTACGGAGCTGATTGAATTTTGTAGCATGATGCTTGTAAGATGCATATAATGTATGTAGCCCGCAAAGCAGTTTATCCTTCTAATAGAGCACCACTTGTGTCTCTATTTCACTTTGTCGCCTAAAGAGTGTGCAATGTCCAGAGCTCAAAGAAATCACGCTATGGGACAGTGTCAATGGCAAACAGAACGTGCACTCAATGTGGTTCATGAACTGACCGTTCTGACGAAGGTGCTAACACTTACTTCTATTACACCAAAACCAGTTGATGACACAAATGGATATCTAAAGGAATAAATACACACCTAGATAAACTAGCGGGATCATATATTTATAAGTGGAGGCTCTCCCCGATTGTCTTTTTCTATTTTGCCACTGAATAATTCTTTTAAGTTCACCTTTAAAGTTATTGGTACTATGCTCGATAATAAAAATGAAACAAAATGACCAGTTGGGAACTGATGCATTTTTAGAACCAGTTTAGACAGGGACAGTTATTCTCTTTGTCTTTCACTTAGATAGATGTCCAACCACTGCAAACTAGGGACAGCACACAGACGCACAGGGATAGGTAGAGTCTGTGCAGGGACATTTACCTTGTAGTACAGGTTCACTAAATGAAAGTTAAAGTTCCTCTCTCTCCAGTGCTTTCTTCACATTATATTGACCATGTGTCCAGAGAATCACAGTCAGCATAGTATGAATTGAATCATCTGTAGTTCTTTCTTATTTTTCTGTTCTTCTTTCGCAACTAAATTCCTGCCTTGTTGTTTAGGTTACTGGGTCCATGTTCAGGAGTACGTTTTGGTGGCATTCAAGAAAGACATTTTCTTGGCTTTACAGTAATGTTCATGTTGAGTCACTTCCAGAGCTTTGGTTGATGATCGAGTTAATTTTTCATGTGGCTAACTTATTTTGTTGTTGGTGTTTCAAGTTTTCGGTATGTTTTTAATTTGTGGGGTCATCTGAGTGCAGATTTTGAGATCGGAAAACATTCTTGAACGCATGGGGAGACATTTCTATATGATTAAAGCAATGTTTAGAAGACAAGACAATTCAGATAACATATTTAAATGTGTCAGTAATGTCAGCACACCAGCTGGTAAGATTTTTTCTGCCTCTGGTGAAATATGTTGTTGCCCATACTCCATAACATGGGGGCACATTTGTTGATTTGTTGATTTCAGGGATTAAATTGATACATCTGCTGTCCTTCTGCTGCTGGTACCCTGCACATTCACCTCCAATTGTATATTATAGCATCAACAGGCCAATCCTGCCCCATTAATTTGTATAGTTGCTGGGAGAATGCAGATTGTGGATTCTAATGATTTTCCAGAATGAAAAGAAATATGAATTGTCTGAATCCAAAAGAAAAATCGACCATTGTACTGTGTCAGTTTGCAAATAGCATCAAGATTATGTAGAGGGGTGTATTCAGGTTCATGCTAAGTGTATACAACGAATTGTACTGTTATAAGGTATGGATCTAGTGTGGACTGTTTTGCTTCCTTGTACATTTCAGTTATTTCAGAATGAAAATAATTTCAAAATCCATTACGAATTCTACATATGACATGGCCGTTTTCTATATGGTTAGTGAGATCTTGGTTATAAAGTAAGACTTGCTAATCATTGAAAAGGTTAACAATTAGAAAACTCTGTATTGGCCAAAAGTGATTTATGAGCATGGAGGGAGAAAAATATTTAGAGGGTTCATGAGTAGGAACTGACAGAATACTCGCTAGTACACCAAAGATGAGGTATAACCATATTTATTCTGAGAAATCACAGGGTAGACTGTAGACAGAATCAATGACACAATGTGTATGGAATGGGGCGTTGTGGCAATGGCAAATATCTGTATGAACAAACTAATCATTACTACTATCCACAAGGTGGACTACACTGTGGATTTCAGTGGTGAAGAGAAGGTCTATGTAACCCATGGTCACATTAGTCCCCTTCGTAGTTCAAGCCTACCTTGGAAAAGTCGGGTATCACTCACTTGAAAATGAAAGTACTGTGGCTTTCCCTCCTCAGTAGTCCTGGGATAAGGACAGGGTGAGATAAACTCCTACACAATTTGGAGGGGGGGGCGGGGTTAGGTACACGTACATAGAAAAAATAGGAGTTGAACTGTATTGAGGACCTATGCTAGTTGGACATAGTGTCCTGAGTCCAATGTCTTGTCTGTCACAATTAGCTCCCTTGCTTTCATTCCTACCACTTGGGGCCTGATGTGGGGTTTATTCCCTATTGAACTTTCTTTTCCGAACCTTATATGAAAGTGTTGTGCTGATTTGGAGCGCTAAATCCACATTTTCCCGTCACTTCCCTTCTGGATCATTCCATGTTTTTGCCAGCCAATATGTTGCTCTAATCAAAAGAGTATGCTTCCTTAAATGCATGGCCCATTGCATCATCTCCACCCTTGCTGGTCAAGGTTGGGAGGAGGATAAAGAGCACCAGTGGCTGTGAGGTGATAGAAAAGAGCGCACCTGAGGCGTGTGTTCGTTAACCAACTTTAAAAGCCTCTGTTTACTTCAGTTATGCACTGGTCATTGTTGCAGTTTTTTCTGTCTGTGACCAGTCCCTTGGTCTTATGCTTAGTGTCTAGTTCCTAGTTTGTTATTGTCTTGTTCCTAGATCCCTGGATTCAAATTTAGTATGCTTATTAGTTTTTCCTGTTTTCTGGATTCCTTTCTGTCTTCCTTTATTTTGGAGTCAGCACTTGCCAGTGTGTTTCTTTTCCTGTGCAGCCCACTTTGTCTGTGATCTTTATTCATTTGACTTTGCTCTGTTCTGCAGTGTAATCTTGAAGGCTTTCTGGGGCCTGGGTCCAAAATACCTTCAACCATCCCTCTGTAAAAACCTCCCCTCTCGAGCCCTTCGCTCCTCTACCTCTAACTCCCTCAGGGTCAGTCGTTTTTCAAAGAAACAAAGTGGGGGTAGATCTCTCTCTTCAGATGGTGCCTTTTGTTCTCTCCCCATGCACTTTCCCCCTTTTCCCTTCGCCATGAAGTTGCATGTTCTCAATATCACATGGCCTAGTAAGATCGTTGTTTTGTTTCTCCCATTTTCCCCTCCCTTCACCTGGTCACACTCTGAAACACCTGTGTATGAGCGTGATATAAATAAAATAGCATATCATATCATGTGATATCCTTTAGACACCCCTCATTGATAGATTTCCTATATTGTACACTTTTCCGTCCCTGCGTGGGGAGGGAGGAAGTATAGCACTTGTGATTTTGTTTTCTCTGTTCCTGTCCCTTTACTTTCTCTTGGGGCTTATTCCTGATTTTCCCTTGCTCTTCTCTTTTTCTTCCCTTTTGATTGTTAGGTGTTGTGTGCTGCTTTTTCCAACTCCTATGGTAATACCTATGTTTTCCTCACTATTCTGTAAGCACTATTCCTATGTGTCCCTTGTCAGGATCTCATGCATTACGTTATCCTCCCTTTCTGGGTTCTTGCCTGCTCAGCAGGGTTTGTGGGCTGACATTCCAGCTGGTGTTTCTCATCCTCATGAGTATTGTCTTTAAGTAACCTTATAGAATACAATCAAGGGTGTTAGCTCACAGATCCATTAATTGCTTGACCTGTATATGGGTGTAGC
Organism: Ambystoma mexicanum; assembly: GCF_040938575.1. Classification (NCBI taxonomy): domain Eukaryota; kingdom Metazoa; phylum Chordata; class Amphibia; order Caudata; family Ambystomatidae; genus Ambystoma; species Ambystoma mexicanum. Next base: position 500,439,509 of record NC_090934.1, read on the forward strand.
ACTGACAGTACCTTTAACAGCAATTGTGGGTGAGGGGCATACTGACCTTCTTTGTAATCATAAAAAGCTTCTAAGTGCTTATGTCACTTCATATTTAATATATGTGTTTTCTTATCATGTTCTACTTGCACATCCCCGGTTTTAGTAAACATGTATATTGGTTCCTGAGTGCATGTGATGTTTGGCACAACACCTTTCACTGTGTGATCGTGTGCACATTTCCCTTGCCGTATCCATTGCCTTTGTCCACTCATGACAGTCTACCTTTTGTAAATTAGAGGTTCCTGGGGTTTGCCTACTCAGGAACATTTCCTTCATATTTTTAATTCTTAGGGCCTCATTACACGGAACGCGGTAAGGTTTACCGGTACCATTAAGGGCACTGGTACCGGTAAACTCTTACCGTCCTACTACGAGGTCCCTTTGCCGGACACGACCTCAACGGCTGGTTTTAGCAGCCATTAAGGAACGGGCCCGCAAAGGGACCTTGGTGCTAATTACGGTACCGCAATTTGCTGTACCGTAATTAGCTCCTTGCCCATTTCCATTGAGCCCTATGGAGGCAAAAATGGGAATGGGGAAGTGCCTTGGTAAATGGGGAATTACCGCCCCCGCTCACCTTGGAGTAGGGCGTTAATACCGCCATCCACCAAGGCGGACACAGTAAAATACCAGCGGCAACCATGGCGCTAATAGCCATGGTTACCGCATACCGTGTAATGAGGCTCTTAGTGTGTTTTATATGCTACAGCACACAATGTTGATTTTGTCATCATCTGTTGCTTGGCTCGGTCAGACAATCCCAATCTAGTGCAGTCTTCTGTGATGTATATTCATCAAATAATTATAGAAACACGATGTGCACTTTCCCCCCTTCCATAGGGGTTTTCTTAATACTTTACACATGCAAATCCAAGCTTTCTCTCTTGCAACAGGGGTTCATTCATTCATTACTGAGGCAAGACCAGTAACCTACTCCTTTGCCCTCTGGGTCATTTTGGTAGGCTAGGTAGGCATTTAGACCTCCCATCCTGTGTTTATTTTCAGGATGGGCCCCAACCACTCATGGTTCACTCTACTGATGTCAACTTCTTTAGTTGGCCATGCTGGATCTGAAATGATAACTAATATCTTGGTTACAACTGCCAGCAGACTTCCCTCCAGCTTCATATCTTGAACCTTGGTTCATGACAGTCTTTGAGCCCAGGGATCTGACAGACTTTCTATTCTAGCCTGCCCCCCCCCCCCCGGCATGTCCTAAGGTGTGGCCCATTTGGCTTGGGCACCTCCTGTTCTGCATATTCCTGTCTATGTGGTATATGTGAATGTGTAGCTCTTCTTTACCTCGCCCTCTTACTACAGTACAACACACACTCTTGAATGGCATCCTAAGACAAGCAAAGCATGCAAGCTCATGCCTCTTTATAGTTAACATGTTTTAGCAATTGTCCATGATTGTATTCATTGGTGGGTCAATTTCCCAATTAGTAGGTTTCATTGTGAACGTTTTTTCACTAAAGGTTACATCCAAACATTTTGTGTATGTGCTGGGGATCACTTAATATGTTTTGTGGATGTTTTCATTTTTGCAATTTACCTGTGCCCTTGCCCCCTTAATCTGAGATTACAAAAGAACAGTCTTCCAGGCTGCCATCAGGTAACAGTGATATAGTGGGCCACTTGTACCACATTCCTGCTCCCCCATTTGCATGTGACCTTAACTATTTATCAAATGACCCAATTGTATTACATGCAGGTTACACCTTTCCTGGTCTGGTTATCTGAGGGTTCTTTTCACAACAGAGTAAACAGCTGCATAAAATGATGGACCCTCTTGGACCTATTTCATGAGGCATATTTCTTCCTGGATGACATGAGGGCTCTTTGCTAACCTTGCCAAATGCTGCATATGTAGAAATAGCTCCTGAGAGAAGACTGGGTAATGCAATTGGGTAATCATATTCCACCTCCAGTGGTTGCTTCACATAGCGGGTAGTTTCCCCTTTTCCCACAATTATCCAGTACTACTCAATGGTGGTACAATGGTTACTTCATAATTAGGAATATTCAGAAGTAAAGGCAATGGTTGTGACCGAAAATTCCATTTGTGATTCACAAAGGTTTATGGCCTGCCCTTGTAGCCTGTGAAACATATCATTCAGTGACAGTTGGAAGCATTTGGCATCAAACTGCAGAATAATTGCATTTCCTGCAACATATACAAAATGAGTAAAATATACATTACTCTAGTACAAGATCATACTATTAATACTGTAGCGTGGATTTTGCTTGCTCCGGATTGACAATCAAATACATACCTAGAAATGAGTCTGTCCTCTAGTTAGTTATTTTGAGGCCTATCTTGAACGTTTATTTAATTTGAGTGTTTCACTACTCTGAATCCACTACATAATATGCAATTTTAATTTCAGACCTCTCTGATGAAGGTTGAAACATTTCTTCAAATGCCTTCTGAAGAATATTTGGAAAGCGCTCGTAATTTCTTTTTTATTTTTGTATTCTGAATTCTACACATCGATAATATTTTGTATTACTGCTAGTTCAGTTCTCTTTTTCTTCATTCTGCATTTTGTCGTTAATGGAAGTGGGATATCCTTCCTATCATTGTTTTTATTTAACATATGTCTTCATCTCCAAATGGCTCATTCAGAATGATGTTCATTGTTTAATCTATTCAGATGGATCGAAACCCTGTCTCATGTTGCAGTGACACTTGAAGGTGTTCATAGGAAAGTTGGGGTTCTCTTTCAATGAGATAACTCTGATCTACCTTAAGGGCACCGCCCATCTCTGGTGAGCTCTGTTAAAAACAATCACATAGTATTTGACCCAAATCAGACACTAGACTCCTGATTAAAACAGTTTTCAGTATCTGACTATTGCTCCTTACAGATGTGAAAACATACCTTCTTAAAGTGTCCTTCCGTAATACGTTACAAGTGATAATTTATTTATTTAATCCAAAAATCTTCCTGACTTATTTAATTCTGAATCTTTTCTTACTGAATAATTGTGATTTTATGTGTTTGCAGTGCTTTCGAAGTAGATTATTTGGCATAGGTACTTTTGAATTAGAATTCATATGTCATGTCTTTCAATTCCTGTCTCTTTTATTAGGTACAGGTTTTGATTTCTAAGGCTATACATTTTTCTTCATTTTCTGTTATCAGGGGATGACCTGCAAAGTTACTTAACTTACTTAGACCTTTGGCACCACAGGAGATTCATTCACTATGTTATGTCTTCCCATGCCTGGCAATCCTCGACTTGGCATAAGGCTTGGACATGCTGTGCATCCTTCCTTTCTACCCACTATTCCAATGTACCTGAAACATGGCTGATGTACATAATAATATTGCAGTGGTGAAGACATCATCACTTTTGACCTTTGTCTATATAAGGAGAGTAGTGCATACAAGAATTGTTGCTGAACAATTGTATTACTTCATTTTTCTACCAATCAGTTAAATTGTCTGAACCATGTGCACATATGAATACACATTGGCCCACAACACTATTATTTTTGTGGAGGGGGGCATGCACAGCAGTCTTCAAATATGAACAACACAGGAAGTTCTGCAAAAGCACATCTATATTCAATGAATGTAAATGAAATATTGCACAATTACAAGATCTTCTCTTAATTCATTATTAATCATTTTAATCCAAAATACATACCCTTCAAATTGGTGCATGGTAAGGGATTACATTTTAAGGTATTCATGGACGCAACTCCTCTTTGTCTTTTAAACTGCTCACACATTTACCTAATATTACATCAGTCAGTTCTGGAACCAAAGGAAAACACACTTAAAATGCCATCTACCACAAGCCAAACAACAGTTGTGGAGAGTCAGAATTTGCTTTGTTGTCTTGATCTAGGTCCCCAAAAATGGTGTAATATAGTTCACATCATTTCATGAGTGGGGTCCCTAGTACTGAATCAATGAGGCACCACAGTTTTTGGCACAGATTAAAGGCAAAGCAAGCTTGAGGTGTACAACTCACCCATTCCCCTGTTTTGAGGAATACAAATCTTCATGACTTCAGTGAAATCCACAACTGGAGATTTGACTTTTTGAGATAATGTTCATAGTCAAAGTTATTAGTGCTGCAAATACACATTTTCTGTGTATATCATGCATTGATAATGTTGGATTCATCTTAAAATACAATTTATTTGACTTTTCCGAGCCCTAGTTCTATGCTGCACATACATTACCTAGTAAGTGTGTTGAATACACTTTTAAGGGGGAAGAATATCTCAAGATCACCATTAGCAAAGTGAAGACTTGGCAAATAACATGTCAAATTTGTTTTAATACCAGAAAAATGGATGGGGATGGCTAATCAGATTCCCGGAGACATAATAGGAACACAAAATAAGCAAGATAAGTGTATCACCAAGAAAAACTAAGAAAAGGTATAGCATTGTTCAGATGCTTCAAAATGGTAATGGCTATTTATCAAAACACTCCAAAAAAGATCAATTTGAGTTCTGAAGAAAAATATATTTCTCCAACAATATAAGTTATGGCAGTTTTTAGACATGAGACCTGAACTAATGAAATGGGACATCAGATATTTGCATAGGACTTCCCAAAACTTTAATTTCCAAAAGCATCAAAAATAGTTGTTCATAGATTATAGGGAGTCTAGTAGCCATCCAAATAGAAATAAATCCAGGAACAATATATGCAAAACTTAGAAACAGAGAAGGATAACGATTGGTTATTAGAGTCTGTTACAAAGAGTATAAATTCCTAACGTGAAATGACAAATGGAAAGCAGAGATGTTGGAGTGAAGACACAGAAAAGACACAGAAAGGATATGATTGAGAAATGAGTGCTAAAAGATAAACATAAGACTAGACACAAATTCAGAGCACCAATGAGTGATAATGTGGCAGTACGTGAGAACATTCAATTAGTATGGGCTGGACAGGCTGGATGGGCATTACAATGGCACAATACAACATTATATATGTGCCATTGTTTTTTTTTTTTACGTTTAGCAATGTTGACAAACAAGTTCGACACCAACCACAAGAAAATCCTGTTTGAGAAAGCACTATTTTATGAATATAGAAATATGAATGGAGCCTTTACAGGAAACTCTTGAAGAGTCTAAATGAAGGTTTACTGTGTTAGGATATGCCCATTAAAACGCCCCAAATACAACTGCAAGGGATTGTACACTTGTTTCTTAAAGATGTTTGTTCTGCTGCCTAGTGAAAAGGCTGAATGGCACTTTGTTTAGGTTTGTTTAGCTCGGAATCACAATCAGATCTGACAGGAACATTCAATGCTAACAGTTGAAGCTCCGGGAAAAGTGTTAAGAAATCAAACAGCTGAATTGTACTGAAGATTTTGCAGTTGGAAGAATTCCCCTTATGATGGAGCATATTCAATATCTATCTGCCTGTATGATATCCCTTCTATGAACACTAAATTGAGCTCATTATTGACTGTTAAAGGTAGCTTAAATCTGATTTACTCTCACAGGGAAGAAATACCTCTTTACGTTTTGAGGTCATCAACACTGTAAAACAGATGTATGAATATTATTTTCTTCTAGCCATTCAACTTTAAGATGTTATGGTCTGTATCATTGTTAGAGTACATTTCAGTCGCTCGAGTCAATGAATGCATGCTTCCTTTCAAACATGCTGACTACAGGTCTTTTGATGTTTGAGTGGCAACTTTAGACAAGATTTTTATATAATGGGTACATCTGTACGGGCATCTTGTTGGACCACGTTCATGAATGGGGAACATGTGTACATTTACTCTGTGGAATTACTTGCCATGACATGTGGGGACCTTGTCTTTCTTTGTGTAAGTTCGAGAAAGTACATTTTTAAACTTGCTACTATTTTGATGTGCAGTCTTCTAAAATCTAGCCTCACTGTGAAGTGTTGTTATAGTAAAGAAAACCTTGTTGCCATGACACTGTGCTATTTCTAGGAAGATGTCCATTAAGTGAATATGTTTGCAGCATAGTACCTTGTATACAATCCGGAGCATATCCTGTGCACCACAGCCCCCCTAGACTTGGGAGCGCGAAACATGCATTTTTACAATGTTGTACAATTATAGAACTGTTTCTATCCTGATGACACCATTATAATTTAAAATATAACTCAATGATTGCTGGACTGTGCAGAACATTAGCGTATGAATTTCAAACAATCACGTCCTACTATGATACCAAAGAGACTTCATACAGGAATAACCACCACTTAAACTTGACTGCCATTAAGATTATTTGGCTCCAGCTCAGACACAGGCTAGTGAAATAATGATCATTGACTAGAGATGTATTTATGAAGGCATTCTCATTTTCTGAATCATAAGCAGACTGCATACATGAGATATACATGTACTTTGCAAATGGATTCAAATATGCTTTTGTTTCAATAGCGATTGCAATGTTTCTATTTGCTTATTTTATTTGCTATCCTTAGATTTTCAACATTATAATTGTGTCATGCTAGTATTTTGTACATTAAAACACCTTCTAAAGTTCTATCTATTTATTGAATTTGAAGAATCATCTCTATGTTATGCTGGCATATGTATCCTCTTATCTGGCATCTACAAATTACAGCCTAAGCGTGCATCTTTGCTCCCAATTGTTGAAGCCGGATCATTGTAAACACCCTGGTTTGGCCTTAGACCAAGGGTGGAGTATGGAGGACCACCAACGAACAAAAGGAGGTCCACCTTCTAACCTTCCCAAACCTGCCAGTATCTGTCAAATCAATGCCTAGTCTCACTCAAAGCCTTCGTGCCCCTGTTGGACTACATTGAACACACATACTACAAAGATGGCAGCCTCTTCCTTAATTTATGGGGGATAACATCTCTTTTATGAGATTCCTATTGTGTTCTTCTCCATATTCTGTGTTCTGAGAGGCACATAATAGGGCATTCACTCCATTCTTCATGACCTGATGTCAAGGTTGCCAGGTAACATGGGATATCGTCATCTATCTTTTCAAGATATTTACATTGCCCGTGATTTATTTGTTTACAGAGAAATATTCACAGTCTAAAAACCACCACCACAACAATCTCATTCCCCAATCTGCTACAAGCAACAGACTGAGTATAATCTGACATTTTTTTTAATTTAAAATAATAAATTGAGGAATTAAATGTGTCCCCTTAATTCCAAGCTCTGTGGAAGTTATCCACAATATAATAAAGACAATAATATAAGCAGCGTGTCTACAGAAAGACACATGTGACTTGTCTGCTTTTGCCTCAATGATGTTTTCAATCAATTTTGCACAATCATCAAAATATAGAGAACCAAATAAGAATGACTGCTCTAGATTATAAAACAGTATACTCACAATATAGAAATTCATATTGACAATGATTGTTATAAAATTTGATTCACACAATCCACCATTCGAGTTATATTTGCTTACCTGAAACAAAAAGACAAACTCCCTCTTATATCAAAATGGGAAACTCAGAGTGAAGATGGATAAAAGCAATGTACTTAATTTTCTCTGACACCATTGACAAGTATTGATATCAGAGTAACTTATTCACTTTAACAAATGGTTTGCTGTTTCTTTGGCTATTTCAAATCTATAATGTTGGACGTTATCTTTGTGGTGTTGAATTGGTTTCAATTTTAAATTTTATTTAACTGATTGGGTCCTGAAATTCTGTGTCTTTTTTAATGTGGGCAGAGCAGCCCCTAACACTCTTATGATTCAAAAGAAATCAGGTGCAAACTCTCAAAACCCCAGTTACATGTTCATTTAAGAACAATATTGTAATTATGTTATTTTCTATGGCACACAGTAATCAAATCATTTGTTACTCGATATTTCAATTTGAAATGTCTAAAGCTTCCACAGATCCGAACTGAAGGTGATTAGCCCTAAAACAACAATACTAGTTGGAGTTTACATTTTTTATCTAAACCACAAAGCACCCACACCTTGTACTATATCCCACTTTCTGTGACATATCTTGTAAGCAGGGTTCCAAAATATGTTTATTTCTATCTGGAATTTAATTAGTTATTGGGCTAATCACCTAAAGACTCTGGGATCATTATACTCACTTGTCTTTCAAATGCAATTTAAGAGTCAGAAATTCAACTGGCTTTAACCTCACTGCCAGATAAGATATTACTTTTCATCTGTTCACAAGCTCCCAAAATCATTCTCAGGTTATCTGTTTCACTTTTGGGAAAGACCTCTATATTTAGTATCATCTGGAAAAGGCCCTCATAAGCAGATTTTCCATCAGCTATTTTCCATCAGCTGCATCCAGTTGGAATCCCAATCAGCTTTTCTCCAGTCACACGGCTCTCATACTTTTCTGCTTTCACAAAAGCCTGCTCTCTCATTCCTATATGTTTTAGCTTTAATACTCAACAAACTCCACCCTTGCAGCTTAATTTGATATAACATTTGTTATGTCCCGGGAGGATAGCTCAGCAGCAAAGTGCATGCCTTGGAAGCAAGATGACACGAAGCAACACAGGTTTGACACAAAGCAACACAGGTTCGATCTGCGGGTCCGCGCTTAGAAACCTCTGGGTGTTAAGCACTATAAATACGCAACTAAGAAAAAAAACAATTTTACGCAACTAAAAATCAAACAATTCCTGTAACAGCGCCTCGATGCCTGCAGGCTGTGTGAGTGCTTTAAAAATGTAAAATAATAATAATAATATTAAATGTTTAGATTACACGGGCCTGTCTATGGTTTCCTTTACTTACTCACATACACTACCATGATGCTCCTTCCATTGGTAAAATATAATTTAATTTAATTTCTATTAATGCAATATGTTAGCTTATAGTTATCCCGCTGTCATGATGCCCGCTCCCGGGGAGCCGGTTCAAGCCCGGCGTCCCCGAAAGCAGACATCCAGTCCCCAAGGAAGGACCCAGCAACCCCATATAGGGGCCCTTTGGACAGTGTCCTGGCACCTATGGCGCCAGGCTCATAAAAGACATCAGTACTGGCGCCATAGGCACCAGGCTCATTATGGGAATGCTTGGGTGCACTTACCTGATGCAGACCATGCTGCAGGATCCCGGCCTCCTTGAGGCCTGAAAGGAACTACTTTACCTGTGGGACTAATTTACCATCCGGGCGTGGTCGGGGAAGGATACATACCTGATTGGAGGAAGGATACATACCTGGAACTTCTTCCAAGGCTATTTAAACCCCACCCGAACAGCCACACGTGCTTCGCGTTGTTCTGCATCTAGCAGCTGGACGCTCACCGTTTCTGCTCCTGCATCCTGACTTCTGCCACGCCTGCCAGCATCCTGGATCACCTGCAAGGAAGAGAAGAAGAGAACAGAAGAAGGAAAAGTCCTTACCTGCTAAATCCGCATCCCAGAGACATCTCACCGACAATCCTGAAAAGGAAGACTTTAATGTAAAAGCTCATCGCGTCAATCGCTGCAGCGCCGCATTCCACTCACCTTTACAGGGCGCCTCCATGTTCAGCAGTGATCATCCGGATTCGCAGTCACGCCCCAGCGCCTAGGGAGAAAAAGACCAGACAAAAGGTGAGAGAGAGAAGGGAATAAGGAAAGCTAAATCTCCATGTTAAGACTTACCTGTTGATTCATTCCCTCTTCATTTCGGGTCCGCGCCGCATCCTGGCATTTCCGGACCCCGGCCCCTAAGGGGAAAAAGAGACATCAGCGTTAATGAGCGAATGAAAAGACATTACCAAAAAACGCTCATTAAAGACTTACCTGATTTCTACAAGGATTTCACCTCTCATCTCGGGTCGGTGCCTGTTCCCCGGCATTCCGTACCCCGGCCCCTATGGGGAAAAAGACACTAACATTAGTACATTAATGCATGGACACAAGGGGAATCTCTTATCAAAAGACGTACCTGGAAGCCAAGCAAGTTTGGTTCTCACCAATCCGAAAATCCAGTGAAGTAACTGGATACCAACGCCCCCCTGCATCAGAAGCAGGATGGAGAGCTCGTCCTTCCAAACCCTAAGGTGAGACGCTACGAGAAATCACAGAAGGGTTTCAAGGAGGGTGAGAGGGGAAAGTGGTAGGCCGATTGCATTACCCCGCAGACAGTTAATCCCCTATTTTCGCCTACAGAAGGACAGACAAGCCAGATGTGGGGGCCCAGTCCAGTCCGTCTTCCGAACCCTGCACATCACCTTAGAAGAGGTCACAGCAGCGCGAACCAGGCCAGCGCCTCTGTGGGAGTCAGGTGAGCATAACAGAACGTGAAGCCTTCCTACAAATTCCCACCCAGGCGCTATGGAAAGTTCTGAGACTGATCAGTTGGCCCAATTACTGGGGGAATTACGGGCCGAAGTACATGCCGCTCATCAAGAGACTAATGCCCTCATGAGGGAGTTAATAATATCAAAGGAAAGAACTGATGACCTGGCTAGACAGCTTTTGCAAGGTCAAGCTGGGCAAACTCCTCTACCCGGTTCCGGAGGGAACCCCGCTCCTGTGGTTTCCAGTAACCCTGTGCAGATGAATCTACCTGGAAACATGCCGCTGGCCCCACCCAAACGCTTTGCTGGGGACCCCAAACGATTCGCCGTATTCATGAATCCGTGTCGTTTGCACTTCCTATGCAGACCTGGGGCCTTCCCTAATGATCAGACCAAGGTAGCCTTTGTATTGTCATATCTCAGCGGCTGCGCTGCCGATTGGTCAGTTCCACTGGTTACTCAAGATGACCCGATTCTCCGTGATTTTCAAAGGTTTCAAGCAAGCATGGAAAGGTTATTTGCTCGACACTCTCAGGGGCAGGCTCTGGATGACAAACTTCTATCCCTGCGACAGGGCAATCAGGACCTCCTATCCTATATTGCAACCTTTAATAGACTAATTGTGGAAACAGGATGGCCAGAGGATAAAAGAGTCACGTTGTTTTATCGAGGCCTTCGCGGAGAACTTAAAGATGTCTTGGCCCAAGTTGTAAATCCGCCCCAAGAATGCACAGAGTATATAGACTTAGTGGTCCAATTGGATCACAGACTTCAAAACAGAAAAGCAGATCGGTCCAGGTTTGAGACCCCGGTGTTGGTCAAGACCCATGCTAATCCCAAGGGAGTTGATGTCTATGAGCCTATGCAAATTGGAGGGGTTAAAGGACCCTTAACTCAAAAGGAACTTGAAAGGAGGCGGCAGTTAAAATTATGTCTTTATTGTGGGAATTCTGGACACTTTCTACGAGATTGCCCGGCAAAACCGCCCAAAAGGCGGTAGGAGCCGCTGATAAAACCATGAAGACTCTGTTTCGGGAAACGACTCCGCCCGACAAGTGTAGGGGTCCGCTTGCCGAGCTTGAAAACTAACTCTCAGACCTCGCATTTCATTGTACCAATGGTTCTCGTAGATCCAGAACAGCCTAAGCGGTTGCATGCAATAAAGGCATACATCGATAGTGGGGCTATTGGAAACTATGTGGATCGTGAATTGGTCTCTAGGATTAACCTCCCTCTCCGTCCTAAAACCAGCAAAGATGTCATCACCACAGTCGATGGACCTGAAATTACCTCTGGACCGGTAACACATTCCACTAGTGAGGTGACTCTTATTGGTCCCGACAGCCATCGGGAGGGTGTTGTGTTTGATGTAATCAAGGCTCCACAGTTTTTCAGGTTATTCTTGGAATCCCTTGGTTAGAGACACATAATCCTCGAATTGATTGGCGAGCTAAGAGAATAACCTTCCCAGATTGTACACAAACCTGCTACCCAGAAAACCTGAAGATTAATCTAGCATCTGTAACCTCTGCCTACATGCAACTACCTCCGGAATACCAAGACTTTCAGGACGTCTTCCAAAAGGAACAGGCCAACACGTTACCTCCTCACAGATCGTACGATTGCCAAATCGATCTGGTGCCCGGTGCACAACCCCCTTGTAGCAGGATTTATGCCCTTACCGAACCTGAGAATCTGCATTTGAGACGATATTTGGATCAATACCTAGCTAATGGTTTTATTCGCCCGTCAAAGTCCCCGGCATCCTCGGCTTTGTTCTTCGTGCCCAAAAAAGAAGGCGACCTTAGAACTTGTATCGATTACCGCGCATTGAACCAGATAACGGTTAAAAACCGTTATCCTCTGCCTCTGATCCCTGAACTCCTTGACCAGGTGAAGGACGCTTGCATATACGCCAAGTTAGATCTCCGGGGGGCTTATCATCTGGTACGAGTTAAAGAAGGCGACGAATGGAAAACTGCCTTCCGTACTAAATACGGATTATTCGAGTACCAGGTGATGCCTTTCGGATTGTGTAACGCGCCGGCTGCCTTCCAATACTTCATGAATGATGTCCTTTGGGAACTCATCGATGTTTGTGTTGTCGTATATATCGATGACATTCTGGTGTACTCCTCTTCGGAATCTGATCACAGAAAACACGTCAGGGCAGTACTTGAAAAACTGCGCCAACACAAACTATTTGCTAAATTGGAGAAATGTGTTTTCCATACCACAGAAGTCGACTTTCTAGGTTTCATCCTGACACCCAAAGGAGTCCGAATGGACTCAAGAAAAGTGGATGCCATCCTCAAATGGCCATCACCTAGCTCTGTAAAAGGGGTTCAAAGCATGCTTGGCTTTGCCAATTTCTATCGCAGGTTTATCCCGGAATTTTCACGCGTGGTACAACCCATTACTGCACTCTTGAGGAAAGATAAACGTTTTAAATGGTCTGAAGAAGCCGAGCAGGCCTTTCAGGATTTAAAAGCTAAGTTTACCTCTGCACCTATATTGAAACACCTGCGTCCAGATCTCCCTTATGTTGTCGAGACTGAGGCATCCAGCCTAGCCATGGGAGCTGTCCTGTCCCAAAGAGATCCCGAAGCCAACCAACTGCATCCCGTAGCATTTTGGTCCAGAAAATTCTCAGCACCCGAGGTTAATTATGCAATCACGGACAAAGAACTGTTAGCCATTAAGTCCGCTTTTAAAGCCTGGCGGCATTATCTGCTTGGCGCTCGACATACCATCACAGTGATCACTGATCACCGGAATTTACAGTATTTGAAAACCGCCAAGGCTCAGTCATCACGGCAGCTCCGATGGGCTTTGTTTTTCGCTGAATTTGATTTCGTGATTACCTATCGACCTGGCTGCAAGAATGGCAAAGCAGACGCCTTATCCCGAATTGGAATGGGAGAATCTGATACAAACTCAGAAGCAGTACCAATAATTCCCGAACAGAGGATTCTAGGCATGACTTTGTTACAGACGCTTGCAGACATTCAAGCCAGAGTGAAACAACTCCTGGACCCTACAACCTTACAGGAATGGATACAAAAGGGATCAGACTTTACCATAGATAATGGTTTACCTTATTTCCAAGGACGCTTATTCCTGCCACATAAGGAATTACACAAACTAGTTATTTCCGGTTATCATGATACATTAATAGAGGGACACCCCGGTATTGCCAAGACAGAGGAAAAGGTGAAACGACAATTTTGGTGGCCCTCTTGGCGAAAAGATGTTAAATCTTTTGTGATGTCCTGTGGTGTTTGCGCCCAAAATAAAAGTCAAAAGAAAAGACCAGCCGGTCTCCTTCAACCTCTAGACATACCACCAGCACCCTGGGACACCCTATCAATGGATTTTATTACGGGCCTGCCTCCTTGTTCGGGGTACAATACTATTCTGGTAATTATGGATTTGTTTTCCAAAATGGCCCACTTTATTCCTCTGAAAGGTTTACCTTCAGCTTCTGTCCTAGCCAAAGAATTCCTTGAAAATATTGTTCGGCTACATGGATTCCCATCTATACTAATCTCTGACCGGGGAAGCCAATTAATTTCCCACTTCTGGCGCAAATATTGTCAAATGGCGCAGATCGACGTAAGATTATCGACCAGTCACCACCCTCAGACCGATGGTCAGACCGAGAGGACAAATCAGACCCTTAAACAGTACTTAATGTGTATGTTACAGCAATCTGAAAGCAACTGGAAAGACATTCTTTGGATAGCCGAATACGCATATAATAATTTGGTACACTCTGGAACTGGTCACAGTCCTTTTTGTACTTTGTTTGGGCATCACCCTCGAACCTCAAACCTTGACTCACCTCAGAACCTCGGAATGCCTGCAGTAGAACATCTGCATTCTACAATTACCCAAGCCTTCAAAGAGGCAACTACACATTTACAACAAGCCAAGAGAAAATACAAGGAGAATGCTGATCTACATCGGAGTGAAGCACCTCCGTATCAGATCGGGGATCGAGTGTGGTTAGCTACCAGACATTTACCACTCATAGGGCCTCGAACTTTTAACCCAAAATATCTGGGAGCTTATTCTATTATGGCAATAATTAACCCAGTGGCTGTTAAACTTGATTTACCAGCTAGTATGCGAATTCACCCTGTTTTTCATGTGTCACTTCTGAAACCAGTGGTACCCGGAACCCGACTACTCAAACCTCCAGAACCTATTCTAATAGATGGGGAGCCCGAATTCGAAGTGAAGAACATTTTAGACTCAAAAATGTTTAGGTCAAAACTGTTCTACCTAATTGATTGGAAGGGGTACGGATCTCAGGAGAAGTTGTGGGAACCCAGCGACCATGTGCATGCACCTCGATTAGTCAGGAAATTCCACCGACTCTTCCCAGACAAACCAAAACCCCCGGAGGGAACAACCTTGGGAGGGGCCTTGGGGGGGAGTGCTGTCATGATGCCCGCTCCCGGGGAGCCGGTTCAAGCCCGGCGTCCCCGAAAGCGGACATCCAGTCCCCAAGGAAGGACCCAGCAACCCCATATAGGGGCCCTTTGGACAGTGTCCTGGCGCCTACGGCGCCAGGCTCATAAAAGACATCAGTACTGGCGCCATAGGTGCCAGGCTCATTATGGGAATGCTTGGGTGCACTTACCTGATGCAGACCATGCTGCAGGATCCCGGCCTCCTTGAGGCCTGAAAGGAACTACTTTACCTGTGGAACTAATTTACCATCCGGGCGTGGTCGGGGAAGGATACATACCTGATTGGAGGAAGGATACATACCTGGAACTTCTTCCAAGGCTATTTAAACCCCACCCGAACAGCCACACATGCTTCGCGTTGTTCTGCATCTAGCAGCTGGACGCTCACCGTGTCTGCTCCTGCATCCTGACTTCTGCCACGCCTGCCAGTATCCTGGATCACCTGCAAGGAAGAGAAGAAGAGAACAGAAGAACGAAAAGTCCTTACCTGCTAAATCCGCATCCCAGAGACATCTTGCCGACAATCCTGAAAAGGAAGACTTTAATTTAAAAGCTCATTGCGTCGATCGCTGCAGCGCCGCATTCCACTGACCTTTACAGGGCGCCTCCATGTTCAGCAGCGATCATCCGGATTCGCAGTCACGCCCCAGCGCCTAGGGAGAAAAAGACCAGAACAAAAGGTGAGAGAGAGAAGGGAATAAGGAAAGCTAAATCTCCATGTTAAGACTTACCTGTTGATTCATTCCCTCTCCATTTCGGGTCCGCGCCGCATCCTGGCATTTCCGGACCCCGGCCCCTAAGGGGAAAAAGAGACATCAGCGTTAATGAGCGAATGAAAAGACATTACCAAAAAACGCTCATTAAAGACGTACCTGATTTCTACAAGGATTTCACCTCTCATCTCGGGTCGGTGCCTGTTCCCCGGCATTCCGTACCCCGGCCCCTATGGGGAAAAAGACACTAACATTAGTACATTAATGCATGGACACAAGGGGAACCTCTTATCAAAAAACTTACCTGGAAGCCAAGCAAGTTTGGTTCTCACCAATCCGAAAATCCAGTGAAGTAACTGGATACCAACGCTCCCCTGCATCAGAAGCAGGATGGAGAGCTCATCCTTCCAAACCCTAAGGTGAGACGCTACGAGAAATCACAGAAGGGTTTCAAGGAGGGTGAGAGGGGAAAGTGGGAGGCCGATTGCATTACCCCGCAGACAGTTAATCCCCTATTTTCGCCTACAGAAGGATACTTCTGCGAGCCAGACAAGCCAGATTTGGGGGCCTGTTCCAGTCCATCTTCTGAACCCTGCGCATCACCTTAGAAGAGGTCACAGCAGCGCGAACCAGGCCAGCGCCTCCGTGGGGGTCAGGTGAGCGTAACACCTGCCCTCTTGTGAATGGGGACACAAATTGGACTGAAATATTAACGTTCCTTTTAATTCCTTACATGGACATATTTGGTTATTATGGATTATGAATTCACATTCACATGGCTATTCTGAATATGGATATATCCTTTATATTTGTGTCACTGAATGTGTTAGTAATTTATGGCTTATACTAATGTATGCATTTAGATGTTTTTCACCCACACTTGCCCACTGACTATAAATCTGCCTAGGCTTTGATTCAGACTGAGGGATCTAATGCTATGGAAAACATTGGATTTCACATGGTCAATTCAAATGCATCTCTTTTGTTGCACATTGTATATATGACACTGTGTCATTCTATCTAAATAGATTTGCATGTGTGTGTGGGCAGACCTAATACCAAAGAACATCCATTGTTATGAACAAGGCACTATTTTCATATGTTGCTTTAATGAAACAGATGTGCAATCTTCCTGAATCTTTTTTCCTCTATACAGGTTGATGGTTAAGAATTTAAGAGATCACATCCCTTCTGCACCAGACCACAAGCATCCCCAGACATGCTTCATCCTCACATTCCTTTAATGGTCGAGTCCAATTTTCTTCTGATGCTTACATGGACGTGGGCAGAGGCTCCCGGTATTGATCCTCAGTTGCTGAGCACAGTGGCCATCACAGCTGTAGTAGAACAGAAACATAACAGAAGTAGGAAGAGGGCTCCGATTTTGATCCTTTAAGGTAGTAGCTGAGCCCTGCAACTCTCGCAGCCCCAGGAGAAGAGCAAAACACTGTAACTTCATGCAGGACTTGACGTGGATGATTATTATGTCTGGAAATAGTTCATGAAATCATGGGTGAAGTGGTGAGAAGAGGGCATGTCCTCCACAGCCCTTTTCTTCAGGCTGCACAACAGAGCAACTTCACGCAGGACTTGGTGCGGATGCTTGGCGCTCCTGTAAACGTTTATTGAAGCTGTGGGTGGGGCATTGAGAAGTTGATGTGGCCTCTAACGTTTTCTCTTTTCTCCTGGATAGAAGAATGTGTTCCCTACCCCCTTGACATGGTTTCTACAGCTGAAAATGAAACATTCAGAATAATCACTACAGCAAATCTGCAGTTTCTAAATTCAGACACTTGTTAAAAAAAGGTAAATAAGGATGCACATTAAAAGCAAAGACGACGACAAAGTCTCAGGGTGTACAATTCAGAGATTAAAATGCTATCGATGTCAGGTGGAAATGCGAGAGCTATGGGGAAAGAAGGTAAGTCAGAAATCATTCATCAGAATAATTGTTTCTGCTGGCGACAAACACATTTTTCCCTAGAGAGAATCAAATGAGATTCAATTCTGCTTTTGTATCAGACTGAAAGCAGGGTCATTTTGGTTGGGGAGGGAAAACATAACATTGCAATTTTGGCTAAAATACTGTGCCATTCTAGTCTTCACCCTTCTCTGTTGGTGCTCCTCTTGCCCCACAGATTTCGGAAAGATATGAACTATAGGATACCAGAGAGATCCCACTGATAATAAGGACATTGTGGTCTTTAGCAAGGAGCACCACTCTGTTTTCCAAAATATTTCAAGGTATTTATTTTCTAATAACTCAGAAATGACTCAAGGATTCCCTTAAAGGGGCCAAAAATAGTGCCTAGAAAATGGAAGATATGTCCTCATTATTTGGAGTCCACTGTTAATTAAACAAGAGTAATTAGGCCCTCATTACAAGGTTGCAGGTGGTCTAGTGGTTGTACCGGCGGTCTACCGGCAACCTCACTTTCCTGTTTCTCCCCCCTGCATCCCGGTGCTACCAGGATTCCATAGGCAGAGGAGAAACGGTTTTCTCCACCAGCACCTTTAGTAACTTTACCAGTGCTTCAGTGAAAAATCTGCCGGTAGGGGCCTAAACTACTGGCAGGTCAGGCCTGCTGGTAACTCAGAGCCCCTATAGACAGACTCGAAGTGAGCCTGTTCAGAAAGTGTGCCAGTAACATTGTTACCAGTACCTTTATTTCCGGGCCGGCTCCCGTTTAATCAGGGCCTAAGAGGGATATTGTATGAATAACCTCACTTTTTATTACTTAAAAAAGGACGATGTATTACACATGTTTAAGAAGAACTGGAAACAAAAATCTTCTCTTTTTCCCTTTATCGCTCCTAACATTAGGATCCTACTCATCCCCTCCTGAGGTTTTATCCAGCATCAAAAAAATCCAGTGACAAACTGAAGACTGTCTTCCTACCTCCCTCCTTCAGACCCCTCTTCTGCCCCCTTTCCATGTTTTGCTATCTTGTGTCCTTGTTCATTGCTATAGTATATCCTGGTATATGTAAACTGCTGTGTTAAAATTTTAGCATGCTTATGAAAAGAGCTATCCTTCACATGTCGACACTATTGAAATAGCATAATGACCTATTTTTAAAATTAAAATACTAAACATTGTGCAATTTAGTAGAATGCATGCTTTAATTCTGACAGGGAACTGCAAGGTTGGAAACGGATTGTCGTTTGATGGAAATGCATAACGTGTATGATTCATCGATTAAACACATAATTGTTGAATTATGCATGCTTTAAGTGCATTCCATTTGTATTGCGGTGCTCAATACAGGTTAGTATGGAGCTTTATTGTGAGCAAATTGGCATTGAAACCATATTAAATCACTCCTTATCCACCTCTATTATTAATTGAAGGTAACAAGAAAAATACTGGGAAAGTATGTGGCAAGGAGACAAATACATTTGAGCCTGTGAGAGGATAACATTGGATGAATTATAACTGTGTGCCAGAATCCTAGAGCCTTCTTGCCCATGGTCCCTCTCTGTGTGCGTGAAGTCCTTTGGTCCATGATGACAGCAACGGACCACCGCTGTCCATGTAAGAAGCCATCGTACATGGTGAAGGCGAGGTAGAGCTGTGATGTACTTTCCTCCCAACGGGATCCCGTGAATACATCCCATTAACCAAATGATGAAAAAGCATGGTTTGGACACTGTGGGGGCTTGGGAAGCTGCCAAACCCTCTAGCCACATAAGAGCAAACAGCATACAGACAGAGGCCATATTTGAAAGAAGAAACCATCTGTAACATCAGGATCTGGATCCCAGTTACCATTACCCATGTCTGACAGTGTGTAATCCAGCACTAATAGCACTGAAAAACCCAATGGGGAGGTACACCATTTCTAATAGGATGTCTGACACCAAGATGTAAGTAAACATTGCCATGATACCGCTCTAAAGTAGGGCCATTATGATGAACATTTTAAGATGGGTGACATGGTAGTAACTGATGTATTTGTAAGATTTACTCACTTGCCAGTTTGCACTGATGTGTCCTAATGTTGGGGAAGAAATTCATATGCCAAATAAACCTTTGAAGATGCGCAAATCATTGACTTGACAATCGTTTTCTGCCTACTTTACAGCAGCTCACTTGCATTAAAAGATCCAAAGAATCATCTCTAATTTTCACTAATTTCTCAAGGGAATTCTGGAAAATGTAAGCTGCACACGTAAGAACTGATTAAAACAAGACTTGCCAATTAGTAGCTTTGTCATTGATAATTCAGTTCATGTATGATACAGCTACATAATTAATCATGTAATTAGAGCACCAACTTAATTGTGACTCTTATGAAAGTGATGAATTACATTGTTTGACTTAGCATGCTTAGATCTTATTAATACATTTAGCAATGAAATGTAGAAAACGAACCTTTGAATAATTGCTTTCCAGGCACTGCATCTCTCTTTTCCTAGTGAACTCACGCCTGTCTGGATTTTTTGGACATTATCTGATACCAATTTGCAAAAATATATGTTCATGTTACCTAGATTCCATGTCGAGGTTACACAGAACTTTTTGTACTTGCATTGCACTTACATTGATTGGACGTTTTTGAAAGATATGTAATGTAGTGTAAGTGGTCTTATACAGGGCCCATCTGCTGCTATTGGAGGCCTCACTTTGCTTGCCCTGTAAGCAAAAGTCGGGTGCGGTTCATTAGTGTGACAATGGGAAAGGCAGATGCAAAACCTGTGCGGGTTGATAATGCTGAAGCATCCAGTTCCTGTGTGCAATCTGCTTTCTATGGAATTGTCAGAGAATCTTGGGAGTATGTTATCCATAAGGAAGAGCCTGAGGTCTGATAGACTACAGTGCTGTAGGTCTGGTTAGTCGCTGATATCAAGTAGCATGACAGGGCTAGAAAGGAGACCTAGATTGGTGGTAGTCATGGCGCTATTTGCGGCATGACTGCCTCCAATAACGGGTCGGGCACCGGTGTTGTTCAATGGGGACTTACCGGTGCAGTCCGACCCTGGTAGGACCAGTAAATCCCCATTGAAGAAACCATTCCCCATTCCCATTTGAACCCCCATAGTGCTCAATGGAATGGGGAGGGTGCTAATGACGGGCTTGCGACTTGCAAGCCCGTTATTAGTGCCCTAGTCCCTTAGCGGAACCCATAAGGGACGTGTGGTCAGAGCACACGTTCCTTATGGTCCCCACCAAGGGACGTTGGAATAGGGCAGTAAGGGATTACTGGCACCGGTCTCCTTACCGGTGCCCGCTATCCCTTACCGCCCAGGTCGTAATGACCCCCCCTTGTCCTGTTCTCAGTCAGTATACACACACACACACACACACACACACACACACACACATTGCTAAAGGTGCATGCCTGTATTTGTTTGCTATTAAACCGCAATAATCTGACATTTTTGGCATTTCAAGCTGAAACGTTAATTATATAAGGAGCCACAAGTAGGAAATTCGCTGAAAAGTTGATTGTCACACCTCAAGAAAGATAAGGGATTTACATTGGCTTTACATGATTGAACAAGAGCGGGGAATGCACAGCATTCTTGGTGCGTAATGTAAAACGCCAAGGAACTTGTCAGAAGTGTGTGCTCCAAATGTTCCCATCTATCAGGTACATTGAATGTGAAGGGGCCAACACAGATCATCCGGTGAACTCAAATGCTAAGGGCCAAACAGTGAGGAAACTCTAGACCAAACTCATACACAGTATGAAAGAAGGAGAGCTGGAGTTGCAACACTAGTCCAGAATGTGAGGCTGAGAAACGACTTGGACACAGAGAATATTTCTGGAATGGAGTTGAAGGAAGTAGGAGCAAGGAGACCACAGACTGTAAACTCCAGGGAAGGCGCCGAGGCACAAAGGGTGGAGCATACGAAAACAGTGTGACAAATTCCATGAAACCAGATTGGGGAATACAATCCAAGCTTCTCCCAAGCGTTTAAAAGTAGTGGGTAGTGAACACTTATTATGACAAAATGTATGCATGGTGGGACATAAATTCCTCTCTATGACAAAAAAAGAGTCTTGAATATTTTGAAATGTTGGAAACTAAATCCAGGCGAAGTCTAGCATATACCTTGAGTAAGGGAAAGTCTGTATGTTTGAACATGTCATTCTTGGCAATATATGACTTCTCATTATATTCTTATCAATAGAGGAAATACTCTTGTACATATCTGACTTTCAATTCTATAGATTAGGTAGTTGGTGTCCAACGTCTATACAGTGGGATTACTCTTTGGAATCATCACAGCTAGCATTAAAGATGTTTATATAGCAGGGTGACCACTGGATAGTGACTTTACATCAAAACATCTTAAACCAGGAGCAAAACCAGCAGGGGGAAGAGGAAAGAAATAGGGATTTTCTCTTGCTTAATGAAGAGTGACTCAGATACTGATGCCTACAAGATTTACCAGAAACCTGTTTACAACACTAAAGAATGTCATATGTTATTTAATTTAAAAAAAAAACGAATTAAAGGGACATTATGGTTAAGTTGCATAAATAAAAACCTATGCAATTCAGTAAAAAACGTTGAAGGGCTGTAGTGGTTACAAATAAAATCGTAGAAAGTAAAAGCTAAGCAACCATCACTTGTGCCACCACTGTGCATTGATGAGAATAACACCCAGGACATCAACAATGACATCACTGATGACATCACATATCTGAGCCACCTGTTTTTGTTCAAGAACAAATCTAGGCCAGGTGTTTTGGTCACTGACAGTCATTTTTCCTTTGCATCATTGTGCTTTGTCCGTTGTGTAGGCCCTGCAGGTGATGGTGATGGCGGTGGCTCCTGGGGAGGAGGAATAGCCATGGCTGATGTCATTTTTTAAGTTAAATTGCAGTTGTACTAATATTGATCCAAGCATGTGCTCCTGGATTGCAGATGTAAAATCAGTAAGAATAGCTCTAGCAGCTGTGGAAGGGTACATGATCAACTTGAAACTTCCTGGATCTGCTCAAAAAGCAGTTTCAAACTGCTGGCGAAGCAGGGACTAGTTCGCAAAGCACAGACCCGTTTGCGGACACGTCATCATGCACCACGTATGCGTGGTCATGTGACGCTGTCCGTAAAGTCCACAATGACGTCAGATGTTCCCAAACATTGGTCAACAGGAAACAGTGCTAAAAAGTTGCAGAGAATTCATCGAAGTGTTAAAAATGTTGGTATGAGGTGGGGAATGACACCATTTTTACTTGAAACGTTCTAGATTGGCTGAAAATGCTGCTATTTTGGGGTAAGTATGATAAGGGTGAGGAAGGAAGGCCCACTGGCAACATGTTTGTCTTGGAAGCAAGAGAACAAAGCGCCACACAGGTTTGAATCCAGATCCTGCGCTTAGATACCTCAATGCGGGTATTAAGCATGTTATAAATGAACAATTAAATAAAAAATAAAACAATTGTAGCATATTCGGTTGTACTGGTAAAAACCCATGAAATTAATTGAAAAACCTTTGTTAAAGGGACGTCATGGTTACAAGTAAAACTGAAAAATCAATGAAACTCACCAATTATGGTAAGGTAAGCAACCATAACTCACCCCACCACTGTGCACTGCTAAGACTAACACCACAGACATCAAAAATAACATTGATGACATCACATATGAAATTAATTTTGATGAAAAATCCGTACAAGGGGCTGTGTTAATAATGTTGTTAACAAAATGTCAGGTGTGATAGGGTGGTCTCTCATGAACTACTTAATGTATTACTATGCTAATGGAGGTTATGGATAATTGTATACTAGAGAAAAACAAAAAAAATGACAAACAATTTTCTGTCACAAATACTTTTTTCTAGCATGCAATAAGGACCATAATCCATGGACCATCATAACTATCCAGATTCTCTGCAATCCCTTTTCCAGGCCAGGCATCATTAAAAGCCCTGGGTGGCACGTGCACACCATCGCACAGGACAGTCGTTCTACCCTTTTTGCATTTTATATTTATAACACTTCCTCGTTGCCTGCTTTCAAACAGTCACATATCCAACCACCAATCACTTCCAAAAACTGTACATATAACCCTGCAGGATCATTGTGGCAGCATGTTTCCTGCGCAATTTAGCAACATGGCAGGGCGTACCGGTGGACATGGTGGTGCCCCCACATTCCCAACCACATGCATACCCGCTGCGTATGGGAGGGGATAGGGCATGTGGTGAGGCTGCTCGTACCCAGCTTGCGGCACAATTTTTCACCTAAAATCCAATCCCTGCGGAGGGCACACAGGCCTGGAACATACCAAGTGACAATCGATGATGAGAAAGGCACAGTCATCTGTCACAACCTTTCCACCCTGAGAAACTGTCCTTGGAAGTGCACAATTGTGTGCCTCCCTTACAACTAAAACAAAAACAATTGTGTGTGCACAAAAGGCAGACATGGATGATGCAGTATGCCACCACCCGTATGCAGAAATACATATCCAAATGACAATATGTAACCTAAAGCTCCATGACACCTGGTTGGCACACCATGCCATGGCATGCAATGTCAACAGTGACACATGAATGCCCAACTCATAACATCAATGTCACAATGACAAACCGTCGCACCACTCAAAGAACCAACTCACACACATCAAAAAAATAATGTACACAGAAACATCAATTGGCCAGTATGACATACCAGAAACACATGATACAACAGTGAATATGTCTGACAGTCACCAATCGGAATACCATAAGTGAATCAATGTGCCCTAACAGGCCCATGGCACCCTTCCATCAGTAGTGACGTCCTGCCAAATACAGGTTGGATGGAAGCGCATACAGCTGGAAGGGCAACAACAATTGAGATGGGCATGCAAATACATGAAGATGGAACATGAACAAAGGGCCTATCTGAACGTCAAAACAAAAAGGGGTGCCAAACATGCACTGGACAAACAATCATGAATCCCACTAGGGGTGTATACACAGGTTGGACCTGAGACTGCCCACAGATGAAACAGAATGTCAAAGCCACTGTGTAAGTTACTTTCACATGCTGCAATCCGTGCAAGCCCATGGAAAGGGAAAGAGGGGAAGCAGCAGTCACATATGTGTCTGGATCCTAAGGCACAAACAAGGAGGGTACAAAAACAAGACAAGCCTGTATAGACACAGCCAGAACCTACAGTGGATGCCCTTGGATGCCACACAAAGCAACACACTGTTACATAAATGCACAATAGACAAAAAACATGTAAGAAAAATCAAAAATGCCCATGGTGTAGCGGGGGGGAACACCCAGTAGGGTGTAGGGGCAAGGTGCACCTCAACACCTACATGTGTTGATGTTGAAGAAAAAAAAACTCCATGGGTCTCATGGTCCGCACGGCCATCTTGGATTGGGAGAGCTGTCGCTGCTGTCGGCACACTCTGGTGTAGCAATAGAAGGTGTTACAGGTATGGGAGGCTGACCACATGTAGCCCTGGCCAGGTCCTCCATGGCAGTGGCCATGCAGGACTGTAAGGTGCGCATCTGCAACATGATGGCACAGATGTTTGCATGCAACACCTCACGGGATGCACAATGTTCAGCTTGAAACACCTCCCGGGATGCACAAAGTTCTGCTTGCAACACCTCACAGGTTGCTCGCTGTTCCTCCGATATGGTGTGTGTCAACTGTTGCATGAGCACTTCTGAGCATCTACTGCATGCTGCCTCTAGTGCAGTCAGTGTATGCTGCAGTGACCTAGCTTCTGCCCTCAGGGCAGCCCTGTGGCCCGACCCTCTGCACCTATGGCTGCGTGCAGGGACCACTTTCTGTCAGTCTGCATCTATGGCTGTTCTGTATCTGGAGCATGTGTGAGCAGCATGTGGACCACCCTGCCTGTTGCCGGAGCAGCACTTGTCTTTCTGGGGGGAGAATGGAATTGGCCACCCTATCCATGCCTTGAGTCAACATCTCATAAGCAGCCCCCTGCTGTTGTGCAACAGAATACATGGAATGCTCCCACACATCATGGCCTGTTGACACATGGCCACAACTTTGGCGTGCACCACGCCTGCTCAGCCCAAGGAAACCTGGCCCTTGATGTGCTGGCACAGTCTGTGGATGCAGGGCTGCATCCTTCCCTTGAACAGCTGTCCCAGGAGCAGTAGCCAATACTGTGGAGCGTGGTCTTGAAGCTGTAACCACCACAGACTGATGTGCCAACACTGACTGGCCTTGTGAGGGTTCTTCCCCCACCACAGATGCTTGTCCAACAATTGAATGACTCACCTGCGACAGTTCCAACAATTCATTGTCCGACTCACCACCAGAGCCATAGGCTTCCTCAGAGGCAGAGTCAGATTAAGCAATTCCCGTGATGGACTGCAGCACCAGTGGGTTCTCATGGGCCACCACACCACGTCATCCACTGGTGCCTGGTTGCAACAAATTTTCCTGCACCTCTTCCACTACCCCCCAGCACACAGTGGCTCATCACATGGAGAAGGACAGCCAAATACATGAAGACACATGAAAACACATTAATACACTGAAGACACTGTTAGAAAGCCCAACCCACACATATAGCTATCATAATGCAGTCATGCAACACATCAACCTGCCATGTCAGTGAGTACATAAACTCTGCCATGTACGCAGTCTAATTGGAAGGCCAGGGCATCATGAAATCAGACGTGGATGCGTGCTAAGGGCACAACACCACATGTAGTGCATGGTTCATGGCACCAGCTTTACACACAAATAGCAGACAGGCATAGTTGAGTCACCAGCATCACTGATGCAAACACACAGAGAACACTAGCATGGCCATGCCTGAACCGTCAAACTGCATGACATGTAAGGTGATGGCCACTGCCCCAGATCCATGTACAATGCATGTGAAATGACATTAACTGGAAATACCTATATTCATAAACACAAGTGTTACACAGTGCTACAATGCTAGGGTGGTGGAAGAGAGTGGAGGCAGGCACACGGATTCCATGAGTTCAGGTCACATCGACAGAATCCAAGAGAATAGCCATGTAGAAGGTGAGACCTAGTCATGGAACTGTACGGGGTCATTGGAGTACATGGGAACGTGCTCAACGTACAATTAAACAACATTTCCCGGGAAGGCAAAGTTGTGGGACAATGTGGGTTAGTGCATGATTCAGGTGTCAAGTGTTGTCAGTGGCTTGTAGGGATCTAGCAAATACCCCCAAGTGTGGGTGTTGGCTGGGAGCCAATTTCATCATCCCAGTCCTAGTGTGATACCTAGCCCGTAAACCAAGGAACCATACACCCAGCCCATTCCTGTGTGAGCTAGAGAGGGAAAAAGAACAGAACACATGAATATCTGTATATTCAGTCGCAGTAGTCCAGCATAGGATTCGCCAGTCCCCCGGCAACAGTGAGCTGTTGGGGGAATGAGCCGTAAGGTAGAATACCTCTGGGCAGGGACAGCTGGCAGGGTGACCTCTCACAGACGTCAAGCGATGCGACGAGACAATGAGAGTGTGCATAAAATGACAAGCACAGGCAATGTGCCATGACAGGTTTCAACAGGAAGAGGGCAGAGAGGCAGTAGAGAGAGTGACATGGAATGAGTGATTAGGAGGGGTGATTATGATTGACCCGGTGGGCAGCACATTGTCTGCATGCAGACTGTATGGCAACAGACACATACTACTCCACCATGACATGGTCAACCCATGTGAGTCATGAAAATGTTGAAAAAACTGCAAAACAATAATTACACATCATCTAAGCAACATACACATGTCCCGAACACACATGCATCACCACTCAGCGGACAAATCCTTGTAGATCGGCAAGTCTCCCACACCTTGGATCTGCTCCACATCAATGAGATCACTGACAATCTTCTCATGTGGAGTGAGTCCCTCGTCCGCTGGCTGTGACCCACCTCCAGTCACTAGAGTAGAGGAGTAGGCGGCACCCAGCTTATCCTTGACGCAGGTCATTCCAATGCTTGATCACCTCCTGCGGTGTGCGCCTCTCATGGCTGATGGTGTTTATATGATCTGTGATGTCCTGCAAGTGGGACATGTGTTGAGAAGATATATAGGTGCACCCTGAGTGCATAAGCATGTCACGTTTGTGTCCCAACATGTAGTCCACGAGGATGTCCAGCACCTCATCACAGAAGCTCCTCTTCCGCGACGTGTGGGTCTCCTGTGACGTGCCTTGGGTTGGAGCCTGTCACGCTGCTGCACACTTTCACTTCTGGCAAGGATGTGCAGACGCAGAGATGCTTGTGCCACTCTGGTCAGTAGGGGCTGGAGCACTGGTGGGCTGAGATATGGCATCAGCCACATATGGGAAGAGAATAGGCTGGCTTGCAGGTGTCTGTACCACGGCACTGGTACGGATACCTGCCAGTAGCATGCAGCGCACGTCTCTTGCCCCTACGGGCAAGGACATCTGCCCAGAGTCACTCTGGGCCTGGGCCGGGACAACTACTGTCCGGGCTGGCTGACCCTGAGCCTGGGTGGTGGTAGCCACAGCTGCCCCTGCAGTATCCACACCCTGGCAGTCGTGAACAGCAGATGTCACTGCTGTACTGTGACCCTGGGTGCTGTTGCCAGTAGCCTGCGCTGCACGCCTCCTGCCCTTGGGGAGCCTGAAATTGGCCCCTGAGTCACTCAGGGCTGGGGCCGGGACCACTACAGTCTAGCCTGTCTGACCCTGGGCCTGGGGGTGGTAGCCACATCTGCCCCTGCAGCTTCTATACCCTGGCTGCTCTGGACAGCAGATGGCACTGCTGGTCTGGGACCACGGGTGCTGGGGACATCAGCAGCAGCTGCATCTCCCTGACCCTGTTGGCTGGGGGGCATAGCTCTCCCTGCATGTGCCTGTACACCTTGCCCAAGTCACCCACCTTGGGTACCTCGCCCACCTCTGCCATCTCAGCCACCTTGCCCACCTTGGGCACCTTCCCCACCTTGGCCACCTTGCCCACCTTGCCCTCCCAGAAATGGCACTGATGGACTATAGCTGTAGGAGGTGCAGCTAACAATTGTCCTGTGCAATTTGAGTGAGGGGGCAGGGTATGTGATGTAAAACGTACCACTGTGCTCCAGCAAGGCTCTATGTAACCCCCAGAAAAAAAAAGAACAGGTCGCGTAGTGCACAGGCACCCCAAAAACAAACAAAAAAACATGCATGTGACCCCTCGGTAGCCCACGTGTGAAGAAAAAATGTCACGCAGTTAGCTGTGGCACCCAGCAACACAAAAAATCCGTACACGAGCAACATGTAGGGTGACTCACCATCTGCCTCGTAGAAAGAAAAAAATTAAACGCACGTAGGCAGCTCCCACTGCCACAGTAGTGAACTAATCGCATGTGACCCCAAAAAACTCTGAAGTGCATGCGTCCATCCACACAAAAACACATGCATTACACTGTTGTCCTACGCACACCTTTATCCCATATTGAACAGCAACGCCCAACGTACAGTGCGTTTCACATAACTTCAGCGCTTAGGGCCTTTCCTCAGATTGCATGCAAACGTGCTGTTTCCGCACGTGCAGAGTCACTCTGTTTCCAGCTGGCCATGCAAAGAACTCGGAAGACCCACGCTCCTGCCTACTAGCCAATTTATCAGCCTCCAAGTGCCCCAAGCTGCCTCCTATGAGCAATCTGCTGCTGCCAGCCCACTCTGTGTGCCTGCTGCCCACATGCCCTGCATTTGTGTGTCTGCTCTGAAGCCATCGGCAGTGATCCTGTTGTTGTGACCACCTCTGTTGACCTTGAAGACTCCCGACTGTCATACCACTGCTCCACTGCGCAGCCCCAGGACCACCTTGGCCACCCACACATGCCTCGGGGGTTGCCATGTCTGACACAACACCATCTGATGCAAGTGGCAACCCCCCAGCAGAGAGGCAGAGGGCTGTCAGCTTCACACCCAGGGAAGTTGGCATCCTGGTGGAGCAAGTCCTGGGACATCATGATGCCCTCTTTACCAGTAAATCTCAAGTCGGCAATGAAGAACAGAAGAAGATCTGGGCGGCCATCATGGGTGCAATCAATGCGGAAGGGGTGGCACCCACGACTACCATCATGTCAACAAGTGCTGGGAAGACTTCAAGTCCAGGACCCACAACAAGGCCCAGTACCTCATCAATGCTGGTGATGATCGCGTGAGGCACTGGGGCCGGTTGATCACAGATAAAATCAGGGTCCTGGAGTGCTTCTACCCAGCGCTGTACACCCAGGTCTTGGAGTTGGTGCTCCATCTGGAGTCGACTGGTAATGTTCATGTGTTCTTGTCCACCATAGTGCATGATGCGCATGTTGACGTGTGGCTGGAGTGTTCACCTGGCCTTATGTCTGGCATGCCTCCTGTACAGATGTAAGTGTGAATGTCCCAGACAGTGCTGCATGTGGGTCCATTCAAGCGTGTCCCACATCAATGTTGTCTGTGTTGCAATGCATGATGCACACTGGCATGTAATGACGCAAATATGTTTGCATACCTGTGTCTGGACTGGGTCATGCGAGAAGTGTGACACATGGGTGCTTATGTCACCATCATGGAAATGCATGGCGTACATGTGCGTGTGTCTGAGTTGTGAGTGTGTGACTGGCCAACACTCTGGGATGTATGTTACTTGAGTTCTTGATTTGTGATTGCCTCACACTGCCAATTTGCCCTCGAGTGTACTGTGACATGATAGCTCCATGCCCTGCCTCATGACTGTCAGGTGTAAATGAGATGTGTATGTACCATGATGTGTGTGAGCTGAATACACATTATGATCTCGTGTCAGTGCCTTGTCCAAGGATGTGAATGTCTCTTGTGAATGACAGAATTGTTTGTGAATGTGTGTGAATGGCACTTTCCTATGTGTAGTGGAGGGTGTTGATGGTTGTGACCTTTGACAGTGCCACTGATTGACATTTGCATTGTGACAAACACACATGCACACATATGTTCAGTAGCCTGATGTTTGTATTCTATGTTTCCCTATCCACAGCGAAGATGGAAGAAGAGGGCGGAGAAGGCGCTTTGGAGCGTGGCAGCAGGGATGCCTCCACCAGGCACAGATGCAGGGCCCAGTCCTCCTACCAGGACAACTGCTGCATCTGCGGAGGGGAGGCCCAAGACTGTGAAGTTGGTTGTGGGCTCCTCGGCAGTGGGAGGGACAGGTAAACCCACACAGGGGCAATCTGATGCGGAAGACAGTGGGGAGGCATCCAGGTTGGGGGAGGAGGAGGAGGCCACAACAGCCCAGCACATGGGGCCCGGCGGGGGTGATGAGGTAGGTGTGACTGGTGTAGTCCAGGGTCAGGGGTCGGAGGCAGTGCAGGTCACCGTGGAGGGGCCTGTGCCTGATATTGTCCCTGGAACTGTGACTGCACCAGTATGCACCTGTGGGCATGCCTCAGACCGGACCCATTCGCAGGTGGTGGATGTATCCATGCAAACTGATCTACCACTACCTGCAGATGAAGCAATTTGTGACAGGTTGGAACTGTTGGTAGCTGGTATCGCGAGGCTGATGATTTGCAGGCTTCCAATCGGGGGCTTGCAGATCATCACGTGGAGGTCTGTTGCCTCATGAACTGGCTACCTCAGTTCCTGGTCATGACTTTGCTACGTGTGCTGCCCACTGCAGAGTCCCTCTCTTACTCTTCCTCCTCTGTGTGCCAGTTGTCCTCCCTGCCATCTTCCAGCCCAGATACCACCAGCGCCCCCTTTGTACCTGTTCCAACCCAGTCTGGTGGGGATCACATCCCTGCCACAGTCAGGAGTCAAAGGAGGATCAGCAGAGGTGGTCACTGCAGCAACAGGAGCTATGGCAATGGAGGAAGTGCAGGCACCAAGCAGCAGGGCTCGTGATTTTACAGGCTGTCCTTGTGGTGCGGCACTGGGCATTTTGGTAGCAGCAGGCTCAAGGTAGGAGGCAACATGACTCAGGGCGTTCATCATCAGAGGGGCAGGTATCGGCCATCAGGAAGGAGGCAAACATGGACCTTACGACAAAGATGTCTTCCGTGTTGGATCGTTTGAGCTAGCAAATCGGGGAAGAGCGGCAGCGGGTACAGGAGGCATGACTCACCATGGCCAGGTCTGACAATTCACTGTGTCGAGCGGGGAGGTGGGCGGAGGTCCTCGAGGAGACTTGCAGGGAGTTCGAGAGTAGCATGGCGGTGTCCCTGCAAGCCCTCGAGCGGGAAGTGGTGGCCCGCCTAGTGGAAGTGGACACAATGTTTGATGATGCCCTGGCAGGGACTATGGGAGAGCATGGTGAGGAGATGGACTAGCCTGCTGCCATTGTATGCAGGGTATGCGACCCCTGTAGGTTTCATTAGTTGTTTCATTTTATTTGGAGTTCCTGGACTATGCTCCGTATTTTGTATATAGTTAATTTTGGATTGTATTTTTAGGATGTTTCAACATGTTTTGGGACCATGGACCCTGGATCTTTGTAAATATTTGGAATTTAATTTGAACAACTTTTTTCACCATGAAGGAATGGTTTTCTCATGATATGTGATTTCATTTGTACATACGTTTTTATGGTTTTCACTTTCTTTTGGTTTTTGATTTGGTTCATGCAGGTTTAATTTGATGTTTTTACTGTTTGTGACTTAGAGACATGTTTTTTAATATATTTATTGACATTGTAATCTAAGTGGTGTATGGTCTTGATGGTTTAGTGCATGTTTCACTCCTCCATGACTCATTTGCGTGTCTGTGCTGTTCACCAGTATTGTTCATGTGTATGCACACATGCATGCATGTGAGATATTAGCATTCACATGCCATGGGGCATGAACTAGGGAGCATGACCAATGGATTGGTGTTGAGGTGTATCGGGGGTGCAGCGTGTGGTAGCATTTTAGTTGGCATGTTCTGCATGATTGTATGTTTGTCCAATGTGTTTTGGGGTGGGGTGTGGGAACATGTGGTGGGGCCCGCCTGCAGGTTGCCGTCACAGGTGGGGGCGGGGACATGAGGCAGGGCCTGCCTGCCAGCGGATTACTGTCACAGGTGGTGGGTGGGGACATGTGGCGGGGCCTGTCTGTGGGTTGCAGTCACAGGTGGGGGGTGGGGGCAAGTGGCGGGGCTGCCTGCAAGGTATGGTCACAGTTGATGGGGGGCCAAGTGATGTGGGTTGCCTGTGGGGTATCTTCACAGGTGATGATGTGGGTCCGATGTGGTGTGGGCTGCTTGCATGGTATGGTCACGGGTGATGGGGGGCCATGTGGTGTGGGCTGCCTGAGGGGTATGGTACATTGCTGGGGTGTGGCTGTCCCATGACGAGGCGTCTGCTTCCAGGGGAGTTGTTCATGTATCGTGGGGTACACGCAGGCCTTCCAACACAATTTGACTGGTGCAAGCTGGGTAAGTGATTGCGCTGGGGTGTGGATGGGGTACGCACAGCCCTTTCCACGCGATTTGGCTGTTGCGACCGGGATATGCAATCTTGCTGGAGTGCAGATGGGGTATGTGTGGGCCTTCCCACGTGATTTGGCTGGTGCGAGTGGGGTACACAATTACTCTGGGGTGCGGACGGGGTACATGCAGCACTTTCCACGCGATTTGGCTGCTTGCGGCGTGGTACCTGATTTCGCTGGGGTGCGGACGGGGTACATGTGGGCCGTCCCACGCAATTTGGATGGTGCGAGCAGGGTACGCGATAATACTGGGGTGAGGATGGGGTATGCTCTGGCCCTTCCACGTGATTTGGCTGGTGCAACCGGGGTACGCAATAATGCGGGGGTGCGGACGGGGTACATGCGGGCCTTCCCATGTGATTTGGCTGGTGTGAGCAGGGTACGTGAATTCGCTGGGGTGCGGAATGGGTACCGCAGGCCTTCCCACGCAATTTGGCTGGTGTGAGCGGGGTACACGATTATGCTGAGGTGCAGACAGGGTACGCGCTGCCCTTTCAATGTGATTTGGCTGGTGCAACTGGGTACACGATTTCCCTGGGGTGTGGACGCAGTATGCACATGCCTTTCCACGCAGTTTGGCTGGTGCGACTGGGGTAAGCAATTTTGCTGGGGTGCGGACGGGGTACACATGGGCCTTCCCATGCAATTTTACTGTTGCAAGCAGGGTACGCGATTACGCGGGGGTGCGGATGGGGTACTCGTGGCCCTATCCACGAGGTGTGGCATGTGCGACAAGGGTACGCAATTTTGCTTGAGTGCAGACGGGGTACGCACGAGCCTTCCCACGTGATTTGGCTGGTGCAAGCGGAGTCCGCTATTATGCTGGGGTGCGGATGGGGTACCAGCATTGCTTTCCACGTGAGTTGGCTGGTGCGACCGGGGCACGCAATTTCGCTGGGGTGCGGATGGGGTACGCACGGGCCTTCCCACGCGATTTTGCTGGTGCGAGCAGGGTATACGATTACACTGGGGTGCAGATGGGGTACACGCAGACCTCTCCATGCAATTTGGCTGTTGCGACTGGGATATGCAATCTTGCTGGGGTGCGGATGGGGTACATACGGGCCTTCCCACGTGATTTGGCTGGTGCTAGCGGGGTACACGATTACTCTGGGGTGTGGACGGAGTATGTGCAGCACTTTACATGCGCTTTGGCTGGTTGCACCGCGGTATGCAATTTCTCTGGGGTACGGACGGGCTATGTGCGGGCCGTCACACGCAATTTGGCTGGTGCGAGCGGGGTACGAGATTACGCTGGGGTGCAAACGGGGTATGCGCTGGCCTTTCCACATGATTTAGCTGGTGCAACCGGGGTACGCAATTTCACTGGGGTGCGGACGGGGTATGTGCGGGCCTTCCCATGTGATTTGGTTGGTGCGAGCGGGTTATGTGATTTCACTGGGGTGCGGATGGGGTCCACACAGGCCTTCCCATGCATTTTAGCTGGTGCAAGTGGGGTACATGATTATGCTGAGGTGCAGACAGGGTACGCGCTTCCCTTTCAATGCGATTTGGCTGGTGCACCTGGGGTATGCGATTTCACTGGGGTGCGGACGGGGTACACGTGGGCCTTCCCACACCATTTGGCTGGTGCGAGCGGGGTACGTGATTTCACTGGGATGTGGATGGGGTATATGTGGGCCTTCCCAGGTGATTTGGCTGGTGCGAGCGGGGTATGCGATTACACTGGGGTACAGTTGGGCTACGCACCTGCCTTTCCATGCGATTTGGCTGGTGCAACCGGGGTATGCTATTTTGCTGGGGTTTGGACGGGTATGCATGGGCCATCCCACACGATTTGGCTGGCGCGAGCAGGGTACGCGATTATGCTGGGGTTCGGATTGGGTACGTGCAGGCCTTCCTACGCAATTTTGCTGGTGTGGCAGGGTACGCGATTGTGCTGGAGTGCAGACGGGGTATGTATTGACCTTTCCATGTGATTTGGCTGGTGTGACTGAGATACTCGATTTCGCTGGTGTGCGGACGGTGTATGTGCAGGCCTTCTGGTGCAATTCGTTTGGTGCGAGCGGGGCACGCGATTACACTGGGGTGCGTACGGGGTACGCACAGGCCTTTGCATGCGATTTGGCTGGTGCGACCAGGGTACGCTCTGATTTTTCATGCAATTACGATGGGGGAGCTGTGTGCTGGGGCTTGCACCATATTAGGCATTTCACTGGCTTTGTCATGCACACGGGGGCATGTTGGGGGCATTTCTGGCGCTGTTATATGTTCAATGCGCCACTTCTACTGATTCCTCAGAGAATCCATGAATAAGCATGCCATGCAATTGCTGGTTTGCACCAAGGCAGGCACACGCGTGGCACACGCTCCTACTCTGTGTGCGGTGCTTGCACTACTTCTGAGCTGGATTCAATGGATTGGGCCAAAGTCTTGTTTTTATCATTGCATTGTGGGAGTTATAGTTGAACTTTTGCATTACAAAACTTGGACTACATGTCCCAGAATGCAGAGCAAAAGCTAGGACTGGATAAGCACCGGCAGATTAAAATGGGTCATGTTAGCAAGTATGCATGTACTGCCAAGATAAACTTGCACACACTTAGGGGCACTTAATGTGTTGTACAAATGTTTTGTTTCAGCTTTAATTTTGTTTCATAAATACGTTTCACACAATGCTGCTATAAATGTATATATGCATTTCTTAAGTTCAATGAAAATGCTCCTAAAAAGAAATATTTTTCAACGCACTCCATCTTCCATGTACATGTCACACTTTCGAATCGTCCAGACCAGTCTTGTTTTTTTTTTTTGCATTCTTGGCCTTGTATTCTGAATTGTGTAATGGGAGAAATGGTATTACAAGTCACATAATGCAAAGAAAAAAACAAGACTTGATAAGCACCTATAGATTGGAATGTGTCATGTTGGCTAGTATTTATGTACAGCCAACATATTAAACTCCAACCCACCAAGTGCCATTTGAAACTGTTGTACACATCTTTTCAATCTGCTTTCCTTTCTGTTCAAAAACATATACAGAAACTGCTGATATAACTGCACATATGCTTTTTTTTTTACTTTCATGAAAATGCTCCTAAAAAGAAACATGTTTAAACGCGCATAATTGTAAGAACCCTGCCCTTGAGGTGAGCAGGTGCTGAATACTGCAATACATGACATTTGCTAGAGTGGTTAAAAAACGTAATATGCTTATTGAGAAGCTTATTACAGTATAAGTGACAGAACCCCTGCATATATACATTTATAAAAGAGTTGAACAAAATAATAAAAAATATATAAGCATACCTGTGCTATGTATTGTTAGATGCAGATGTTGTTGAATCTGCAACTAGACATCTTGGCTAGTTTTATAGTAGTTTTTAATGTGTCTGGCTGTAACAGGAGACATGTGCTTTGAGAGTTCAAGAGCACATCCGAAGTGTTGAACTGAGATGATAGGATTACAGGTAGAGTTGTTGGATGTGATTGGTGGATTGATGTGTGGCTATTTGAAATCAGCCAATGAGGGAGTGTTACAAACATGCCCTGTGCTACGTTGTCCGCGTACACTGCGGTATTCCCTGGACCCACACATACAATCTGGATCTTTTAAGGATGCCTGCCACGGAAAGGGTACTGCGGAGACCACTGACAGTTGTGGATGTACGTGGACATCAGAGGATTAGACAATCAGGTTTCCTGGGTGTGGTGTACATGAAGAGAGGGTAGCAGGAGTTTTATTTGCTGAGTCCACTGAAGATGGCTATGACTATGGCCCTCATTACGAGTTTGGAGGTAGCCATGGTGCTATTAGCGCCATGGCTGCCTCCAAAATCGTGTCCGGGTTCCTTGAATGAAGAATTACCGGGTCATTCCAACCTCGGAGGACCCGGTAATTTCTCATTAAAAAAAAACATCCCCATTCCCATCCAAGCACCCATTGGGCTCAATGGGAATGGGGATGAAGCTAATAACGGTCCTGTTAATAATTGGCCTGTTATTAGCTCCCTGGTCCCCTTGCGGAACCTAGAAAGGACATCTGGTCTGACCAGACGTGCTGAGCGGGTCCCGCGAGGGAACCTCGTAATGCGGTGGTAAGGGGTTAACGGTACCGGCATCCTTACAGGTGCCGTTAACCCCTTACCACCGTACTTGTAATGACCCCCTATGTCTTTGAGGAAACAGAATGTATGGATTCTGGGAGACTATTAGATCCAGTTGCTGAAGGTCTATTCCGTGCAGTGTGGATTGTCTGAGAATCTTGGATTAGATAAATTTCAATTTTTCATGGTATGGATTTCGATGAATGAAGTGGGTGGAATTCCTCCCGTTTTGTGAGAATATGCTTAACTTGAAGCATCCGGACATCATTGTAGTTCCTTGTGGAGGCAACCGTTTGGGCTATGTTCCGAGAATTTCATTACAGTTTGCAATGAAGGATACATTTGGAAAGTTGATGGACCTGTTTCCAGATTTGAAAATATTTTTTTCTCCAAAAGCTCAGAGACAAATGTGGATGCATTTATTTTGTCCACAATTTGAGAAAGCAAGGCACAATGTGAACAAAGTTGTATGTGCTTTTTGTGCGATGTTGGCATGATACCTTTTCATAATAAAGATATCAAATTTGATATTGTCAACAATTTTCAAAGAGATGGAGTGCATCTGACTGATGTGGGCAATCACGTTTTCTTGAAAACATTCAAAATGCAATGAAGCAGTGTGTTTGAACACATAACATTTGGACAAGTATTGTTTAAACAACAAGGAAAAACAGAAACAAAAATTAGAAGCACTTTTTGTGAAAATTAGAACAAATAATTAAGTTCAGTAGAGCATTTGTTATTTGAATACATATAGCCAAATAATAAAAAAATATATGAAAGCAATTTTGTTTCTGTATTTGAGCCACAAAATGTCTTTTTACAAAATGATTTTGAATTAAGATTACATGCATGTATCAAAAGTGTTTAAAACATATAAAAGTAAAATGAATGTGAACACTTGTATCATTTCATTAAATTATTTAATTCGTTTTAAGTGATTCATATTATTACAATACTTTAAAATGTGCTTTCATCAAAGGTTCTGCTTTTGTAGAACCAAATTTAGTTCCTTTATAATTGTAATCATTTCCATGGTTAGACCTGATTTATTGCCGGACACCATTCTTTCACAAAAGACTTTTTTTTCAAATTGTCTCTGATCCCAGACACTTAATCAGTAAATGCTTTATCGATTGCACCTGTTTGTCATGACATAATTCACATTTGTTGTTTGGATTGACTTCCTTGTGTCTTACATGTAATATCTCTTTTGTTGGCAATACGTTGAGGCGAAACCCCAAAAACTCTGTTCTCTATAGTAAATTCAGGAAGCATCTGAAGTACCTAGGACACCATCCACTAGGTTTTTCACATGATGACAATCATTGATGTAGTCTTTATCCCCTCATCGTAGAGATTGTGTTAATACAGTCTGCCATCTTTGCATCTTCTTTAACCTTCATGGGATTCTGTAAGGGTTTGTTACGTCTCTCTCACATTTTGACAACATTTCAGATACATATGATTTTAGATCTTCTAAATAGGGATTAACACTTTCTTTTACCATCTCTTTTATATCTTCATACAATGATTTATTGCATGGATCTATAATATTGCGATATACAGAGAGCATTCTCCATTCAATCTGTGACTTTAAGCATTACAGTCCTAACTCATACCTTAATGAGTTTATCGGTAAAGACTAAGGCAGTTGTAAAACATGTTTCCATAGTTTGCCTTCGATCTTGTCCCATAGGATGGCCTTTGTAACTGGGTTTATGTCCTGACTATATTTGAGAGATGGAATTATCTTTCCAGTGCAACATTTTATCAGCGGGAGCAGGGAGAACTTGCAATAGGTGTATAGAATTGTTTTTATCTGCGCACCTCGTTGCGTTATTTTGCATTCTAGATCTTGCATCAACAGACTTATTGTTGGCAGATGCCATAGACAAAAACCTAGATATATGACTCTGTTCACTACTGATATGGTTTGACCCCTCATCTGCTAAGTGATTTGTGGTACAAGCCTTTGCGGTCATCTGAATCTTACAATTTTGGAATTTGCAGGATTGCTCTTTAAATCATTCAATTCTGAATATTTTTCCAAGGTTTTCAAAAGGTGTTATAGTGCTATGGATGTATAATCTAGAAAGACAAGGGGCCTCATTACGATGTAGGAGGTAGCCATGGTCCTATTAGCACCATGGCTACTCCCTTACCGCATTCTCAGTCCGGGTTCTCGAAATAGAGACTTACCGGGTCATCCCAACCTTGGAGGACCCGGTAAGTCCCCATTCCGAGAACCATTCCCCATTCCCATTCGAGCCCCCATAGGGCTCAATGGGAATGGGGGTGGAGCTAATAACGGGCCTGTTAATAGCGGGCCCATTATTAGCTCTGAGGTCCCTTAGCGGCTCCCGCTAAGGGCACCTAGTAAAACCAGGTGCCCATATCGGGAGCCGGTAAGGGACTTCGGAACGCAGAGGTAAGGGATTACCGGCACTGGCATCCTTACTGGTGCCGGTAACCCTTTACCTCCAACCTCGTAATGAGGTCCAATGTCATCTGCATTTGCAATTCATGACATTTTTGTTTTCCCAACTTTCGGACTCGCCAACCCAGCATTGTCCAGGCTTTTATAAAAATCTGACAAGTAAAGATTAAAGAGGCACAAGCCCAATCTGCATCCTTGCTTGACCCCTATTTCCGATGATATTGGGTTGCTCAGAATGCCTATCCTGTCGAATCTAATCTGCAATGTTGTGTGTTCATGGAGTTCCACAGTCATTTGTAGTAGTGATTGTGGTAGTCCCCATCTTTGCAGCTTGCTCAGCAACAGGCTTCTGTTGACAGTGTCATAAGCCCGTGAGAGATCAATCCATGCTTCATGTAATAGGGGTCCACTTTTTTTCATGATTTACTGGAGATTGCATTTATTATCAAGCTATTGAGTGAAGTTGATAGTCCTTTTCTAAAGCCATCTGTTGCTTAGGCATAATTCCTTAATTTTCTGCCCATGCTCCCAATTCATTCAAAATTAAGTTTGCAAAAATCTTGCTTTCCGCATCTAGAAGAGAGATCGGGCAGTAATTATTAACATTTTCCCAATCTCCTTTCTTAGAGATGGGTATTATTATCAATCTTTTGCATGATGTTGGGAAATGTTTGGACCTAATTATCTCCTTGAATAGTTTTGTAAGGAATAGTTCTCATGTTCTAATTTTTGATTTCAGAATATGATTAGTCAACCCATTGGGACTAACAGCTCGTGAGGAAGAGGCTTTTTTTAATGTATCTTCTAGTGTTTCTTCTTAAAAAATGTGTTCCCATGGTTCCTCCTTTAGATTCCTTAATGGTTTTGTCTACCACTTACTTAGATGTTTTTGCCATGTATTTTCTGTTATGTTCTTTGTGCACAGCTCTGAGAATTGAAATTGGAGTTGATAAGTGACCAAAATGTTCTAGAATGTCATTGCCCTACTGCCTTCAGCATGACTTCTCCTTCATTATGAAGGCATAGTTGTTTGTTTGCCTTAGACCAATGCTTATGTTTCTTAATTGTTTGATTGATTGTTTGTATTTTTCCCCCATTAAGTGTCTGTTTTAAGTGCATACTCTGCTTTTCTTAGCTCTCGCTTGTTAGCCCATGTATTGTCATTGAATGTATGTTTGTGTGTTTTTAGTTGTTTCCCTTCTTTTTTACATGGTGTATCCAAGTGGCATATGAAGTCTACAAAGTGTGACGGATTGCACACTGTTTTCATCTCATTATTGTGGAGATCCTCAATACAGTCTTGGTGATTTTCGTTTAGTGTTATTCCTCCTCTGCAGTATACAGCCAATTGTTTTTTTTCCGTTATTAATTATTATTGCTCCATCAGTCCTATATTTATCATTTTTATTTTTATTTAGCCAAGTTGCAACCATCAGATTATGGTCACTGTAATTATTTTCTATGATGGAAAAACTTTTTGGCATTTTTCAAACAGTACTTTGGACAAAAATAAAAGTATATTGTGGTGGTTAAATCTCCTGTTTTCCATGTAGTGCCTGTAGGAATGTCTCCCTTTATTTTGCCGTTAGCCATGGTTAAATCCCTTTCTGTTAGAAAGTCCAGCCATCGGCTTCCATTTTCTGTTGGTTTTCTTGTTTTGTTTCCTATTTGATTTTTTGTTTCAAAGCACTGTGAATGTAAACGTCCCATTAGTATTATGTAAATTAGGCCATGTTGTGCCTCTGTGCTTAACAGCTGTTCTGTTACAGCATGTAAGACCCGATCTAGATCTGAATTAGCTGGATTCCTGTACAGATTAATCACTGTTACCATTTTAGCTATTTCTTCATCTCTTATTTCCATCTGTACCGCCAGATTGTCTTGTATCTTATTACTATGGAGGGCGATGTTCTTGATTTTTGAATTTCGTCAAGCAATTACGAGACCCCCAGAGGGTCGTCCCTCACCTTGACTTATAGATAATTGTTCTATTATTGAGAACCCATCTACCTTATATCCTCATCTAAGCCATGTTTCTTGAAATGCGATATCATATTGATTAATGATTTCCTCTCTGTGCGCCTTGTTTCTGAATGAACTGGAGCCTCTTGAGTTGTTCTGCTAGAGTGATGCATTTAGAATTCCCAGTTTCTTGAAAATGTGGGCGATTATTTCAGGCAGTAATGCCCATGCTTTAGCTTTGTCAGTGAATTGAGAGTTCTTATTCTCTTTAATATCTTCATTTGTTGGGCTATTATTAACTGCATCTTTCCTCTGCATTGAGATGCCTTTCAGGAGTGACTGATGTTCCTCAACCCTCTCCATCTTATTAGGCAGTTCATCAGAGGCAATTTAGCCTCGTTCTGTTAGCTCCTTATTTGCTGCCAAGGTTGCAATTACTCCCAGTTTGGATTTCAGACCCATTTCCACTATATCTTTGCAGTTAGCATGGGGAAATGGAATGTGTTGTCAGTGGATGAGAAGTGGAATAGATCTGTAGTTTCTTTGAAGATGGACAAGATCATGATTCGATTTAGGGGTCTAGATCCTGCACCTTTCTATCTAACCGTTTCATCCAAACCTTTGGAATTGCAAACAGTGAGATGGTTGTTGATTTCTCATCACAATTTTCTATTTTCCCATTTTCTTGACCTTTCAGACACCTTCATTATATGATATGATATGGAATTTATAACGCGTCT
Organism: Ambystoma mexicanum; assembly: GCF_040938575.1. Classification (NCBI taxonomy): domain Eukaryota; kingdom Metazoa; phylum Chordata; class Amphibia; order Caudata; family Ambystomatidae; genus Ambystoma; species Ambystoma mexicanum. The sequence continues at coordinate 500,481,537 of NC_090934.1, forward strand.
ATACCCAAGTGTTTCAAGGTGCAATGAGGCAAGGGGGGACAGTGCAGTGCATAGGATAACAGTAAGTAAATATATAAATAAATAAATACAATAAATAGAAGTTCAGCCAGCTGGTGGCCAGTGCAAGGGTAAGTGCAGACATTGGATATCAAGTGCTAATAGGGGCTGTAGGGATACATAAACAGTCCCTGGGTAAAAGGGAAGACAGGGGGCAGTCCAGGTGTGCAACTGGCAGGGAGGGGACCTGAGCCAGAGACCAGAGGGTAGCCAGGTAACCAATGCAGTTTAGATTCAGCCTGGAGATCAGCAGGGGAGAGGAGGAGAGAAAGCAGAAGCAAAGAGGAAGGTCTTGAGGTGCTTCCGGAACTGGAGATGGTTCTCCACAAGTTTCAAGGAGGCTGGGAGGATGTTCCAGAGGGAGGCCTCAGCAGAAGAAAGAGATCTCCCAACAACTCGCTGCTTGGAGAAGTGACAAACCCTGAGGGAGTTGGAGGCAGATGAGCAGAGAGCTCGAGAAGGAAGGTATTTAGGAAGAGAGAGTTGAAGGTAATGAGGTCCCAGACCCCATAAGGCATTGTGGACAATGCGTCGGAAGCGGCCAGTTCTGTGCTCTGTGCTCTGTTACGCCAGCGAGCGAGCGTTGGAATGTGGTGTGGCTTGACGCGTATTGATACAGCAACGGGTCTGGAGGCCTAGTCATACGCTGACCCCATTCGGAGACTGTAGGTCACCCTTGGATCCGGGCTTCATACTTTACACACAATCAGCTCCCTGTGACTACTTGAACTCCATTTGGATAAGTCTATAGCCTATAGACTGTGATCGGGTGCTTGCAATCGAGCTTATAGGCATACTTAACCCAGGGAACTGCTAACACACTGCTCTAAACAGTGTCTCTATACACGTGACATTGAGATATCAGAGATTATTAATTCAAGAAGCATTCCAAGACCCAACATGCTATCAGTTAAGAAATGCTCTGCAACGAGATATAATCTACGTAATCAGAAGAGCAGAACCCCGACAATAAAAACAAACAGAAGTAAAGGATCCAAAGAAGCACCTGTGGAGAAAGGAGCAATCACTGATTTTTTCTCGCTCCCCGATACCGCTAATATTACAACACCAATACTCCTGATGGATAAATCTACGGGGAGCTCCGGTAGGAATACCTCTATGGAGGCACTTGGTGAAAGTGTAATAGATAACAATTCGTTATTGGACTTTGTTTATCTATGCAGAGATCTATGACTTCTTACCCAGCAAGCAATTCGGCTATCCAGAATGATAGCTACCAACACCTGCCTACTCACACACAGCGTGAAACATACAACAGTCTATCTGCTTCTCCAAATTTGGATGTACATTTGGAATCTTCAGAACCTGATTGCGGTAGGGACCAAGGAGAAAGTCAAAAAACCTTGGGTGACTTGCAATCTTCAGTTGCATCTCTGCAATTTGCTCTAAACATCCTACTAAAGATGTGTGGGAGGATATTGGAAGTCACACTTACCCTACCATCAGCAAATAACGGTAAAAGTGATCTGCCTCACAAGGAAGAGAAGACCATCCCGCCAGACTGCCCGGAGATCGAAGACATCGACTCTAACACCACAATGAATGTGGACGTCTTCTACTCACGTAAACAGCGACGACTGGTGAAAAGAGCCCTTGCGAGGAAAAAGCGCCAAATGGCAACCTTAAGACCACCGGACACAGTGGAGCAGGAAGAAGAAATATCTACTCCTACCAAAGGCAGCACCCCTAAACAAGACAAGAAAAAACCCAAACGCAAGGCACCTCAAGAGAATAAAGGCACTGCTAGCAGGGAGAACAAACTGACTAGTTGGCTTATTCTTGAGAAGAGCACTATCAATAATACAGTTGAGGAGATTGTCTCTAATAAGAGTATTATTGCACCTCAAGCAGATGAGAGAGATTCAGACGATTCAACATGTCTTGATGAGTTGAAGGACAACCCTGCAGTTGACATTACAAATGCCGTACCAATCAATCCAGCTCGAACAGATATAGTATCTGTACCATTAGGGGAACTTCAAAATGACGACAAAGGCAATAATATACCATATCAAGGTGGAAGGATATGTATTATCAAAAACCTGTACCAAAACAGCGATCATGATTGGCTCTCTAGATCGGCGCTGTTGACTAGACTGTATTCTATACCACAGCTTAGGGTGCTGAGATCAGAAGACTTTGAATATGTGGAGCCCTTGAAAGCAAAGAATTCTAATACCTCGGCACTACACTGTGCATTTTTAGCGACTGCCAATCTGATTCACAGCTACAAAGCAAGCTTGTGGGAAGTGGATATTGAAGTAGATGCTGACCCAAATATAATAGATCCACAAAGGCCAATACATATACCAAGCACCAAAGCTGTTGAAATTATAGTACCGAAATTCCCTCAAGGCAACGCAGTACAACTAGCGGATGTGCAAAATGTTCTTAAATGGCTTGCCAAATCCCTACCGTCGCTTTCCTTAACCCAAGGAGATCAAAGCTTAATCACATGTAATTGTCGGGGATTTAGCCACTTATTATCGGCAGTGGGCTCATCTTCTCTGCTAGTAGGGAAAACATGTATTTGTCTACAGGAGACGTGGATCACCACTCAGGCACTTTTCAATGGCTATTCAATTCATCAGGAATTAGCCAAAAAGGGTCCAAAGGGAAGACCGTATGGGGGCCTTATAACTGGAATCATACACCCACTAAAATATTTGAGGATGCACTCGAACTTTGACGAATTTGTACTAGCTGTTGAGATTGAACTCACTGGTAAAGATAAAATGGAGAAGATGTTAGTGATTAATCTCTGCAATCCACCTGAATCTCCACACAGAGATCTCATCCGGGATGCTTGGCATTCGCTACTGTTTGATTGGAAGGTAGATTCTGACCACAATCTAGTAACAATTGTAGGTGACTTCAACTGTCATATTGTGGGTCCGATGAGTAAGACCAACAACCCATTGTTGAAGAATATAGGCACGATGTGGCATAAGGAGGCGAATGCGGAGGGACTGCTGTGGTTCAATTTTTTCAATGCTTGGGATTTTGAAATCTTGAATGGTAGAACTCCCAGTCACAATCCAGGTCAATCTACTTGGAGAAATACCAGAGCCCGCAGTACTCTAGATTACATCTTTGTAAGTCCATCAATGGCTAATCTGACTGCGGATATGAAGGTCAGTGACAACGATTGGAGCGACCATTCCTCCCTATTGTTAACATTTAATTTTGTCCTTCCACATATTTGCCCTCGATCGATCAGCGATTTGAGAACAAACCACACCTCCTCAAATATTCGCTGGTCAGATAAAAATATCACAAAATCTGTAGAAGCTATGAATAAAATGCCAGATATCGGCCATGCCGCTCTACTCAGTATGTCCGGCAACGATATTGAAAAGTGGATAACATCCTTCTCACACAAGCATGCCGCTGTGAATATTAACATAATCGCTCCTGATGCTAAAATAACAAATACATTTGATGTTGAAATCAGAGACGCTAAAAGAATCTTAAGAGCAGAACTTAAGATGCTACAGAAAAACTCTACCACCTGGGATAGTTACCTGATTTCCAGTAAGAAACGCAAGAATGCCTTTAGATCTTGGCTTAGACAAAAACGCTATGCGTCCAAATTAGCTAAATGGCAAAAGACAGTTCAAATATTATGCACAAGAAACTCACGCTCCATATGGAGTTTATTGAGTCAGGCCAGAGGCGAAACGAATACTAGTCTTAACAATCCTATTGACAAGGGCCACTGGGAGGAATTTTTGAGAAGTCGCAATAACCAGTTATCTGGTTTGTCTATGGTGCCGACGGTCCTGAAAATACTGTTTGAAAAAACTTTGGAAGACGGCCTTACACCGGACTCCTGGTGAACTGCAAACTTGGTCCCCATATATAAGAGGGTAAGTCGCACAGACCCCTTAAACTATCGATTATTATCTATGTTGGATTCCACTGGCAAATTATTTTCGACATATTTACTTCAAGAGCTCCATATATGGATGGACAGAGAAAAGATCTTGGACCAATTCCAATGTGGTTTCAGGAGTGGATACTCTACGGTGCATAACCTTATCATAATGGATATACTCCGTAACAAGGCCAGTTCTCCCGGCAGTCCTCCATTATACATATTATTCATTGATTTTAAGGCTGCCTTTGATCTAGTGCCGAGAGACTTGCTGTGGACCAAATTAGAAAATCTAGGATGCCCGAAGGGAATATTATATTACCTCAAACAGCTACATTGGGATACCACAGTCTCTCTAAAATTAGATGCAAAGGGTAACAGGACCAATAAGATCGACCAATCGCGAGGCGTCAAGCAAGGCTGTGTGACAGCACCAACACTATATAATCTCTTTGTTCATGACATTCCAAAAGCCTTATCTGACGTCCATAACTGCCCACCTAAGATTGGCCCTGCTCACTGTGCAGTTCTAGCCTATGCGGATGACTTAGTCATTATGGACCATACTATCAAAGGTCTTCGAAATTCTGCAGAGGCATTATGGAGCTATGCCAATAGGAATGGCCTTACTATCAACCTAGACAAAACCCAGATGATGGTCATCAGCAATAAGAAAATCGAGAGAGTGAGTCTACAAATACAAGGGTCCAGAATTCAATATACTCCCTTTTATAGATACTTGGGAATTGAAATAGAGCCAAAGGGTCAATATGCGATGTGTAAGCAAGTCCGAATTACGAGAGCGGCACAAATCAGTGCTCTAATATATCGTTTTTCCACTTCTCACTGCGAATACACAGTCTGGGCTGCACGACAACTGTATCTACAGGTACTTACCCCTATGATTATTTATGGATTAGAAGCCCTGCAGCTCATGGATTTGGGGTGGCTCCAGATATTAGAAGGAAAATTCCGGAAGAAATTACTTGGCCTCCCAAATTGTATACCAATGGCTATCTTATGACTTGAATTGGGCCTGATATCTTTAAAAGCACAAGTTCTCAGAAAAAGAGCTGAACTATATTCAAAGATGTCACTAGTTACAGAAAATCCTCTTCTGAACACATTGCATAATGAAATAAATAAATCGTCTTCATTCCCTCTCATGAAAAAACAAATGGAGGGGAGGAATATCTGGAAAAGATTGGCTGGTCAAATAGGCACAACGGCATTCGAACTTCTACCTTGTGTGCCTTATCTAAAAAATCAGAATTATATGATTGGATTGAAAACTATGCACACTTGGAAGAGTTGAAACGATATAAATTTGTCCAACATATGAGATACATTTTTAAGAAACCGGTTCCCTATCTCTCTCTGTGCCCCTCTCCGCGATTAAGACGATTTATTTTATTATTGCGGATGGACCAACTGCCGGTATTGGCTATTAGCGGGATTATGAGTAATCTCACCAAGATAGAACGATCCTGCTGGTTATGCATGAATAATATGGCGATTGAATCAGGAAAACATGTATTAACTAGATGTTCGGCCATGGAAAAAACCTATGCAACTTGCTATGGGGACTTTGTCCACCATTTGGACCACATTTGCAGCAAAGATTTTTGGCTTAGGGCGCTCAATGGTTCAGGAATGAAGCTCTATATTGCTGTATATAACGTATGGCTAACAATTGAAAAATTATAAGAAATAGCTATATAGAGATATTTTACCTACTTTTATTATTGTGACTATAACTAGTCATATGGCTGTTTGTATTAGTTAAGGTTTATACGAGCTATTGACATGTAAGACTTATAAATAATATAGCTTGAATGCCTATTTTTTACATTATTATTAGATACGGATTAATGATATTATCTTTGTTTTATTCAAATAGAACTTTATTCTATAAAATGTTTTATTGATTTATATGTGAAAAGCTTATGTTAAGCTGTTAACACATTAATAAATACATTGTGGACAATGCAGAGGGTTTTGAACTTAATGGTCGCCACCACTGGGAGTCAGTGCAGAGATTTCAGTCCTGGAGTGATGGGATCCCTGGGCTTGAGGCCAAAGACAAGTTTCGCAGTCCTGTTTTGGATAAGTTTCAGAGGGCAGAGAGTAGAGGCAGGCAAATTTAAAAAGAGGCTGTTGCAGTAGTCCAGCCTAGAGAGAACCAGAGCTCTGGAGACAGGGAGCTTCTGGGAGAAGGAGAGGAAGGTAAAAATACCTCTGAGAAGGTGCAGCTGGTAGTATGACTTCTTAGAGACACCAGAGATGTATGTAGAGAAGGAAAGTATGGGGTCGAAGATGACCCCAAGGCTTTTAGCCTCACAGGTGGGAGCAGGAAGAGGGCCAAGAGAGACCAGCCAGAGAGTGACAGGAAAGGAGGGAGCAGGTATGCCGATCAGGAGAATCTTGGTCTTACTGGCATTAAGGCAGAGATCTTTAGCGGCACACCACTCCTGGATGGCGGACAGACAGTCAGAGATTAGAGAAGGAGAAGAGGTGGCAGAAGGGAGCCTGAAAATGAGTTGAGTGCCATCCGCATAGCACTGAAAGTTGGGGCAGAGACCAGCAAAGTGGTGGGGACGAAGTGCCAGGTATTGGTTCAACAGTCAAGGAGAGAGGTTAGACCCCTGGGGAACACCACAGGAAGAGAAGGAGATAGAGGAAAAGAAGGACCCAAGTTGGACCAGGAAGGGTCCATGCAGAGGAAGAGGTCAGCCAAGCCAGGGCCTGATTAGTGATACCCAGGTTATCACAGAGATGGTTGAGCAGGATGGCATGGTCGACTCTGTCAAAGGCAGAAGAGAGATCAAGTAAGATGAGGACAAAGTGGGTGTTGGACCCGAGGTTGGAGAGCAGGTCTTCACAGATGTTCAGGAGAGCAGTTTCCGTGCTTCTGGCAGCTCTGAAGCCAGACTGATGGTCATGGAGACAACCAACAGATTCAGGGTGAAGATTAAGCTGGGAGATGGCTAGCTTTTCCAGGTGTTTTCCCATGTGCATTTAGTTTTATACTCTCCTTTTGCTGGATGTATATTTCAAGATTCCTCTTGTTTGTCTCCAACTATGATTTCAGAAGGAGTTTCTTAATTTACATTTGCTATTTCTGGGTTTTCATCATCTTTATTATGTCCTTCCATTGTATTTAATTTCTTATTTCCTCTTAAAAAAAAAAAAAGTGCTATAGGAATTTATTTCATGTCTGTTTGTATTCCCACCGTAGCTGCTGCTACCATTGCTTTTTTGGTGTTGTTTCTTTATTTTTGGCTCCACCATTGTTTTTTCTTGAGCCTTACTCTACTGCAGATTGATACACTTCGTTTTATGTTTTTTCCCATTTTTCGTCGCTAACTTATTATTATTGATTGATGCTATTGTGAAGGCTTTGATAAATCCTGGTGTGTCTGCGTTTCTTATTTTTTTTTCCTTTTCTGTTTTTATGAATTCTTCCATCATGGAATCAGATAAACGTATGTCCTTCCATGCTTTATTTTCTTCTGTGTCGATCTTTCCCAGAATTTCCATATTCTTTTCTATTTGGTGTTGCAATTTATTATTCATAGATGTTACATTTTCATTTATTAGTTCCATGTGTGTATTTGTTTCTGTTCATTTTACATCTAAGTCCCTCATTAGGATTGTTTGTTGACTGACTTCTGCTCTTATTTTATTTTTAATTCCTCATTCACTGCTGAATTTAAAGCTGTGCTCAACCCAGTAGGGAGCTTTGACACCCATCTACTTCCTCGGTAAGTTCCATCAGGATGCGTGTGTTCATTTGCACCTCTCCCTTTAGCATATCAAACCCATTTCCAAGGGAACTTAAACTGAGAGGGTTGATTTTTGCTCTTCCTTTGTGTCGGTTGTATTCCCATTATGTTTCATTGCCAATCGAATTGCTGTCATTTATTTTTTTCCTGAATCTAAAATTGTGTTTATTTTGTTCACATTCTTGTTGCTGAGAGTGGACTAAGTTTGCAAGATGTTTCCGGAAAAAGATGTAAATTATGTACAGCATGTTCTCCTACTATTGCTGTATTTTGTGCTGTTGAAGAATAGATTTTCTTTTGCAATAGTGAATTAAGTGGTAGAATGTCCTCTTCTATCTCTATCTGTTCCACTTCTCCAAGACTGAAAGATTATCGGTTTGGGAAAAATTCCATTATGGCCTTTTTCATTGTGGTGGCTGTCAGAGTATATTCTTTATACTTCACATATGCCTCTTCAGAGGTTAGTTGATTGGATGTTGATTGTTGTTGTTGTTTCCCCCATGTATTGAACTCTGTGCTCAGGTGAAACTGTTTATACCCAGCAGTGTGTTCAGAATGTAGATCCAATTGTGTTGGTCGTTGCGTCAGAGGTTTGAATATAATTCTCCCTTCGCTCCTTTCTTGAGTTACATTTTGGCCATCTTCTTCTATTTCAAGGGTTTTTTAAGTCATCCCATAGTTGTCCACTTCTTAAATTGTATAGTTGTGTCATTTTGTGCCACTTGTAAGCAGCCTGTTGTATCAGATTTAGTGACACTACGATGTTATTTACTTGCTTGCTTGATTACTCGTGAGATCACTTCTCACTTATCATCTACCACTTGTTAATTACGTAGTATGTCTTTTCTCGTTATAGGCAGTTAACAAGATTGTTTGTTCTGCCCACTTAATGAGATTGTTTGTACTGTGCACTATTTATAGTATTCTACTCACACCAAGTTGTTACCTACACTCTGTTTTCTAGCATTGTCCTGCTACTGACCCTACTGCAACACTGCGTTTGCCACACCTCACCTTACAACAGTCTTGTTGCAGTCTTGTTGTTTCACATTTGCTTTTGTTGTTCTAGTTATAAAACAATTCACATCCTTTGATGAATGCAGCAACTAGGCTCATCAAGTTCACTGGATCCTTGGATCTCCAGAATACTCTTTAAAATCTTAACACTCCTCGCACACTCCTGGCACTTTTCCAGATATGGCATCCGTAGGTGAAGCAAATAAAGCACAGCAAACACTGGTAGTACACACCACCACACTCTGTGACACGCTCTGCATTGGACTATGGGTTTTGAAGAGTGTCTAAGGATCTATGGAAATAAAAAGCAGACTCTCCAGCAGTCTGTTGCACAGGTAACACACTCCACACACTCCGCTTCTTTTAAAGGTCACCATTTTTTAACAAAAAACTATTTAAATGATTTTCATTCCCTCACCCCACACCTGAAATGTTCCAGATGTCCACAGACAACCGCACTGTCTGCAGACTATGCAGGCTGAAAAGGTCCTGTGATTATTTTTTTTTTTAATTCTATTTTTTTACTGTGAAAGGTGCCTCCTAAAGGAACCGTTTTATTTTGTATTTTGTGATTTTTATATCTATTTTGGCTTTTTTTGTTTTTTACAGGATGTTACATGGTAAGGTTCAAGAAGGGAGGGAGGGGAGAGAAGGGGCAGTAACCACAGAGACTGAGGTGTAGGTGGACAGGAGAAAATGTTGGCTGGGCCTTACATTTAAGGTATGTGACAGTTTTTCTTCTGCTCCTTGACTGCAGACTCAAAATCACTACAAAACTGATCCCCCCTGCATAGTACTGTGTCCCTCAAAAGGTAAGGGTCAAAAGTGTTCTGTATGGCCTCGCAGGTGGCCGCCAGGATCCTCTGCCCCACAGGAGTAGCCTGTGTGGTGACAGGAGCGTTCGAGGAAGATGGGGTAGAGGCCATAAACCTGCTTCTCCCTGAGAAAGGATCAGCCTTTCACACCTTGGCTGCCCGAGCCTTCGGTACATCACTAATGGTGGTGAAAAACCACCACACCAATGACTCACTACTGGCGCTGGAGGAAGGCACTTCCTCTATCTCATCTTGCTCTTTCTCTTCATCATCTTCTACATCTCCATGCCTGTTTCCCTCTCCAGGCCCTCCAGATGGTGGTTGCATTGGTGGCCCTAGGAAGGAGGAGTGATGACCATGAGTGAAGCTATCGATACAGGCAAAGCAGCTGCTCCTTTTTAGTGCTCTCTCCTGGTCTGCCAGATTGAGAATGACTAAAACTAATGGATCAGTCCCTTCAGAAGACCTGTCCACAGAACACGGGATGGTCCGCAGACAACCACACTGAAAATAGGCCTTAAAAAGTTGTATAAAGTTGACAGATCAACAAAGAATTGGTCTAGGAGATATGCAAGGGTAGACCTTCCACTTGAAACACCCTAAATTGGGCAGAAAAGCAGTTTCAAACTGCCCGTGGTGACAGACACTGTTGGCATACACAATCATGCTGCATGGGTTTGGACATATGATGACATCCCTTGACATACGGGGAGCAAATGGCTGTCCTCGGACACCAATGGCTGGGAGACCTCCAGGTGCATGCGCATGGCTGTCTGAAAACTGACGCTCTATCCGCAGACTAATTAAAAATACGAGATGCAAGAACAGACATGTCCGGACAGGGTGTGCTGTCCGCAGACACCCTATTTTGTTACCTGGAACCTAACAGTGGTATAGTCAGCTGACTATTTATTGGGGTTTTACAAAAAAAGAAAATATGTAAGAACTATATACAAGATATTTATAGTATAAAACATAAATGTATTTATGAAAGGGATGTGGTATCAGAATGACAAACATTAATGGAATCATTTTGAATTTCTATACAATGATCATCAGAGGAGGGAGTGAAGATTCATCCAAGTGTCTTTCATTTATATTTTGGGAATTTGATTGGGGTGATTGCTAGGGGCAAGGGAGAAAGGTAAAAAAGGACAGTGATGATAAACATTTCTAAAAAATATGATTTTTAACATAATTTAAAGGTCCTTAAAGTCATCACTATGTTCATCCAATTTTGAAGACAAGATCATGATTTCATTATGTACAGTTGGGAACAGAGATTGTCTTTGTGATTCTTGGGATTCTCTATAATTAAATTGGGGTGCTGTTTCTTCATGTAAAGTATGTGCTTTATAGGAACAGAATACATTATTATTTGACTAAGTACTGTCCACATTACATTATTTGTTTAGATTAAAAGATGTATTGTTTACCTTTGGAGATGCTATCATCACTAATTTCTTCTTTTGGGAAGTTTTCTTCCAACCACTCAAATGTGTTTGCCATTTCTGTGAACATAAAGAAATAGTGCTTTTTGCTATAAGAATTGTTTATATAATGAATGGTAATAACAGAAATAAATACAGTTTACTTACAATTTTGTAAGAGGTTGTTTTGGAATGAGCACCAGCTGTTTGTGAGTCTGTATGAAGAGTTGTACTGAAGTAATGATATGAGGTGTATGGTTATGGTTTGTGCTTGGTGCATTACATTATATTGTGTGGTGAACGAGAAATTAATTTCTACATTTTCAAATGAAGATTTTGTACACAAATGTATCTTTCTGCATAGTAAATATAAGTCATGTTGTTTTATGTATATGTGTTTGTTGGTTGAAGGGTAGAACATTTTTTGTTTTCCCCTGTGCTTCGGTGCTTCTGGTCTTTGTGAATGCAACCTGATGTTGTGAACACATGAAAATAATATGAGGCCGGGAAGCCCAAAAGAAACACACCAACACAGGTTACAAAGAACATACAAGTGCTTTATTTAAAAGCTACAACAGTTACCAAAGTCAATTGACAAACGGATAGCTATTCGGCTCTCAGAGTAACGTAACGAACTTCAACGAAGGTTCGATGCATTAGTAAGAGAGACCATACATTGGAATACTTGGGTCTTTTATATGATTTGTCCAGCCCTTGGCCAACCCTCTCGCGGGTTAACCATTCCTGGGATCGGGCCTAAGGGTTTCTAGCCAGGTCAATCCTATAATTTATGCGTTTTGATCAGTTTCACTGATACAGTTGTACATTTACACATAGGTCAGCAATAGGACAAGGTCTCAGTTCGCGACCCCAACAAGTGGCCTGCAGGCATATTAATTATTCGTGTGTACGGAGGTCACAACGGCCAGAATCTTACTCAGAATGTCATTCGGCCTCCATTTTGATGTTAAGGGTGACTTCCACAGTACAAGAGAACCTAAAATGGCGGTTTAATCCAAGATGGCGACTTACATTACTTTCTCTAAGGTCAAGACCTTGCCGCAGAGTTTATTTGCATCATGTTTTAGACAACTTGGCGTAGGCCAATACACATACAATTGCTGCGATAGGACGCATAATATTATTTCAATTACGACAATGTTTGCAGACATTTGTGCTGTCTGCAGACTCTGGAGCTGCTACATTGTGGGAGAATATAATATTAAGGAACTGGTAGCAAATTAAGGGTGCACTGGTAAAAACCTATGAAATTCAGTGAAAAAACTTAAGGTATCTCCTCCTCGAGCACTTTTTTTGGAGTGCGGAAGATGAGATACCTCCTCCTTTTTAGCAATTCTGTTTGTGCAATCGCTGCAAAGCAGTGATCGCACAAACTGGAAATCCAACCCCACGGCTATATGAGGAGGATGTTCCTCCTCATGGCCGGGGGTTGGATTTCATTCAGTTTCACATCAGCGTGCACAATGAATGTAAATTTCACTACTGCAGCCTGGCTGAGGCGGTGAAATGGAAGATAGGGTCCTGCCTCAATCTCAAGCATTTCTATGCATGTATTGATTGAGGGAGGTGACGTTGGAAAGGGGAGACTCTCCCCTTTCCAAGAACACTTTCCTTGAAGCATCGCTGGGTGTGGATTGCTCGATCTGCACCCAGCAATGCCCCTCAAATACCATGGATCCTTTTTTGAAGTGGGGGGTGAGAGGGCCTCTTAGTATATAAGCGACCCCCTCCCCCTCCTGCTCCTAAGCATGGGGCAGTGTGTTTATCCCCTTCGTGCCCATCGGCCCCTCGTGTTGGGGGTGTTCTAGGTGGTGGGTGCCCACTGGACCACCAGGGATTGTTTTATATATAAGCATCTACTTTGTTATGTAAGTCGTTTTTTATATATTCTATGGTTAGGGTCCATTGTCAGTGGGGTGGGTTGGACTGGGGCTGTATTGCTGGTGGTGTGGGTGGGAGTGGGAAGTCAGGGGAGGTATTTTGGTGGGCTGGGACACAATTGCAGGGTAAGGCCACAAATTGCCCCCGATGCCAGCAGAACATTGGTGTTTCCCTGGGAGCAACTGTCTCTCATGTTGATCGATCATCTCCAAGTGCAGTGGCAGTCCCAGCGGGCCCCGGCAGAGTCCCCATCCCTCCCTGGAGGGAAAAGCTGTAATGCAGCCCAGCCAGAGCTTCTGGCTGGGCTTCAGGCTGGTCGACCCACATGGAAGACAGGCACCAAAGTCCAGGGATATCACCCCCAAACACCCTGGAGCTCTGGCTGGCCAGCGTTACAGCTTCTCACTCCTGAAAAGCACTGGAACCCTGCCAAGCCTCCCTGAAATTACCACTGGGCTTGGGGACATTCAACCCACATGGGAGACAGCCACCCAAGGCCAGGGACATGACCCCCAACCATTCTGGAGCTCTGTCTGGGTTGCATTACAGAATCTACCAGCGGGAAGGTAGGTGGACCCTCTTAGGGGCTCCCTGGAACTGCTGCTGCACTTGGGGATGGTCAACCCACATGGGAGATGGGTGCCCAAGGCAGGGACTTGACCACCAACCATCCTGGATCTTTGGCTGGCCTGCATTCCAGCTTTTCCCTCCGGGAAAGGACTGAGAATGTGACGTGCCTTTCTGGATCCACGGCTGGGATTTGGGATGTTCAAGTTCAACACACATGGGAGACAGCCGCTCAAGGCCAGGGACATGACCCTCTACCACCCTGGAGCTCTGGCTGGGTTGTGTTACAGCTTCTACCTCTGAGAAAGGAAGGGGAACCTGCCGCAGCTCCCTGGAACTGCTGCTGGGCTTGTGTATGGTCAACACACATGAGGAAAAAAACAGTGTCCATAGACTGTGGAATACTCGCATCCCATGCACACCTTTGAATGTTGTATACCAAACAATGATATGTTATTACAAAGAAATTGTTTATATATAAAACAAATTCAATGTGATATTTCGACTGTATTCGATATTTAATTTAGAATGCATGGTGTGTGTCACTACACTTAGTTTTGACCAAAAATTCTGAAATTGTTATAAATAATTCCACATTTCAGAGCTTCAATCTGTGCTGAACATGTTTCGTGGGGAGCAAAACATTCATCATTTCCTTCCATCAAGTGTTCTAAGATAAAAAAAAAAAATATGTATATACTCAATTGGTATATATTGTACATTAACTCTCTTCTTTCACTACCATCACTAAGGTGTTATCATGGCCCATCGTAAATTCATTAATCTTGTGTAGCTCAGATCATAGAATAATCGGGTATCATCCATTGCACTATAATCAAACTGGAATCTAGACTTGTTGAATAAGGAGGAAATGCTGAAAAATCTTGCTCCCCTTACTCTGCTTCCGTAATTAAAAATCAAAAATGTTTCCTTACCTAAAGTTGGGTAGTCGAATGCACTGTTCATTTTCTCAGCTTTACCTGTTAGAAATAATTTCAAATCAGAAGCCTAAGTATGAGAAGCCAATATTTAGGGTTTCACATAAATGGTTCTCAATATGCAAAACATACATGGTTTCATGGACAGACTCATATGTTGTGCCAATAGAGCCCCTTTCTAGTTGTAAACATGATCATCTCTCCTTCCCTATTGATACAAGAGTAAAAACTGTCTGCACTAAGTATTTTGTGGTCATGAGGACAGTGTGTGCCCACTCAGTAATATCACAGCTTACCTCTCTGCACATGAACTAGTACATTCTTGGGATAATGGTAATTTCAAAATCTTACTCCATTCTGGTAGGATTCCAGATATTCCTGAAAGTGAAATGTAAATATCATGTTTCCCTTACAGATGGTGCACTTCATCTTCTATAAAGACCACTATGTAACTGCTCAGAAAATGGTAAACAAATAATACATCTTACAGCACGACTTGTGACCGCAATAGTATCCCGTTATGAGTCCCATGGAAGCATTTAAGATGGCCACTTCAAGTAGACAACGTCATTGCAACATTGTGCGTGATGACATCACATGTAAATAAGTGACGTAGCGCTTGGTCCCGCTATTATATGAATTGCTTCTTGACCATTACTTAATCGCTTGTATAGTACACAATAGTGATCTGACTCTCAGCATATCAATTAGCTAACAATATTAGTTGGGCTCAAGACTCTAGCAATTGGTAACTTCTTTTTGAAATGATCATGCATGGTGTATACAAAGCAGCAAAGGAAACATTCCCAGCACTTGTCTAATCACTTCTCTTCAACTGTTCTAATAAGGTATATAGAGTATGTTGGCTCGAGGTACTCCAGGTGGATGTATAAAAACAATGGTCATGCTTACAATCTGTGCTGTATGATCCACATAAATTCCTAAGACAAGTTACAATCAACATGAAGCATCTACAAAAATGCTCCTAAGAAAAACTCGCCATTCATCCCTCCAGGGGTAAGACTATCACGTTTCTCTATTCAATACAGTTCTCTTTGATTTAGTATTTTGGCTAGGTCCCCATCCATATTTTTTTTACGTACTAATTCTATAACCATACATTTCAATTGGGCCACTGTGTGTCTTTTCCCGGTGAAGCGTCTGGCAACTGGTGAGCATATGTTTCTTGTTCTAATGTTGCTCGTACGTCCATTACAACTCTCTTTGTTTTTTCTTATAGTTCGTCCCACATGGTAGATTCCATACGCACAGCCCAGGCTGTAGATGAATGAGCTGCTATTCCATGTGGCACAATCTCAAGTTTACTCTTCACCCATGTAAAAGGGTGTCTCACATAATTGCCCTTAATGATGTTGTTGAAATTACTGCAGTGTAGACAGGGGAACGTCCCTTTCTTCCTACTTTGTAGTGTCATTTGGGAGTCAGGTTTAATCCTTTCAGCCTTGACCAATTGATCCTTGGGGTTTTTACCTCTTTTGTTGGAAATAAGTGGCGGTGTTGGAAGATTTGTTGAAGCTGGGTATTCAATTGTATTAGCTTCCAATTCTTCTTGATAACACGAGTTACATGATGGCTTTAGCTCGAATAGTTCAAAATATAAAAAAATGTAATCTCTTGTGATTTGGTCTTAACTTTGCGATGATCTTCTCTTCCTTTTGTCCTGCTTTGATCTGGAATTGCATAATGATATTGTCTGAGAATCTTCTTTGTAGGTACTTAGTAGGTAATTTCTCATTTTCCATTTGAAATATGCTGTCATCAGAAATGATATGCTTCAATCTCAGAAATTGACTGTAGAGAAGATTGCAGCACATTGTGAATGTAAAATGAGAAGTTAACTACCAAGTTCCTACAAAGAGGATACCCAGACAATATCATTACGCAAGCCCAGATCAAAGCAGGACAAAAGGAATGTGAAGATCTTCTCAAAGTTAAGACCAAATCACAAGATTGGTCATGGGTCGACCAACCCCAAGCACAGAGGCAGTCCCAGGGAGCCCAGGGAGGCTTCCTGACGATTCCCAGGGGGAGAAGCTGTAAAGCAGGCCAGTCGGATTTCCAGGATAGTCGGGGGTAATGTTCCTGGCCTCAGGCAGCTGTCTCCCATAAGGGTTGACAATACCCACGAGCAGTGGCTGTTCCATGGAGGCCCATTATGGTCCCCATCCCTTATCTGAGGAAAATTCTGTAATTCAGCCCAGCCAGCACTCTAGGTTGGTCGGAGGTGATGCCCCTGGACTTGGGCATCTGTCTCCCATGTGGCTTGCCTTCCCTCAAGCCCAAAAGAGGTTCCAGGAAGCACCGGCAGGGTCCCCATCCTTCCTCAGAGAAAAAAACTCAGTGGGTAGCTTACATTGTTGTATCATGCAATAGAAACACTGAACAAGTTCAAAAAGCAGCACATAAACACATTATATGCAATAATAAATAAGAAGTGGAAACTATATATGTAAGACATCAACCATCCATTTAAATAGCATATGCACCAGAATGGAATATACCAGAAGAAAATATATATGCCTCCAACATAATTACCTCACAGAAACTGCACAGCAAAAAGCAACAGCAGACCTACACAACAGTAACAACAAAACTTACCAAAAACTAGTAAATAAACTTCATTTTTCTTATCTATTTCTAAACTTTCTGTATTAGGTAAACTAAAAGTAATATATTTTTTTTTACACAGAAATATCGAGTACTTTGGAATGGCTGGAAGAAAATGTCCCACGGGATGAAATGAGTCAAGACAGTGATACTAATGGTAGACACAACACTTCTCTATATAAGCCAATTAATAACCATTACTTTATGTGTGCTTAACACATTTTCTTTATTTTAACAGACCATACAAACAGTGAAAATAATATACCAAGAGAGACATTAGAAAATGCTTTGCAGCGAATGGAACAAAAAATGGATATGCTAATGAAAAATATCAATCTTTTAAAACATTTTGTGGAGGACCACATAAAAGAAAACATTAAGGGGGTAATTCATGGATTATTTGCGCTGAAAAAAAACGGGATTTGTGTGCCATTCTGCCTGCAAATCCCCATTTGTTAAACAGGGATTTGTGGACAGAATGGTGCACAAATCCTGTTTATTTTGGCGCGGGGTAGTGGAAGTCCCTACTACCAGCACTCATCATGAGTCTTGGGTGTGGTGGTTATTTATCACTCTTGATGGAGTGCCAAAATCTTGTGAAAATAAGGTAATCTGCACTCAGTGCTGCATGGTGCTGAGTTGTGGAATGCCTGGTTCGTATAGCTTTGGTATGACATCAATGAAGCGACACCAGAGGTTATTCTATGGTGGGGCTATAAGTAAGGTTGTATCTTGTGATAAATGTAGTAGGTTTAGTACCCCTGCAGTATCCTCCGTTTCTGCTCCTGCCACCACAAGAGACACTCCTGTGGGACAGTGCATCCCTCCAGCTGCCTACCGGGCCATTCATGATGCTGTTGACCCTTATCTTTCGAGGGTCACAATATTGTGTATGTACTGCGACACAGTACTCTGCAGGGGGGAGAATCTTCGGAGTGCTTTCAAGACTGCGGTCAAAGTTCACAAGAAGGACTGCCCACTACCTGAATAAGGCCCACCCTACATCTTCCTCTCTCCACCTGCCCTTTCTTATCCCCCTTTTTGGTGTCCCTTCCTTACCCTCCTTTCCCCTCCTTTCCTTGTGTGTCGTGTTTAAAAAAACAAAAACAAAATAAAACAACAAAAACAAAACAAAAAAGGCTCTTTTCAGAGCCGCCTTTCACAGTTTCAAAATAGAAGTGACAAATAAATAGTGCAGGGCCCTGTGCATTTTTTTTTAAAAGTCCGCAGACATTAACATTTTTGAGGGGCTGCCCTTTCAGAACTATTGCGCTTTTCTCTGAAAGGAAGTGGTGGCTCTGAAAACAGTGTTTTGGTGGTGTTTTCTTGTGTTTCAAAAACTTCAAATGATTAACACCTACTGCAAAATGTATTAATGTAATTCCAAAAAAGGTTGCAATGCATTTTGTTTATTTGGCAGAAAAATCTGATTGCCAGCATAAGTAAGATGTACTCCATCTCTGCGAAAAAAATGTATGTGCTACGAAACATAAAATTTTCTTTATGAAAAGAGGACATGACAACATCTCTTAAAAAGGCACAAACAGCCTTGTTGACAATGCGCCTCGCTTTCTCCATTTGTGGACCAAATGAAGAAGAATGCAGCCACATTTGTCTCTGTGCAATACGGGGAATTACTTGGGAATTTGGAAACATGTCAATAACCTTCACAAGTCCTTCTTTCATTGCAAATTGCAAAGAAATTCCAGACACATGTCCTAAACTGTTCCCTCCACAATGAATAATAATAATGTCTGGATGACAGTGTGTCATCAAAGTAGCACAAAGAGGCACTAAAACCAGCCACTTCATGTCACGCACTCCATGCCAGTGCACTTCCACATGAGGGAATCCAAGATGTGCAGCCACTCCAGAGCGTACTGCATGCACCTCCAACCAATTTATCCATGAGTCTCTCAAAATCCATATAATCTGTTTTCTGAAACACACAGCCATAGCTATCTGTTCTTCTCTCAGAAAAAGACTTTCTGATAAACTCTCTCCTTACACAATACACCCAGTAAACCTTATTGACCAATCCCTTGCTGTGCTCAGTCTCATTTGCATGCCTCTCAACCTCAAAATCCCTGTTTGTAACATGCAGTGTCCGCAGACAACCGTGGTATCCGTGGACAAATCGGAAAATCTGAGCGTGGTGAATGTAAATTTAAATAGCGTGCTCCATTTCCCCTTTGAGGTTGGCTCTGAAAAGAGCCGTTTTTGTTTTTTACAGATGTTTGAGAGACACCTTTTGGTTTGTATTTATTTTTGTTTTTTTCTTCTTATTTTACTCCCAAAATCTTCACATTAGCTTCTCCAAAGCAACCCTTATGTTCCAAAAGAGCATGGCATTTCCCATAAATGATAAAGAAATGCCATCTTCTTCAATATATGCCAGAACCAATGTTCTCATTATTACAACAGAACAAAGAAGCTCTAAGTGTGGAAGCAAACATGCCTCCTTTGATTGCACACCTAGCAATGTTTTGCTGAGGACAGAAAACAGAGCTATTGTCCCAGGTACTAAACCAGAAAAAATAACTTTGGCATTTGGAAGGACTTCCATTACTGCTTGAACCAAGTGTTCCAAATCTGCCAACAAAGTAGGGGCACTGACATAGCTCAAATGCAAAGCACCAGAGTGCAGAACTGCCACATGGGGACTGTTCACCCTGCCCATATCTTCACAAACTTGTACAATTCCCTGCACATTGAAATCAGGCACAGTGCTCCACACCACCTCCACTCCTTTAACATCAAAATTGTTTGCCACATTCCTGCATTTAGCATACTGCTCCAAACCATGCACAAACATATCTCCAACCACCTCACCCTGACCTTCTCCACCTCTGCCATCTTCACTACTCACAGCCTCTTTAAATACAAATCCACAACCTCAACACCTGATTGGTTAATCCCTACAGTTCTATTTCCATGCCAAATATTTTCAGAAGTCCCGTATGTGGCACGTCCTGTCTGCGGACAGTCGCTGTGTCCGTGGAGCGTGTAACTCTTGGGCAGCCCTTCTACCATTTCCACTTCACTCACTGCACCATTCCCACATTGGCTACAGCTAAGCAGTCACACAACCATCCACCAATCACATCCAAGAACTCTACATCTAACTCCATCGTCATAGTTCAGTACCTCAGATATACTGTTGATCACTCTGAGTACAAGTGTCATGTCATTGGAAAGCACCTACTACAAAAACTACTGCAAAAGTCTCCAAGATTTCTATGTGCTGCTTCCTGCATATCCACATGCATGAATACAAACTACATACATGCATATTTTCTGCACAGTACATGTACAGCTCTTGTATAAATGCATATAAACAGGGTAACTGCCACTTAACCTGTATAACCTACAAAATGAACTTACTGTCATTTCTCCCACCTGCAATAATCAACTGTCACTTGCAAACCTGTCTGCTCTCCATATTTTTCTAACACACACAGCTATCTAAAAAAGTGTTTTTTTCATATTACAATATGGTAGAAATAACAGTATAATTGTAGAAAAGCACTTTGTAGTGTATTAGAAAATTGCACGCAGCCAGGATGAGTTCATGCATCTTCATGAACTCAAAGAGATATACAATATCATTTGAAAGGCTCCCAACTGAAACAACACCACTGCCTCTACATGAGATCCTTCTGCTTTATTACCCACACCTTCACAAATGCATACATTCCATGCTTTTCTATACTGTTTCTGCCATTTACCCTCCAAAAATAGCAAAATATGTATATGATTATTTCTTCTATCTCCTAACATCCAATAACAAAGCCTTAAGAAGCCAAGTGAGCTTCATATGCTTAGTATTATATTCATTTGTAAAGCATGTTCAACTAACAATAAAACATAGTAAAATATATATACAGGCTGCACATAGGCAAAGGAAACTGCATGTACACACTCTGTCCAGTTATCGAAAAACACTACTACTGCAAAAAAATCAATGTCTAAATAGACAACAGTGCTAAAAACACACAAATGTACTAACTTATTTCTTTTACAATTGCAGTGAAGACCACTCTCCTGAAAAGCAGCAGCATCTGGAGTATGAACAACAACTCAGAAGAAACCTACTCTTTCCATACAAAAAAACATAATGTTCTAGCTGTTACTTAAACACACTAGAATGTTAGTATTACAGAACAAACAACTGTTTTAATTCTATACCATTAGATTTGGTATTAGTGCTTCCCCTCACCACTAGCTTACTTCGTATTGTCATCTGAACCCCAGTATAGTAACACACACATACTAGAATAGTCTCATTGCACAATCACACACCTCCTCATACATCCTTACAATCATACTCAGACACTCATGCACACAGCACACATACATTACACAACAGCCCAACCCACACTTACTTTTTTTCTCCAACAGACCCCAAAGAATGCCTTCCAAAAAGCAACTCCTTAGAAAGCAACGCAGAAGAACAAATCAGAATAAAAGTGTCCAAAACAAGCATCCATCTCTTGCAGAATTTGTACAAAAAGTTCAAACAAAACAGCTAATACAGTCATTAAGCGAAACAAAACAAGCTTCCAGTACAGGAACTTTGCCTCCTCTTTCAAAATGTAAAACAAAACAGAAAGTGATTAACAAGAATTCAGCTACCAATACTGCTAACACTGCACCTATAAATCTTCATGTAGTGGCAAGTAACCATACCAAAAAAAGTATTTTACAAAAAATGTTCTGCCACAGAGTCCTTCAGAACTTTATAGAAATCATGCACAACCCTTAAAACCTACCGTAGAAAATGAATCGTAGAAGCTCTCCTACAGAATGAAACCACTAACAAAACTAAATACTAAACTACAAAAAAGACTTCTCAATAAACGGAATGTGAACAAAAATAACTTCTTAAATCTTAAATATTTGTGTAGGTGAATGGAGTCACATCAAGGCACAGAACCATATTTTAATGAAGAAGCATACAAACAAAAGCTAACAAACACAATTGCCATACATGGCAGTGGACGAGAGTATGAAAAACTTAATACCATAATGGAACAAGACATGCTGCTCACATAAATACCCCCAGAAAACTCACTATCACCTCTCCCTTCCACTTAACCAAAACGTGCAGTGTACAAATGGCCGTGCACGTCAATGTGTAACATTGCCAAAAAGTCTTTCAAATCTTTACGCCAGTTCCTCAATCAGTATGTGGAAGGCAAAGACAAATTCAAAATGAAACTACTACAAAATATGGATACCTGTACAGTGCGCAAATACACATGACTACAAGGACATTCATTAGCCTTCATTTCAGGACCTATTTGCAAAAGCACCTTCCATCATATCAAAATGATGTCAACACATCATTCAACTGTAAGAAATCTGGTCCATAAACTGTACTATGCTAAAAGTCCTGCTTTAGCACTAGCCAATTTAAATAACAATCTTCTACATGATACAGCCAAAGAACTACTCGAAGAAATAGCGCATATCCAGAGAAAATATTTTGGAAGTGAAAGCCACTTACAAAATGCAATTGCTTTACAACAGACTAGCAACAACTGCACAGATGGCAACTTTCTACTAAACACATACAAACAAGAAATACTAAAATTTAAAAGTACATCCGCTGAAGTACCAAACCATGTGTGTGTGTGTGTGTTGCTGCAGACATTTTTATAAAAGTAGCACAAAAACTGTAGACATAACGTACAAAATATAAGACAATGAAGATTCCAAATGGTTTGAATTAGCTCTTTACCTTATAGCAGAAAACAAATACGAAATTACTGACACTTCAATACTTTGCAGTTACTGCGCTACAAAACTTGGCAACAACCAAACTCCTTCACGTGCTATCACAAACAACTTGGAACTATTCCCACTACCAAAACCCCTGCAACAATTCAATTTATATGAGAGCATCATAATTCAAACAGTGCACCCATTTCAAGCAATAATATACCTTCAACTAAAAACAGCAACATTACCTCCCTCCGAATTAGTGAAAGGCATTTGTGGCAAAGTAGTTTATTTACCATTAGATCTGCAAGAAAATGTACACACTCTAGGAGTGCAACACCCAATAGATCAATCTTAAATTGACTTAGTAAATGGTGTACATACAAAAGACAAAAAAAAATTGGCAACAACTCGTGGACTTACATAAAGTTAGACAAGCCTTGTAATATCTAAACGACAACAATGAATACTACAAAGAAATTCACATTGAAGAAAACCTGAGAGAAACCATTGAAATAATTCAAGAGTCATCAGAAACTGGTCAATTTCAACTTCTGGATCCTGCTATGGTATCCAATATTTTAGACCATTAAACAATTCATCCATTACACTCTAAAGACACCATAGATGATGCACTGGAAATGTACCAAATGCGACAAGCCAAAGGATCACCAATCAGCATATGGGAAAAAAGAATAGAAACACTTGCCTTTCCTCTACTCTTTCCTACTGGAAAAGGAGGAAGGTACAATGATAGACCCACACAAATAACAGCATCAGAATACCACTCTTTACAAATATATTCTGAAAAAGATGAGGTTCTATAGTCAAGCATTACAAATCTTTTCGCAAACATGCGTGGTACAAAAGAATACTGGTTCCGACGTCACAGGGATGTACGCTCTATGATAAGAAACCTTGGCCCACCCACTTCATTTGTTACATTAAGTTGTGCAGAATATTCATGGACAGATTTACATGATTTCCTAAGCATAGAAAACAAAAAGAAAACAAACATAGATATACTAACACCTGGAGAACTCTGCTCTCTACATCCTGATAATGTTTCAAGATATTTCTATCATCGCTT
This sequence comes from Ambystoma mexicanum, assembly GCF_040938575.1. Classification (NCBI taxonomy): domain Eukaryota; kingdom Metazoa; phylum Chordata; class Amphibia; order Caudata; family Ambystomatidae; genus Ambystoma; species Ambystoma mexicanum. The sequence goes on from NC_090934.1 coordinate 500,505,388, forward strand.
CATTGCTATGCAACACTTTATTTGTAATAAAAGTATTCCTCACCTCGCAGAAGTGCAAGACTTCTTTTGGAGAAAAGAATACCAACCAGAGGAGCACCACATATCCACATGCTTTTGTGGGATAAAGATGCTCCTACATTTGATGCCACTGTTTTACAGTTTATCGAAAAATATGTCACTTGTGAAATTCCTTCACAATCAACACAAAGTGACCTTCATGCACAGATTTTACAATTTCAAAGACACAAATGTGGGAAGTATTGTCGTCGCAAATATAATAACAAAGGGAAATACTACACCAAATGCCGCTTTGGTTTCCCTAGACAAGTTACAACAACAGGTCAAGTAAACAACTTGATGTCTTCAGTTAGACATAGTGTCAAAGGTAAATCACCTCAGAAAACATATTACAAAAAAAGGACAGAAGAAGCAAAGTATATCAATGATTACAATGCAATCATTGCCCTCTTATAGAATGCAAACATAGATGTGCAGTGCATTGCAGACAATTCCACTGCAGTGCACAATACGTCACAGCCTACTTAACCAGAGCAGAAAATACAGAGTTTCAAGACCTCTGGGATGACTTATCATCTGACAAAACACTGTCACAGAAATTGGACAGCTTAGACATAAAAATGCTCTCTCATACAGAATGTGGCTGCTGTGAAGCTATAGACTGTTTAACCGGTACTGCCTTGTATGGAAAATCTGAAAGTATGGTATCGCTAAGTCTTGGTCCTGCTAAATCTAGAAAAAGAGTTCTCAAATCATATGAGGACATAGAAACAATACACAAAAAATGATCCCAATAGCCAAGACATTTTGAAAAACAATTGACTGGACACATACAACCCAAACAGGAGTACCACTTTGGAAAACATGGGCTTCATTATGAGTTTGGAGAAAGCCATGGAACTATTAGCTCCATGACTGCCTCCAAACCGGGCTCCTTTTCCGGGTCCCTGCAATGGGGACTTACCGGGTCATTCCGACATAGGAGGACCCGGTAAGTCCTGCATGCAGGAACCATTCCCCATCCTGTTTCAGCCCCCATAGGGCTCAAAGGGAATGGGGATGGAGGTAACAATGGGCACATTATAACTGTCCCGTTGTTGCCTCCCTCTTCCTCTCGCGGGACACGGAAAGGACGCCTGGTTTTACCAGGCGTCCGATCCGGCTCCCGCGAGGGGAAGCTCGTAATCAGCCCGGACGGAATGAAGGGGGCCGGTCCCGTACCAGCCCCCTTCATTCCATGAGCGCAAGCCTCGTAATGAGGCCCCATGTGTCTATACCACATAGCCCAAAACTTCACATACAAAAATAATATAAAACCAGATGAAAAGAAAGGTAGATAGAAAATGACACATTGTGAAGGCAGCTTAGTGAAACTTACCAAACAAAGCTTAATGAATCATATCAAATTGACATTAAAAACTCCTCAACATAAAGAACTATATTACATGTCCCTGCTACAACTTTTCAAACCATGGAGAAAAGAAGAAGAGTTAATAGATACCTATGACTCCTATGAAGACACTTTCAAAGCAAATGAAAGTACCTTAACAGATGTAAACTTTAGACAGTACAAAACAATGTTGCACAATGAACAGAAACACGAAGAAGAAGGCCAGGCCCAACTAGATGAGGACACTACCGACAGTAGTCAACCTTCTGTAACAGGAAGCTAAGAACCACTGGGGCAGCCACTAATAGCAAATGAGGCAGAATTAGCTATGACAGAAGTAGAAAACACCATGGGCCTCATTACAAGGTTGGCGGAATGGGTTTTTCGGCACCAGTAATGGTACCGGTAAACCCATTGCGCCCTATTACGAGGTTCCCTTGCGGGACCCGCTCATAACATCTGGTCGGACCAGATGTCCTTTGCGGGTCCTGCAAGGGGACTAGGGAGCTATTAACGGACCCCTTTTTAACTCCATCCCCATTCCCATTGAGTCATATGGGGGCTGAAATGGGAATGGGGAATGGTTTTGTGAATGAGGAATTACCGGGTCCTCCAAAGTTGGAATGACCCGGTAATTCCTCATTCACAGTTCCTGGACCCGGACACGATTTTGGAGGCAGCCATGGCACTAATAGCACCATGGCTACTTCCAAACTCGTAATGAGTCCCCATGTGTCAGTATGAACAAGCTACAGAAGACTTCACTGTACTGAAATCAAAACTGAACAATGAGCAGCATAGCATTTTCCAAGAAGTAACAAAACAAATTGAACATGGTGTACAACGTGAAAATAAAAACTGTACCTGTCAAAAATGCAAACCTATACTGCTATACGTCAGTGGTCAAGCTGGTTCAGGCAAAACATTCTTAATCAAAATCATCAGCAAGCTCCTTCAACAATTGTCAAACAACAAACTGTCAGCTGGTGTAACTGCCCCCACAGGTTTAGCTGCCTACAACATAGGCAGTGTCACTTTACACCGATTACTACTACTTCCAGTAGAACAACAAAACAAATGAGATTATTACAAACTTTCTACAGAAGCTGCAATGGAAATACACAGAGTTTTGAAACAAATGAAAATGCTACTAATAGATGAGGTGAGCATGGTCTCCAACCTAATTTTGTCTTTGATTCACCTGAGATTACAAGAGGTACTCAAAACAGACTAAGAAGAGCTCTTTAGAGGAAAGCACATTATTGTTTTTGGAGATCTTCTTCAAATAGTACCAGTGAAAGGTGAACCTATTTTTAAAACCTTACGGCACAAACGCTGCCATAAAACTCTTGGCAGCATAGGAAATGTCAAACTTTGGCAACATTTCCAATACAGAGAATTGACAGAAAACATGCACCATTCTGCAGACCTCACATAAGCCAACATTTAAAAAAGTATTAGAGTTGGTCTACTATCTCAAGACGCACAATCGATATTAAAAAGCAGGCACATCCATGCACTCTTTCGGCCATAACACATGTGCTACTGATGTCATGAAACAATTAGCACACAAAAATATCAATTGTTTGTCCTTGATGCCAACTCTTGTAAGCTATTCAAAATTCAATGAAACAATGCTGAAAAAAGAAATGCAACCAATAATTGAAATTTGCTCCACAGACATCTGGACATACATGATATGACACTACCATGTGTCAACAAGCCACAACAAGACTAAGTAGCCGATTCATGGAACATCCATGCGCAAGCAGGCGCAAGGGAGCGCAAGCGTGAGAAACGCAGCGGACGCGCACGCGTGCGATTCAAGGAAGACGCTGTGCGTGTTTCCCGCTGTCCGTGCGCCCAATCCAGCCATGGCGCACGCAGGCATACACGGCGTGCGCTACGCGCACAGCAAAAGCGCACATAGCGCGGCGCACACAACCAACGTGGGCGGAACAGTGGGCATAACACGCGGAATGGGGAACAACGTGTGACAAAGAAGGCGTAACTGGGGAAGTACTGCAGGGAACTACACGGAACGCCCACACGCACGCGAACAACCCGTATTCATGGATCCGAATACGGGAAACCCACGCACGGCAAAAGACGGACACAGGCGTCAACACGTCCGCCACACGAAGGCAGGCGGAAGCGTCCCCACGCACAGTACAAAAGTGCGCGCAAACAACAAACACGTATATACAGCTACGATGAATGCCCCATTTGTCGCAGCACTGATCGTGGGACACCGCTAGAGGAGGAGAATAGCCAGGGCACGCATTTCGCACCACGGACAAGCCTTTTTGGGATGCCTGACGACCAGGTCTATGGCAGGTATAGGTTTCCACCCCACACCATCCTAGACCTGGTCAGGGAGTGGGAAGATGACCTTACATCCCCCACCCTTTGCTCCCAAGCATTGAGCCCCTTGGAGAAGGTGCTCAATGTCCTGCATTTTTTGGCCACTGGGTCATTTCAGCGGACTACTGCCATAGTGGGGGGGGGTCTCACAGGCCACGCAGTCACGCTGCCTACACCAGGTACTGGCAATCATGACAGCGCGCCCCTCAGTCCGCAGGCACATATACATGCCCAGAACACCCGCAGAAAGACAGGCCGTTGTCCTGGATTTTTTCAGGGTGGCACACTTCCCCAAAGTGCTCGTGGCATAGATTGCACCCATGTGGCCCTACATCCACCTAGGGCCACTGAGCACATCTACCAAAACCGCAAGCACTGGCATTCCATCAATGTACAGGTGGTATGCGATGCAAAGGGAATCATCACCTCTGTCTATGCAAACTACCCTGGCTCCACCCATGACAGTTTCATATACAGAATGTCTGCCCTGAGCCGGGCCCTGGAAGCTGGGCAGCATGGCGACACATGGCTCCTAGGTGAGTACAAATGCCCTTGCACATGAATGCAAGTCACACACAGACAAATACTCAAACCCTAATAATCTCAACTATTATCACCTCCCCAGGGGACAGTGCCTACCCTCTGAGCAACCACATGATGACGCCAATCCGGAACCCCACCACACCACCCCAGGTAAGATACAACGCCGCCCATATTGCAACCAGGGCCATAGTGGAGCACACATTCGGAGTGCTCAAGTCACGTTTCCGCTCCCTTGACCGCTCTGGCGGGCAACTACTCTATGCACCACCAGTAGTGTGCAGGATCATTGTGGCAGCATGTGTCCTGCAAAATGTTGCAACACGGCAGGGCGTACCGGTGGACATGGTGGTGCCCCCACATCCCCAACCACAGGCACAGGCGCTGGTGGCAACTGCAAAGGTAAGTGCAGACAAGTGCTGGGAAGGGGGGGGCTGTAGGGATAGAGAGACAGTACCGCAGTGCAGGGGTTGCCAGGGAGCCAGTGCAAGTGGAGAGTGGCTAGGCCAGGGACCGAGGTCAGTGAGAGTGGCCCAGTTGCAGATCCAGTGCAGTTCCAGTGAAGAATTCCGCAAGGGAGAGGCAGAGAGAAAGCAGAAGCAAAGAGGAAGGTCTTGAGGTGCTTCCCGAACCGGAGATGGTTCCCCTCAAGTTCAAGTGAGGCAGGAAGGCTGTTCCAGAGGGAGGGCCCTGCCGCGGAGAGAGATCTACCCCCAGCTAGTTGCTCTGAGAAGCGGATGACCCTGACATGCAAGGTGTACATCACACACACCTGCAAAACAGGCCATGGCCATCACTGTTATGTCACTCAAACCCTCCCAAACCACAACATGACATGGCAAGCAATACCCATACACCAACACAGCAACAATAAGGTACACATTGCCATGTCCAAAATGTACAGTGGCATCAGACAATGATGCCTGACCAGGAATCAGATGAAATGACAGACCAACAAGCTCCCACCCAAAATAAGTCATTTCCAAATGCATTACAAGAGTTGTAGACGTAACATAACAATGAATGCCTGTCTACATGCACATTGTTCATTGCAAAATCAACACTGCAGCTTCTGTGTGCTGTGTCCTACTCCTGCAACACACTGCTCAGCGCACTGCACAGTGAACAGACATTGTGTGTGATGCACACCCTGAGCATCACATCTAAGCGACAGACCACATCAAAAAGCAAATTAGGCATGTACAGGATCCATAATTGGTCACAGAACATTTGCTGCAGGGACACAGTGGCCACCAGAAGGCAAACAGTGTACATGCGGATATGCAAGAGTGGGAGTACATGTAGTGCATCAGAAACCCTCCCATCAGAGTGCAAGTGTGTGGGTCTGCAAGGACATGCACTCAACATATGCATGTGCACTCAAGTGACCATCAGTGTCCTCTACACATCACATGTGAACATTCACCATGTGTACACCCCAGCATGTCAAACCACAACTATCCCCTCGCACCTGAAAGGTAAACACAACACATGAACAGGCATTGATCAGCAGAACACAACATGTACATAGGATACCACCATTACAATGTCAGAGTTCCCATCACACTGCAGGGCAAGGCAACTATCAACAACACCCCCCCCCCTCCCTTACAAATGACCATGACCCACTGAACAACTGCACCTGGGTCATGGAGCCTTCAACCCTCAATTCCACCTGGCCACAGGATCACCTTTACCCTTCGTCACCATCTCCCAGCTTGTGTGTAAAAAGATGCCTGCACCCTCAGAATCCACACTCATTTCCAAAATCACAAAATCCAAGGCATAAAAACAAACCTGAACACCCTCCAGTAGATGACTTGACGTAGCAGTACCTCACAAAGGACAAGTACTACCACAATGATGCAACAACCAAGGTGGCACAGTAAAACAATGTCCCAACAGGATGTGAACCATGTGTGGTACATGACATAGGATGATGCACCATGAATGTATGTGTACTGTCAGAGGTCCCCTGTACAGGCGCGGGAGTGTCACGAAACAACCACCCCCACCATGTCCCGGGTGCCTGCAAGGTCAAACTCACACAGGCCCCTGAGACCCAGGTGGGGAAGGAGGTTCAGGGATATGCAGTCGGGACAGGTGTTGACACACTGGATGACTGGAATGAGCGGCAGGAGAGGGGAGGAGGAATGACACATGAAACTAGGGAATGCATGAAAATGTACAACCTGCATGAACACATACACAATCCAAACAGACTTGGACATCATTGTCATGGCCTTCTGTAGTTCAGGCTCAGGAGTGGTACGAACCAACCACCCCCTCTAGGGTTTTGGCGCCTGCAAGTTCGGGGCTTACACAGGCATCCGCAACCCCAGCGGGGAAAGAGGGTTAGGGAACGTTGCATGGATAGGTACGGGAAGCAGGAACACCGGGTAGAGGGTACAGGGTTCAAAATTGCATAGGATTCCGGGTGATTAGGGGGAAAAAACATACCAAATTGAATCACACATACATCCATGCATTAGTGCACCCCCCAGCAAGCCCATGCAGAGCAGTTTGAAAGAAAAACAACAAGACACTTAGCTCTGGTTTTGAGTGCTGGCCTCCTGCCTGCGCACTCTCAGGTCCGGTTACAGGAGCACTGCAATGCTGCAAAGACAGCCACAGTCAACAACCTGTACGTGCCAATTACACAAAAACACACCACCAAACATGCCCCATAGCAACAAACTACTCTACAAACAGACTATCTGGTGTAGATGCTTTGTACCCATATATAACATAACCCCTTTGATGGGTCATACACAGTCAATGCAGTAAGTCAGTCGCCGGTGGGTGCGTGGCAATTGGAACACCAATGTGTCACAATTCACACAACATGCAATGTTCCCTGGGTAAGCAGACAGACCCATATAGCAAGCCATGACTTCAGAGCAAGTTGCGTACCACCATGACCGAAACAAAGTTGGCAGTGCATATATCAAAATGTACATGGAAATGAAATGCACTGCAACCGAGTATGTCCCTTGCTGTATGTCCCTGTGAGCTGCCCCTTTCCAAGTCTCGGAAGGCTACATGGTTGAAACAAGTGCCTCAATGGACCTTGGTGTACCAGAGGGTATGTGCCAATGCCCCTGCAGGTGTACCAGACAAATTTACAATCAACAGCCATCAGTCCACCAACACATCTGAGCTGCATTGTGTGCTTTAACACCAATATTCGTCCAAGCTCACCCTCAGTGCTTTGACTAAGCCTGCATGTGCAACTCGCCTGGTGCAAGCTTTGCTGTGTTGTGGCCCCCCTGTGCTGCTCACCTTGCCTGGAGTTCCTTGGAACATGTCAGCAGTTCTAGGATGTAGGTCTGCAATCCCTGTGCCTCTGCTTGTGCACACATATGCATGTGAGCACCAACAAACGTGTCCAGAATTCAGACGTCCAATGGGCCATGTCTGCTGGCAAAGGTGCTCTGGAGGCTCATCCCCCTGCAGAAAGGGCATGAAACACATGATTAATGCTTCAAAGTCATGTGTGTGTCTCTTCAGGCATCTCATTACTTGACCATGTCAGAGAGTCACATCATAAATCACACCAACAGTCCGTCTTTCACATCCAAAGTGTGGAACACTATCTACAGCATGAATTGCAACAAGCACGTGTACAGTAAAGATAAGAAACATACTACACAATGCATAGCAATTAATGTACACATTAATCATGAAACACCCCATCTAGCAAAAGCTGAACAGTGGACAATAACACCAAAATCATTCCCACTAGGGGTGTAAACACAAGTCACACAGCACCAGACATGCCACAGATATGACAGTCCAAAGCCCTTGTGTAAATGTTTGTGACGCCGAACCATCATTGCGAGCCCATGGATAAGGGAGGCAGGACTGGCATATGTGAGTCAAGGACCCCAAGCAGCAAACACATACACAAGACAAGCCTGAGGGGCCCAGCTGGAACAGACAGTGGATGCCTTCAAAAGCCACAAAGCACCGCAGTGTCACATGAAAGCACAATAGACAAGCAATTTTAAACTATATTAACTATTAACTATTTACACTAACTATGGAAAACCTACATTACCTAATTAAACTAACTATCAAACAGAAACTTAACTAACTAAACTAAAAGAAAAATCAAAAATGGCCACATACGACCCGGGGGGGAGGGGAGGCACCCAGGAGGGGGGAGGTACAGGGTGTTGCTCAACATCCACATGCGATGATGCTGAGCCAAAAAAAAAACCTCCATGGGCTCAACGCCTGCACAGCCCGACCTATGTGGGAGATAGATGGTCGTCTGAGTCTGGCTCATCCTGGAAAGGAGGACGTGACACAGTAGCCTGGCCACGCCTAGCCGCAGCTTGCCCCTCGTCGGCAGCAAGTCTGCCAGACGGGTGAGCCTGGTTCTGTGTGGCGATGTGACGTAGGTCTGCATGCAGAACCTCACGTGATACACGTGCTTCCACTTGCAAGGTAGCAAGTGTAACACAGAGTTCCTCCTGCAAGGCCTGGCTGGACAACCGCTGCACCTCCCGGCAAGCCTGTAGCTCAGCCGAGATGGTACGCTCAAGCTGTGCAAACCTCTCCTCTGCCTGCTGCCTCTGGGACATCATAAGGACACCCAGAGTGGATCTGAGGGAAGCATTCTCCTCCCTCAGGGCATCCATGTGCGCCTCTGCGTGAGCAGCAATTGCTTGACGCAGAGACGACATTTCAGCCTGGCGTGCCCTGTCTGAGGCCACCATGCCCAGCCTGAGCGAGCGGGCCGTGGACCGTGCCGCCTGCTGCTGGAGAAGCACCTGCCTAGCAGGGGGAGCACAGATCGGGCCACACGCTCCATGCTCTCAGCGATGTTCTCCATTGCTGCCCCCTGCCGTTCTGAATTGGCAGTCATGTCTTGCTCCCACTCAGTATACTGCGGTTGCGCGAGGCGGCCGTGTTGCCGGGCTTGACCACTGCGGGACCAAAGGACCGGGGGTCCTCGCTGTGATGGCACCGCCCGTGGCTGCATGACTACATGCCCCCGTCGACGTGATGTCCCAGGCACATCAGTGACAGGTGTGGAGGATGACCCTGCGTCCCGATCCGCCACCGGCGGAGGAAACAAGACTGTCTGATCCCTCAGTGCAGGTGTCGCAGACAGAGGAGTGTCACCCCTGACACATGGACTTGATGCTCATCCAACTCAACATGGACGTCAGAGTTGTCATCAAGGCTGGACTCATAGGCAGCCAGAGACAAGATGGACTGTAGCACTTGGGGGTTTTCGTGGCCTACCACCCCACGACCCCCACTAGTGCCGGGTTGATGTAGCTGTACCAAGCCTGTGTCTGGCATGACAACACCATCCTCCGCCTCCATTGCGTCATTACCTGAAAAATAGAGAGAAAAAAGGTCACTACACATGTCAGAAGCACACAACACACACACACACACCGACAGCAAACGCATCAGGCAGACATGTGACACACAACATATAACCTCCCATGCCTGCTGGGTCAACTTTGAATTGCTCTGTAATCAGACTTGTTGAAAGGTGGCAGTTTCCATGGAAGTGGGTCTATGCAGTGCAGAAAATGTGTACCCCACTCACTACCTACATGTACAAGGACTCCATGGTGTGTGTCAGGAAATGTGAAGGCAGTGCAATGTCAAAATCAGACATCAGGTGCATTGTGCATTCAATGTGTACCATATCTAGAAGCCGAGCCCCCCTCCATCCCAGTACCAAAGCAGGAATGCCTAGCATGGTATCAAAAGGCTGACCATACACCTGTGTATTGACAGGCAGTGTTTACTGGCATCAACAGCTGAATGTGATTCAAGTGACACCACTGCAAATGATGCTGGGACAGTAAGCATGACACATGATGAAAACTCTGCATTCCGCACATGTGTGAAGAAGACACAAAAAAAGTTGGACATGGTCATTGGCCATTGAACAGGCTGAGGCCTGTGAGCCACACAGATTGTCAGACCCTAAACATGTGTGCAACGCAGGACTGAGCCACAGTTTACATGGGAAGGCAGATGAGATGGCAGGCAATGTATGTAACCAAGGACTTGTATTACAGTGATCATCCAGTCAAGGACACATAGGGGCATGCGTGCAATGCACATGGAGCATGAATGGGCACTCATGTCCCTGCGGGACATCTGACCTATGCACAGTACAAGTGAGATACCCTGCATCAAGTACTAAGGCTGCACCACACGGCATATGTTTGGCAGATTCTATGCTGGAAGTTGGTATCTACACAGGACGCATGAACAAGAAAGTACACATTTTCAAGATTGAATAACACCAGTGCAAAGGTGGAACTGGGGTGCAGAGTGGCGGAGGAGGGGCAAGGGAGCATGCCTAGATGGAGTCCCCGCATGCAGGCAGAGGAGACATGCATGACGGAAGCATTGCATTACTTACACATCAGAACCATGTACCCGTCACATGTAGCGGCAATCATGCACAACACAGCCCACAAGTGAAACACACACGTCCTCAACAAACACGCATCAACACTCACTGGACTGGGCATCAAAGTCCAGCATCTCTCCCACTCCTTCGACCAATTCAGGTGGTATGAACTCTGCAACGAGTGCCTCATGCGGAGTGAGCTCTTCCTCCTCTGGTGCAGGCCCACCGCCAGTCACCAGAGTCAAGTTGTAATTAGAGGCACGCTTAGCCTTAGTGCTGCGTTTGATGTCATTCCAACGCTTTTTGCACTCTTGCGCCGTGCGCACCTCATGGCCGAATGAACTGACATGTTCCGCAACATGCTTCCAGTGGGTGTCACGTTGGGCAGCCGTAGTCTGACTATTGGCATCCACTAGCATGTCACGGCTGTGGCCCTGCACGTAGTCCACGAGGAAGTCCAGTTCCTGCTTACAGAAAGGCTTCTTCATCGACGTGCAGGAGATCGTGGCTGTGTGTGGGGTCCCAGCCTGTGCTGCAGGTGCATCCTTCCTCCTCTTGGACTGTGGCGCAGACCCTGGCTGGCTAATGCCGCCCTGACCAGTATGGCCAGTGGGTTCGGTGGATTGAGCCAAGGGAGTGGCAGGTGGAGGGATGACCAAAGGCCTGACTTGTGTCAGTGGCAGCTGGGTGCCCACTAATGGACCCTGCGCAGCAACATCAGCTGTGGCAGGGTCATTGACCGCAACGGTCCTGGTTGGCAGACTCACAACCGGGGTGCTGTTGGGTGCATCTGCCCCTGCACTTGCCAACACCCGGCTGTTTGGGGCAGCAGATGATATGACTGCCCCAGGGACACGTGTCTTGGTCTGAGCAGCCCGGCATGCCCCTATGGTTTCCCCCCTGGCCTGCTGGAGATCTACCAAGGGCTCTTCAAGTGCCAACGCAGCCTGTGCTGGCAGACCCCGAGCTTGGGTGGAGGTGTCCACAGCTGCACCTGCAGCTACCACTACCCTTGGGCCCGTGGCAGTCGATGGAACGGACTGCCGGGTCACACGGGCGCCAGTGCCAGATGCAGAAGCTGCACCCCCCGGAACCACAGGGGGTGGTGGCATGAGTGCACCGACACATGGCACAACATTGTGCTCAAGTGGCGCACCCCTGCCTCTCCCCCCTCTGTGGCCGCCCTGGACACCCTAGAGTCCCCCTACTCCCTGGTCACCACGGCCACGTCCCCGACCATGCCTGCCACGAGGAGGACGCCCAGCTGAGGCGCCCCTCACCTTTGGTGTCCTCCCAACCATGGCACAGATGTAGTAGTGCCGGCACAGATGGAGTTGTGCCAATGGGAGGTGTACACCACAATTGACCTGGGCAATTGGGGTGAAGGGGGTGGGAAGCAAGATGTTAACAGCCTCCCTGCACCTGCAAGGCTGTATGTGACCCCGGTGATGTAGTGACGGGTCACGCAACGCTCAGGCACCCCAAAACTGCAGTAAAACCGTGCACACAACCCTGCAGCCTACGTGCGTGGATTCAACCTCCCGCAGTACGCGGTGGCACCCAGTAACACGAATAACGCGTACGCGTGGGACACGCAGGCTACTATGACATCGAAAATGAGTGCGATACACAGGGGCACCCGCAGTGGGAAAAAGAGCGTGTGCGACTCACCGTCTGACTAGCACGATGCAGAAAAACACGCGTAGCCAATACCCCCGCCAAAAGAAGAGAAACGTCCTTGATAGCTGTGAAGTTGTGATGGCGCGCGAAACAACAGGAAGCAGCAACACACGTCGGTCTCCACGAAAGGCACGTACAGCGAACTGCTGGGCCCGCTCACCTTTAACCCGTGCTGAGGGAAACGCACGCGTGCGTCACGTCACTTACGCCCATGGGCCCTTTCCTCGTATTACACGCGGACATGCAGTTTTCCACGCGTGCTGAAATGCCCAGGCACGCCTGTGCGCGTCACGTCACAGGGGCTCTTGCGCTTGAGGGGCCTTCTGTCCAATGAAATTGCGTATGCGTGCAGACGCGCTTACGCGCTAAGGGCCTTTCCTCGAATTACATGCTGACATGCCGAATTTTCACATGCCAAATCACTCCGTATCAAGCTGGCCACGCGTAAGCACACGGAAGACCACGCTCCTGCCCAGAAGGCCGAACTACTGCCCCCCAGAGCCCCGAGCACGCTCCCACCTGCCATCTGCTGCTGCCTGACTGCTGCCCATGTGCCCTGCCATTTGCTGCCTGCACATCAGCCAGGGGTGCTGTTGTTGTGACCACCCCGCTGGAACCGAAGACTCCCGACTGGGATTCCATCGCTCCACAGCCCAGCCCCAGGACCCAGTTGCCCACCTTCTCCTGCCTCTGGGGTTGTCATGTCGGGCACTGTAACATCTGGCACCACTGACAACCCCCGGCCAGAGAGGCAGAGGGGCACCAGCTTCAGTGCCACCGAAGTTGGTGTCCTGGTGGAGCAAGTCCTGGGGCAGTATGTTGCCCTCTTCGGAAGTTCCCGCGCCGACAAGGAAGGACGTTCTCGGATCTGGACTGACATCGTGACTGCCATCAACGCGGAGGGGGTGGCAGTCCGCGACTTCCAACATGTCAAGAAGCGCTGGGAGGACTTCAGGTCCATGACCCTGAACAAGGCCCGGCGCCTCTTGAAGGCAGCGGATGCCAAGGGGCGCCGGGGCAACTTGTCAGAAGAGCAGATGAGGGTCCTGGAACGCATATCTCCACTGCTCCAAGTCCAGGTCCTTGAGAGGCAGACCCGTCTGGAGTCGAGCGGTAAGTGTACATGCATCCTGATTGTGAGCTGTGCGTGTGGTGATGTTTCAGTAGTGTGTAGGTTGCACATCTGTTTGTATGGGGTCGAGTATGGGTGGGGGTGTACAGGGCTGTGGGGCTAACACATGCGAGGGCTGTAATGTGTGAGACATGGATGGTGCTTGTGTGTGTACGCTTGCATGCCAAAAGCAGTTGTGTGGGCACACATGTTTGGATGAATGTGTATGTAAGTAGACATGTCCGGATGTCACGCATGAATGTTATTTTCAGCTGCATGTATCAGCACTGTGTACATGTGCATTTGTGTGTATTTGACAAGGGTGCAACAGTGATGCAACATGGATGCATGTGACAGCGGGATGTGGAAGCCTGATTGGCAGATGTGACATGGATGCCCATCTGAACACTGCGACACTTGGCAGAGGTGTACACATGCATGCAAGTGTGGTGGTGTGTGTACATGTGTGGTGCACTTCCAGTGTTGCATGTGATGTCTGGCTCAGCTTTGCCTGCTCATGCTGTTGTATGTGTATGGATGGTGCTGGCAGTTGCGATATGGCTGTGGTTTGCCTCATGTGTGCGAGTTGAAATGACATGTGTGTTTGGGATTATGATGGCATGTCTGAGGTTTGCCAATGCCACTCATGTACAACTGTCATGTGTGTATGTGTCCATTGTACAGTGCCCTGATGCCTGTGTTTTATTTCTCCCTGTCTGCAGCGTCAACTGATGAAGAGGGCGGAGAAGGTGCTGTGGAGCACAGCGGCGGGGATCCCACCGCCAGCCGGAGACGCAAGGCCCGGCTCCCCTCCCATGTTGTCATCTCATCGGGGCGTGAGGAGTCCGGTGCCGCATCCCAGGCTGCAGCTGCCAAGGGGAGGTCCAAGAGGCGGAGGTTGGAGTGGGACTCCTCGGCAGCAGAAGGGGCAGCTGGGACCCCACAGGGCCCAACGGGGGAAGTTGGCACGGAGTCATCCAGGTTGGTGGGGGGTTTGGTGGAGGAGGAGGCCATGCAAGCAACAGAGACGGGGTCTGGAGGTGGGGATCCCACTGATGCTAGTGGTGCAGTGCAGGACCAGGGACAGGAGGCAGCACAGGCCGCCGCCAACTGGCCTTCCTCTGCCTGCGGACATGGCTATCCGGGTCCGGCTTGAGCCTGTCCTGACTGGTGTGGCGTTGCGTCAACGGGCCATGAGAGGTGACCTGCAGTCTTTTCATGAGGAGACTGCACGTCATCTCGAATGGCTCGTTGACCACGTCAGCTTGCTCGGACAGGTCACCCAGGCCGGATTCCTCCGTCTGATGGGGCTTGCTACGACCCCCTCCTCAACTGAACCCCCTATGCGCCAGTCGTCCTCCGTGCTATCTTCCTCCCCATCAGTCACCTGGGTGCCCCGTGGAGCTGCCTCTGACGGTGCGGCCAGGCTGGTAGAGGAGGCATCCCTGCCACAGTCGGGAGTCGGACGTCCAGTAGGTGTGGCCACATCAACGACTGCACCCCAGCCGGCGGAGGATGTGCAGGCAGCAGGAGGCAGTGCACGGGCAGAGGCCCAGCAGCAGCAACGTGGTGGGAGCCATGAAGGCTCGGGGCCTTCAACATCGGAGGGGCAGGCATCGGCCGGAGGGCAGGGGGACCCAGGACAGAGAGTGTCTTCCGTGTGGCAGCGGTTGGGCCACGCCATAGATGCGGAGCGGCAGCGGGCGAAAGAGGCACGGCTCACGGTGGTCAGGGCGGAGAACTCCATGCGGAGGGCCCTGAGGCGGGCTGAGTGCCTCGAGGCAATCCGCAGGGGGTTGGAGGTGGACACGTCGACGGCCCTGCGGACCCTCGGGGCCATGGAGGAGGACCTCCTCCAGGACATTGAGCAGGAGTTTGATGATGCCCTGGCCCGGGACATCCAAAAGTGAGCCGTCAGACTAGCCCGCTGCCCTTGTACATAGTTATGTAGGTAGTGTTAGGTTTCCTTTGTTTTTTGATTTATTTTGGACCTTTTGGACATTGGCCACATTTTTGTATATAGTTTATTTTATTAGTTAGTGTTGTTAGATAGGTTTCATTTCTTTTGTTGGGATAATGGACCCTGCCTTGTTCGTCTGTACATAGTTCACTGTTGGATTTTATTTTTCTTTCACAATTTACCCATGGAGCAATGGCTTTCAATTATTATTTCCCATTGGATTTTCTTTTGTGGACAGTGACTTTGGACACCATTACTTTGGATTATGATTTTTGGTTTTGCGTTTTTTCACGGACATGCTTCTTTTCATTTTTGTACATTCCCATTTCTGTTTCTTTATTTTTGAATCTATTTATGTTTCATTTAATACATATTTTTTTATCGAACTTCAATGTGTAATATCTTCTCATTGGTTTCATGCATATCATGATATGGGTTTTGAGATTCACTGACACCCATTGGGTGTATGTGAGGGACATGTGTTTGTTTTGAAACTTGCAATTGGTGTTCTGTCATGTAATTGCCATTTCTGTGTGGGTGGATGCAATACTCGGGTGGGTGTTTTGCATTTGGAGGCTGACCATAGGGACCAGGGATCTAGATTGTGATGACATGTTGGCTGGGGAACATGAGTTGGGGCCTGCTGGCAGGTGCCCCACAGTGCTAGGGGGTGGGGGTGGTGGGAGACATGGGTGGGGGGCTGGTGGAGGGTGCCCCTGCACTGCTGGGGGGTGCGGATGGTAGGGACATGAGTTGGACATGGGTGGGGGCCTGGTGGAGGGTGCCCCTGCACTGCTGGGGGATGGGGGTGGTGGGAGACATGAGTTGGACATGGGTGGGGGCCTGGTGGAGGCTGCCCCTGCACTGCTGGGGGGTGGGGGTGGTGGGAGACATGGGTGGGGGCCTGGTGGAGGCTGCCCCTGCACTGCTGGGGGGTGGGGGTGGTGGCGACATGAGTTGGACATGAGTGGGGCAGGTGCCCCACAGTGCTGGGGGATGGGGGTGGTGGGGACATGAGTTGGACATGGGTGGGGGCCTGCTGGCAGGTGCTCCACAGTGCTGGGAGGTGGGGGTGGTGGGGACATGAGTTGGACATGGGTGGGGGCCTGGTAGAGGGTGCCCCTGCACTGCTGGGGGGTGGGGGTGGTGGGGACATGAGTTGGACATGGGTGGGGGCCTGCTGGCAGGTGCCCCACAGTGCTGGGGGGTGGGGGTGGTGGGAGACATGGGTGGGGGCCTGGTGAAGGGTGCCCCTGCACTGCTGGGGGGTGGGGGGGTCAGAGACATGGGTGGGAGCCTGGTGGAGGCTCTCCCTGCACTGCTGGGGGGTGGGGGTGGTGGGGACATGAGTTGGACATGGGTGGGGGCCTGCTGGCAGGTGCCCCACAGTGCTGGGGGGTGTGGGCGGTGGGGACATGAGTTGGACATGGGTGGGGGCCTGCTGGCAGGTGCCCCACAGTGCTGGGTGGTGGCGGTGGTGGGGACATGAGTTGGACATGGGTGGGGGCTTGCTGGCAGGTGCCCCACAGTGCTGGGGGGTGGGGGTGGTGGGGACATGAGTTGGACATGGGTGGGGGCCTGCTGGCAGGTGCCCCACAGTGCTGGGGGGTGGGGGTGGTGGGGACATGAGTTGGACATGGGTTGGTTCCTGCTGGCAGGTGCCCCACAGTGCTGGGGGATGGGGGTGGTGGGGACATGAGTTGGACATGGGTGGGGGCCTGCTGGCAGGTGCCCCACAGTGCTGGGGGGTGGGGGTGGTGGGAGACATGGGTGGGGGCCTGGTGGAGGCTGCCCCTGCACAGCTCGGGGGTCGGGGTGGTGGGAGACATAGGTGGGGGCCTTGTGGAGGCTGCCCCTGCACTGCTGGGGTGCAGGGGGACATGCGTTGGTGGGCAGTAGGGCAAGTTGACATGTGAGTTGGCTGGGGGGCATGGCCATGGTGAATGGGGTGCCTGCAGGACATGTGCAGGGTAGGCCCCTGTGGTGTGAGCCACCTGCAGGGGCCGTGGAGGGTGTAGAGGGAACACCTGGGAGGACCCACAGGTGCAATTCACGTGTGGTGCTCCCCACGCACCCCTGTAATAAACGTACCCTGATGGAATCGCGTGTGATACTTTCCGCGCACCCCTGATATGCACGTACCCTGCTGACTTCGCGTTTTTGACTTCCCACGCACCCCTGGAATACACGTACCCTGCTGATATTGCGTGTGAAACTTTCCGCGCGCCCCAAAATACACGTAGCCAGGACATTCGCGTGTGGAACTTCCCGCGCACCCTTGATATACACATACCCAGCTGATTTCACGTGTGAAAATTCCTGCGCACCCCTGATGTACACGTACCCTGATGGAATCGCGTGTGGAAGTTCAAGCGCACCCCTGTAATACATGTACCCTGCTGAAATCGCATGTGGAAGTTCAGGCGCACCCCTGGAATACACGTACCCTGCTGATATTGCGTGTGAAATTTCCTGCGCACCCCGAAATATACGTAGCCTGGCCATTCGCGTGTGGAACTTCCCGCGCACCCCTGGAATACACATACCCTGCAGATATCGTGTGTGAAACTTCCCGTGCACCCAGAAATACACGTACATAGGACATTCACGTGTGGAACTTCCCGCGCACCCCTGGAATACACGTACCCTGCTGATATCGCGTGTGAAAATTCCTGTGCACCCCGAAATACACGTAGCCTGGACATTCACGTGTGGAACTTCCTGCGCACCCCTGAAATACATGTACCCTGCTGATATCACGTGAAACTTCCCGCGCACCCTGAAATACACATAGCCTGGACATTCGCGTGTGGAACTTCCCGCGCACCCCTGGAATACACGTACCCTGCTGATATCGCGTGTGAAACTTCCCGCGCACCCCGAAATACACGTAGCCTGGACATTCGCGTGTGGAACTTCCCGTGCACCCCTGGAATACACGTACCCTGCTGATATCACGTGTGAAACTTCCCGCACACCCCGAAATACACATAGCCTGGACAGTCGCGTGTGGAACTTCCCGCGCACCCTTGGAATACATGTACCCTGCTGAATTCACGTGTGAAAATTCCCGTGCACCCCTGATGTACACGTACCCTGATGGAATCGCGTGTGGAACTTCAAGCGCACCCCTGTAATACACATACCCTGCTGAAATTGCGTGTGGAACTTCTCGCGCACCCCTGAAATACACGTACCCTGCTGAAATCACGTGTGGAACTTCCCACGCACCCCTGAAATACACATACCCTGATGGAATCGCGTGTGAAACTTCCCGGGCACCCCTGATATGCACGTACCCAGCTGAAATGACGTGAGGTACTTCCCGCGCACCCCAGTGATACACGTAGCCCGCTTGCCATGCTGGTACAGGGTTAGCGCAGCCCTTTGCACTGGATTGGGGATTTTGATGGCTTTTCCCTGCGCGAGAGGCGTTCTTGGGGGTGTAACTGGCGCTGCTGCAGGGTCGCTGCGCCACTGTGCGCCACGGCTGGTTTTGGTAGCTGGAATCCATGAATACGCTGTGCGCGGAAATGGGTTTTGGCGCACGCAGCTGGCGCAGGGATTCGTACGCGCACACTGTGCGCCAGCCGCGTGCGCCACTTGTGCACTGAATTCTATGAATTACCCCCTAAATACCTTAGAAAACTCTATCTCCAACACAGCTGGTTTGGAGAAAATATTAAAATGATCTTTAAACTGTAGAGTAATGCATTGAACAAGGACTAGTTAATGGAGCACTTGGTACAGTTGTTAGCTTTCAAACATATCCACGTGACAACAACATTCAGTTTGTCAATATTCTCTTTCACAAACTATCAGAAGTTAAAAAGGATAGGAAGCTCAACATCCCGCTTCCTTCTTTTCAAAGACATGTATGTACACAGAGAACAATTTTCTCTAACTCTTGCATACACAGTCACCATTCACAAATCACAAGGTCTTACCCTGGATATAGCATTGATAGATATTGGGAGCACAGTCTTTAAAGAAGACATGAGCTATGTAGCACTATCACGCTTACATACACCTGACAGACTATTTCTAATCAACTTTGATGCAAGTAAAGTAAATGCTGATATTTCTTGCATTCTAGAATACAATAGACTACGTTCACTGTACACCCCCCATCTAAAAACCTATCCTGTTCCACAAAAAGCAAAACGTTGTCAAAGAAAACTATTTCATACCAAAATGATACAGGATCTCACTGTAATTCCTCCAAAGAAAATAAGAGAAGCTAATGCTTCATCAAGTACCACATCCAAAGAAGAATCTACTACTCAAAGTAACTCAAGTACTTCTTCAAAGAAGCAACACACACTCCGAACAAATGACTTGGACACAGAATTGTCAGGTCCATTCAAATTTTCAAATACACTGGTGTAAATTGCTATGCAAATGTAGCAATACATATTCTATTTTAATTGCTACCAATTATTGACAACATTTACTTACATGGGACAGACCAATTGTGTTTGAAAATGTTAGTCCTTCATAGAAATGCAACCAACAATCCTGACAACACCTACAGTGTTTCTGGAATAAGACAAGAATTAGACTACTGTGCTGGAATGATCAAATTCACTATCAACTCACAAGAAGACCCACAAGAATGTCCAATGTACTTACTACAAGTCCTGGAAAACAAAAACATTCCTATACATGAAAACTTCCAGATTTCATACATGTGGCAACATACATGCACTCTCTGCAGCCATGTGGCACAGGAACAAATCCCTAATGAATGCTTTGTGTATGTATCCATACCTAACTGTGAATCCATTCCATTTCAGCAACTTGTACAAAATGCAAACCATGGCAGATTATGTACTACCTGCAATTCAGATAATCGCTAAACCTTACAAATACAGACACATAGTAAATACGTAATAGTATTTCTTTTACGTTACAATGCAGATGGCACCAAAACAACTGGAAGCTGACTGGATTCACACATGGTCAGGTTTCACTTGGTAAGAAAACCTTCCCAACAATAGGTATAATCTACCACGCAGGAGCCACAACCAATGCAGGTCTCTACACTGCATATATAATAAACAAATGCGGATGGTTTGAATGTAATGATACTACCATTACTCTAAAATAAAGAGTACCAGCAAATCTTGTAAATGCTTATTTAATAAACTTAAAACTAACATGTAATAACTAATCTGTGCATAAACATTAACACAACTTCAATTACAAAACTATAAACAGTTAGAATATGCCAACATATATCTAACTGCCCCAAAAATCTGCAACAACCCAACAGATTGTCATGATCTCTGCTTCCAAAAGGTCAGGGTTTTCCCAACTCCCTTGGAAGAAGATCCATAACCCAGGTTCCGAGTGCCAACCAGTCCCAATTGGGACCTTTTGGACCCAGTCCTGGCGCCAGTGGCACCAGGCTCATAAATATGCCCAGTCCCAGCGCTGGAAGCGCCGGGCTCATAATGCTTGGGTGGACTTAACTGCAGCAGACCATGCTGCTTACTTGCCTGCCAGTTGAGTCTCTGATCCTCTTCTGTTTAGAACTACTTTTCCTGTTGGGTGGGGCAGGAGCCACTCCCTAGATTCAGAACACTGGAACTCTTCTGGAAAGCAGGAACTCTTTTCTTACCTAGGCGTGGCTGTGGAAGGAGACACCTAAGCACTACAGGAGGATATTTTAACCACACCCGATGGATGAATCTTGCTTTGCGTTATTCTGCATTCTCAGCAGCAGAACGCTCATCGTGTCTTCTGCATCTGATCCTGGGCCTAAGGAAAAAGGCTTACCATTCTGAATCCAGTCTTCAGCAACACCTATAAAGACAAGAAAGAACAGGTTAGCATTACGGTCTTCAGTGACAGCTCTTCACTTACCTGGTCCATCGGCTGTCACCAACGCCTCGCGCTGCATTCCGGCATCTGAAAGACAAAGGCTTACCTACTCTTCGTGCGCTCCGGAGGTCTTCACACTGCATTCCGGCATCTGAAAGACAAAAGCTTACCAACTCTTCGCATGCTCCGGAGGCCTTCGGCGCTGCATCCCGCATCTGAAAGACAAAACAAGGTGCGTTTAAAGACATTGGGGAACTTTAATACTCACGGGCCATTACTCCTTTCCACATCTAACCCAGTGGGTATTCCGGCACCCTGCAGCCACCCCGAACTTGTACCTACAAAATAAAAAGACAGTTAGAGCGCATCGTGAAGCAGGCAACAAGCGCTTACTTACGTGCTTCCAGGCGCTTCTATTCATCACACGGGCTCCATCTTCAACTCACTTCAGCCCGCCATCCGCCATCGCCGGAACCCTGCAAAACAAGAGACATCATTACTAAAGACTTTAAAGACATTAGAATTACTCGAAACTTACCGTTCGTGCAGTAAACGACTGACAGCAGTCCTCTGAAGTCAAGAGGCCTGCTCCCCTTATCCAGTGAAGAAACTGGTTACAGCACCCTGCCTCGAGGCAGATGGAGAGCACGGTGTTCACTTACCTAAGGTGAGAGCGTTAACCTTTGGGGTTCTACAGGAGAAGAGAAAGGGAAGAAGAGAGAGACATTCAATAACCCAGTTCATTAATCCCACATTTTCTATCTGCAGACATCTTACCCTTCGAGCCAGACATACAGTGCACAGAGGTCCAGCCCAAAGAGCCAGCCGTGTGTTACACATCACCTTTGAAGATACGGTATACGCCCAGTCAAGACCGGCGCCTCTACGGGAATCAGGTGAGCGTTACAGAACGCAAAGCCTACCACAAAACTCCCGTCCAGGCGCTATGGAAACCTCGGATACCGACCAGCTAGCCCAGTTACTTGGGGAACTAAGGGCAGAAGTGCATGCAGCCCGTCAGGAAACGAACGCTCTAAGAAGGGAACTGATTATTTCCAAGGAGCGAACAGATGATCTCGCTAGACAATTGCTACAGTCACAAGCCGGACAGACCCCGTTACCCGCATCTGGGGGAAATCTTCCTTCTACATCCTCTATGAATCCAGTGCAGATCAACCTACCTGGGAATGTACCTCTGGCTCCGCCCGAACTATTTTCTGGTGACCCAAAGAGGTTTGCAGTATTTATCAATCAGTGCCGGTTGCATTTCTTATGCCGGCCAGCAGCCTTTCCAACTGATCAAGCTAAAGTAGCTTTCGTGCTTTCGTACCTTAGTGGCAATGAGGCAGACTGGTCGATCCCTCTAGTAAATCAAGATGATCCGGTCCTCCATGATTTTCAAGCTTTTCAGCTCAGTATGGAAAAACTGTTCGCAAGACATTCACAGGGGCAGGCCTTGGACAATGAGCTTCTTTCGTTGCGACAAGGTAATCAAGACCTTTTGGCTTATATTGCGTCTTTCAACAGACTGATAGTGGAAACTCACTAGCCTGAGGACAAAAGGATTACGCTGTTTTATAGAGGTCTACGCGGAGAGCTCAAAGATGTGTTAGCCCAAGTAGTGAATCCCCCACAAGATTGTTCGGACTATATAGACTTAGTCGTTCAAATAGATCACAGACTGCAGAACAGGAAGGCCGATCGTTCCAAGTTTGATGCTCGAGTATTTTCCAAACCGCCAACTCCTTCCAAAGGAGTAGACTCCGGGGAACCCATGCAAATAGGGGGTCTGAAAGGTCCTCTAACACAAAAGGAGCGGGAAAGGAGAAAACAGTTGCAATTATGCCTCTATTGCGGAAACTCAGGGCACTTTCTTCGAGACTGTCCGGTGAAACCTGCCAAGAAGGCAGTAGGAGCTGCAGTTACCAAAGTTACAAACTCTGAGCAGGGAAACGACCTCGCCCGACAAGAATAGAGGTCCTCTTGCCGAGCGTGAAAACCAGTTCCGTGACCTCGCATTTCGTGATACCTATGGTCCTCATCAGCCCTGATAATCCGGATCGATTACATGCAATTGAAGCTTACGTCAACAGCGGTGCCATCGGCAATTATGTGGATCATGAAATGGTTTTGAGGATGAATCTAACTCTTTGTCCCAAGGCTGTAAAGGACGTCATTACTACGGTGGATGGTACGGAGATAGCCTCCGGTCCAGTAACGCATACCACTCAAGAAGTGACGCTAGTAAGTCAAGATGGACACCATGAGAAGATCGTGTTCGATGTGATCAAGGCCCCTCAGTTTAAGATTATTCTAGGAATACCTTGGTTAGAGAAACACAATCCTCTGATCGATTGGCGAGCAAGAACAGTCCAGTTTCTAGAATGTGTCTCTACTTGTCACCCTCCACCTGGTGTTGCACTGGCAGCAATTTCTTCAGAGACTCCCCAGTTACCTCCCGAATACCTAGAATACCAAGATGTTTTCCGGAAGGATCAGGCTAACTCTCGACCTCCTCATAGGTCTTATGACTGCCAGATCGACCTGATACCTGGATCTACTCCTCCTTGTAGTAGAATTTATGCCCTCACCGAGCCTGAGAACCTTCACCTTCGACAATACCTGGATTAATACCTGGCAAGTGGGTTTATTCGTCCTTCCAAGTCCCCTGCTTCTTCAGCTTTGTTCTTCGTTCCAAAAAAGGAAGGAGACCTTAGAACTTGTATAGATTATCGCTCCCTGAACCAGATCACCGTTAAGAATAGATACCTGTTACCTTTGAT
Organism: Ambystoma mexicanum; assembly: GCF_040938575.1. Lineage (NCBI taxonomy): Eukaryota > Metazoa > Chordata > Amphibia > Caudata > Ambystomatidae > Ambystoma > Ambystoma mexicanum. The sequence continues at coordinate 500,529,454 of NC_090934.1, forward strand.
CCCTGAACTCCTGGACCAAGTCAGAAAAGCATGCATATATACAAAGCTGGATCTTAGAGGAGCTTACCACTTGGTACGAGTAAAAGAGGGCGATGAATGGAAGACGGCCTTCCGCACCAAGTATGGGCTATTTGAATATCAGGTCATGCCCTTCAGGCTTTGTAATGCCCCGGCCGCCTTTCAATATTTTATGAACGATGTCCTCAGAGAGCTCATAGATGTGTGTGTTGTTGTTTACATTGACGACATCCTCGTTTATTCTTCATCGGAATCTGAACATCGGAAACACGTGAAAATGGTCCTCGAAAGATTGCGTCAACACAAACTTTTCGCTAAGTTGGAAAAATGTGTTTTCAACGTGACTGAAGTTGAATTCTTGGGATTCATATTATCACCTGGCGGAGTGCGTATGGATTCAAAGAAGGTCGATGCAGTTCTCAAATGGCCATCACCATCCTCCGTAAAAGGTGTGCAAAGCATGTTAGGCTTCGCTAACTTTTACCGCAGGTTTATCCCCGAATTCTCTAGAATAGTCCAGCCCATCACTGCCTTGTTAAAGAAAAACAAACGTTTTGAATGGTCTACCGAGGCGGAACAAGCTTTCCAGGATTTGAAGACTAAATTTATCTCTGCACCAATCTTAAAACACCCTCGCCCCGAACTCCCCTACATCGTGGAAACTGATGCTTCAAGCCTTGCCATGGGGGCAGTTCTATCACAAAAGGACCCGGTAACCAATCAGTTGCATCCCGTGGCATTTTGGTCCCGCAAATTCTCGCCTCCCGAAATAAATTACACGATTACTGACAAGGAACTTCTGGCTATCAAGTCTGCCTTTAAGGCTTGGCGGCATTATCTGCTGGGGGCCCGACACACCGTTACTGTGATTACGGATCACCGAAACCTGCAATATTTGAAAACCGCAAAAGCCCAATCCTCTAGACAACTCCGTTGGGCATTATTCTTTGCCGAGTTTGACTTCATAATTACCTATCGACCTGGTACAAAAAACGGTAAAGCTGATGCCCTTTCTCGGATGGGAGTGGAAGAACACTTGATCAACCCTAAACCTCTACCAATCATTCCCGAACAAAGAATTCTAGGTGTAATCCCCACAGAATCTATAGAGGAAGTTAAGGATAAAGCCAGGCAACTTGTAACTCCAGCAGACATACAGCATTGGCATCTGCAGGGAAAGGACTTTGCAGTAAAGGACAACTTATTGTATTTCCAAGAACGATTATACCTACCCAGCACAGATTTACAGAAAAAAGTAATCTCTTGTTATCACGATTCTTTAATGGAAGGACATCCCGGTATGGCCAAGACCTCAGAAAAGATCAAGCGCTACTTCTGGTGGCCGTCTTGGAAAAAAGATATCAGAGACTTTATAATGTCCTGTGGAGTATGCGCCCAAAACAAGAGTCAAAAGGAAAGACCAGCAGGCCTCTTACGCCCTATTGACATCCCACCTCGCCCTTGGCATACGCTTTCTATGGACTTCATCACCGATCTACCTCCATGCTCCGGATACAATACGATTCTAGTAATCGTGGACTTATTCTCCAAGATGGCGCATTTCATTCTGCTCAAAGGCTTGCCAACAGCAGCAACTCTGGCCCGAGAATTTCTCGAAAACATCGTCTGACTGCACGGTTTTCCTTCGGTTCTAATTTCGGATCGAGATAGTCAATTTATTTCTCATTTTTGGCGAAGTTGCTGTCGGTCGGCTCAAATTGATGTGAGACTATCGACCAGTCACCACCCTCAGACCGACGGACAAACCGAGTGGACCAATCAAACTATGGAACAGTATTTACGCTGCATGCTGCAACAAACTGAAAAAACTTGGAAAGACATCCTTTGGATAGCCGAATATGCCTACAATAACTCTGTCCATTCGGGAACTGGGAAAACCCCGTTTTTTCTTTTGTACGGCAGTCACCCTCGAACCTCGGAGTTGGATCCCCTCCAAGATCTTGAAACACCAGCAGTAGACTACCTGCATTCTACAATCACCCAAGCCTTTAAGAAAGCTGTTTCTCACCTTCAAAGGGCTAAAGAACAATACAAGAAAGGAGCAGATCAACATCGGAAGGAAGCCCCTCAATATCAAGTAGGGGATCAAGTCTGGTTATCCACCAAATATCTACCTCTAAAAGGGCCACGCACATTCAACCCAAGATACCTTGGTCCCTATTCCATCACTACCATAGTAAACCCAGTAGCGGTCAAATTGGACTTGCCCCCGCACATGAAGATGCATCCGGTCTTCCACGTCTCTCTATTAAAACCCATGCAACCTCAAACCCGACTAACCAAATCTCCAAAACCTATCCTAGTTGATGGAGAACTCGAGTTTGAAGTCAAAAGCATTCTGGACTCCAAGATCTCCAAATCTAAACTATTCTACCTAATTGACTGGAAAGGCTACGGCCCCCAAGAGAGATCCTGGGAACCTGCTGAATATATCCACGCTCCTCGCCTAATCAAAAGATTTCACCGAACATTTCCTGACAATCCAAAACCCCAGGAGAAGCCCGGTTTGGGAGGGGCCTTGAGGGGGGGTACTGTCATGATCTCTGCTTCCAAAAGGTCAGGGTTTTCCCAACTCCCTTGGAAGCAGATCCATAACCCAGGTTCCGAGTGCCAACCAGTCCCAATTGGGACCTTTTGGACCCAGTCCTGGCGCCAGTGGCACCAGGCTCATAAATATGCCCAGTCCCAGCGCTGGAAGCGCCGGTCTCATAATGCTTGGGTGGATTTACCTGCAGCAGACCATGCTGCTTACTTGCCTGCCAGTTGAGTCTCTGATCCTCTTCTGTTTGGAACCACTTTTCCTGTTGGGTGGGGCAGGAGCCACTCCCTAGATTCAGAACACTGGAACTCTTCTGGAAAGCAGGAACTCTTTTCTTACCTAGGCGTGGCTCTGGAAGGAGACACCTAAGCACTGCAGGAGGCTATTTAAACCACACCCGATGGATGAATCTTGCTTTGCGTTATTCTGCATTCTCAGCAGCAGAACGCTCATCGTGTCTTCTGCATCTGATCCTGGGCCTAAGGAAAAAGGCTTACCATTCTGAATCCAGTCTTCAGCAACACATATAAAGACAAGAAAGAACAGGTTAGCATTACGGTCTTCAGTGACAGCTCTTCACTTACCTGGTCCATCGGCTGTCAAAAACCCCTCGTGCTGCATTCCGGCATCTGAAAGACAAAGGCTTACCTACTCTTCGTGCGCTCCGGAGGTCTTCACACTGCATTCCGGCATCTGAAAGACAAAAGCTTACCAACTCCTCGCACGCTCCGGAGGCCTTCGGAGCTGCATCCCGCATTTGAAAGACAAAACAAGGTGCGTTTAAAGACATTGGGGAACTTTAATACTCACGGGCCATTACTCCTTTCCACATCTAACCCAGTGGGTATTCCGGCACCCTGCAGCCGCCCCGAACTTGTACCTGCAAAATAAAAAGACAGTTAGAGCGCATCGTGAAGCAGGCAACAAGCGCTTACTTACGTGCTTCCAGGCGCTTCTATTCATCACACGGGCTCCATCTTCAACTCACTTCAGCCCGCCATCCGCCATCGCCGGAACCCTGCAAAACAAGAGACATCATTACTAAAGACTTTAAAGACATTAGAATTACTCGAAACTTACCGTTCGTGCAGTAAACGACAGACAGCAGTCCTCTGCAGTCAAGAGGCCTGCTCCCCTTATCCAGTGAAGAAACTGGTTACAGCACCCTGCCTCGAGGCAGATGGAGAGCACGGCGTTCACTTACCTAAGGTGAGAGCGTTAACCTTTGGGGTTCTACAGGAGAAGAGAAAGGGAAGAAGAGAGAGACATTCAATAACCCAGTTCATTAATCCCACATTTTCTATCTGCAGACATCTTACCCTTCGAACCAGACATACAGTGCACAGAGGTCCAGCCCAAAGAGCCAGCCGTGTGTTACACATCACCTTTGAAGATACGGTATACGCCCTGTCAAGACCGGCGCCTCTACGGGAATCAGGTGAGCGTTACACAGATAGATGCATAACTTGAAAGTATAAATAAAAAACTATAACCAGTTAGAATAAACCAACAGGTGACCCAAAAATATGCAACAAGCTAACAGATAGAAGATTACCATAAAACTATAAGTAAACAATTAGAATACACCAACAAGTATCAAACTGCCGCAAAAATTTGCAACAAGCCAACAGATAGAAGATTAGCAAGAAACAAGAAATAAACACTGAAAACAAAGAAAGAAATATATTGTACCATAACAAAAAAAGTTTTTTTTTTAATCCAGCATGAATTTTTTTCCCACATACCCAATGACTTAATGAACAAACACAGAAACTGAGCAAATTGCACAGTACACTGGTTTGAAATATAGTACTTCTAAAGTACTAAATATGAGGGTCAAAATAATGTCTATTATGCAATGCAATAACTCATTATGAACTGCCTACCCTAACATATGATATTTTCTTTTATCACAGAGATTGAAAAAGAATATCTGCTCCAGTTACCCATGTCATGAAAAAAATATATCCAATCACAAAAAGTCAAACAGTAATTATATAATAATTCGACTCACAAATACTGCTGCATAACACAACCATACAAGCAAACATCTAACCATACTCCACAATCCAAAATGTTTACTTCCATGGGTATGTTATACAACAGTGCTTGTTATCAAACTCCACAATCTTAATTGCATGACTTAGACAAAACTTCACATACAAACTCTACAAAGCAAACTGTACAAAAACTTTTGGGATGTGGATATTTGATGGATGTTTGATTCTATGTGTGTGTTATGCTGTGGTGGTTGTGCCCAGGGATTAGAGTCTTGGATGCAAGGCCGAAGGTCTTCGGCCATGCACCCAAGACTTTAGACCCTGGCCACAACCACTGCAGCATAACACACCCATAGAATCAAACATTTTGAATGTGGTATGTGGGCTGCTTATAGGTGATATCAATTACAATCAATACTCTACTAACAACCCAAAACCAACATCATACTAAAGTAAAATAGCTAGTAATACGCCCAGCATTTAGTATGTCCGCAGACAGTCGCGGTGACTGCGGACATTGCGAACAAATCAAGGGCCCCTGCCACCTAAACAAATACTGAATTTGACCCATCTCTTACTCCCCCACCTTCCCCAAGCACTCCTACACACCAACACACTCCTCGAAATTGTATGTTTCCCCCGTTCGATGCCGCACTGTCAGCGGATGTCTACGGATCCAAGATGGCGGGTGCATCAAAACAATGCGACACACCTCCTGCTTCATCCCAGCCAATCAGCTAACACGTTGCATGTCTGCGGATATGACCCAAGCCTATTAGACAATCTGTGTCCCATCTGCGGAGCGAACAGGGAAATGTGTCCGTGGAGCAGACATAGATATCACACATTTTTTGATACCTACTTTTTTGGTCATTTTAAAAAAAACTACTGGCCGAATTTCCACCTATGGGATTATCAATTTAACCATAATTACATGGCTGCTACCACAGGCCATGTAATATATATATACATTACATGGACGCGGTAGTTATGGTTAAGTTGGTGTTTCCATAGGAAGAGCACTTTTTGGGTGGCTTATAACTTTGCTCCCTGTGGACGAATCCTCACCAAACTTTGCAAAAAAGTATATGGCCCACTCTAATTTGTTTTGCAAAGTTTGGATAGGTTTGGTCCAGGGGGGGCAAAGTTATAGGGGGGGTCCCAAAACTTTTGTTTTTTCCTATAGACATAATGGGAAAAAACGTTGCGCATGGCTACAGCCCGAACCGCTCGACTGATTTACACCAATTTGCGGCAGGAGCGGCGGCTTGATCCCGAAAGCGTGCTTTTGCAAATTTGGTGTAAATTCGTCCAGTAGTTTTTTAAAAAATGACCAAAATGTAAGACAAAAAAATTTGTGATATCTGTGTTCGTTTCGCGGACGGACTTCCCTGTTCGCTCCGCGGACAGCGCCCCGATTGGCCCATGGGCTTGCGTCATGTCCGCGGACATGCGACCTGTTCACTGATTGGACGGCGTGGGCCGTGGAGCGCGTCAGATTTTCTGTGGTGCCCGCCATCTTGTATTCGCCGTCGACCGCGTACCGTGCAGTGAAACTTGGATTAAAAATTGTATTTAGTGGAGTGTGTTGATGTGTAAGAGTGTTTGGGGAGGGTGGGTGAGTATGAGATAGGTTCAATGTTTTGTTTTTTTATGTGCTATAGCTTTTATTGTGTTCGATTTGTCCGCAGAGAACACAGCTGTTCTGACATTTTGTAAATAAACTAAATGGCGGGGTGTTCAGAGGACGGAGTATGTGTCCTTTTTGTTCGCAAGGTAGGTAAAATTGAGCTAAAAACACTCGCAGTATATTTAAATGTTCATAAATACACAAACTGGGGGTGTCCTGAGGACGGTAGATAGGTAGATAGGCTGTTGGTTTATGATAAAAGCAGTAAATGGTCGCACTGATAATCGGAAGGTTGCTCCAACAACGATGCATTAGACCACCATAATGGTTGGTATGTTGTTCTAGCCGCTAGTACTGCGTAAGGGCATATTGGTCCTTGGCGATTGTCCCATAAAATGGTGAGGGTCATGAAGTTGCTTATATGGAGCTTCACCTGGCAGTTGAAAAATCCATCCGCTGGAGTCTGAAAATCGCGACATTGGCAAAATGGGCCAACATACCTGTTTTAAAAATCATAAATTAGTCTCACCAGCCGATCTTTATTAAAAACATTCATTTTATTTATTAGGGCGTGAAATTATTTGCTAGCGAAGATAGTGCAATGGAGTATGTTAATAATAAAATAATAATATTTTCGACTTTATATAGAGCTAAGAACCGTCAGGTATCTCAGCGCTGTGTGGTGCTCATTTATTGACCACGGAAGGATGAGAGGCTGAGTTTGGCCGTGCCGGGATTCGAACCTGCATTAGCAAGCTGTGCACGGATGTCAAATCGAGCGCTCTACTCGCTGTGCCACTTGACTGGCTATAGTGAAGTGGCACAGCGAGTAGAGTGCTTGACTGGCTACAGACCAGTTACATTATTTCCATTAACCCACCCTGTGTCGTCTGCCTTTTTCAGAGCCCTCTAAACGACAGGGGATCAATTTGGCGGTGATAGTGCGCGGTAGAAAACAATATGCCACATTGAACGAACAAGTACAACTTGACCGGGCTTTAATGCCACGCTATTGTTATTATATTCCGGTATAAAATAATCTAAAGGGTTACTTACATTATAATTGCATTTACCATTGTCCAAGTGTAGTGCAGTCTCAAAATACGACTCCGCTTGTGCCAACGATATTTCTCAAAGTGATATAATATACAAAAGTGGTTTTGTTTCAGAAATTTCATCTTTATCGTGTCTTACGTTTTTGCTACACTTCTTCAAAAGAAGTCTTTCAGCACAATCTCTGTCTGTCCAGGTAAAAAAAAAATAGAACCTGGGAGTCGTGGGCCTCTCCGGGCCGCGAGAAAAAAATGGAAGCAGCTGACCTTCACTGTGAACGAGCATAAATGCTTACTTTGCAACATTCTGTGTGAAGCCATCTGTGAGAACTTGCTGTTTACACTACATCTTTGTATATTGTTTGCGTGCTAATAAAAAAAGTTTGTTTAAGGGACGTTATGGTTCCAGGTAAAGCCGAAAACCCCCTGAAATCCGCCAGTTATGGTATGCTAAGCAACCATAACTCGCGCCACCACCGTGCACTGCTAAGACTAACACCCAGGACATCAAAGATGACATCGCAAATGTCATTGATGACATCACTGATGATATCACATGTACATTTACTTTTCATGAAATTTGTGTACCAGGGATTTTCATTATAATGTTGCGAAAAAAGTGTCAAGGATCATTGCAATAAATATCATTCCGTAATTAGTGCTTTGAACGATGCATTGATATAAATAGCATTGTATTATGGGGTTCTATCTAGTATACTGAGCTACTAATGGAGAAACATAGCATTGTGTGCAGCGTACAAGATGAAAGTATAATATTTGTAATGTTAATATGTTGAATAATGAAATTATATTTGTCCTGAAATGTTCGAAAATAAACAAAATGGGGGTGTTCTGAGGACGTTCTTCGTATTGTGTGACTGCTTAGCTGTATGCAATGAGGGAATGGCACAGAGAGTAAAGTGGAAATGGTAGAAGGGGTGTCGAAGAGTTATGCGGTCTGCGGACACCACAGCTGTCCGTGGACAGGGCATGCTATATCCGGGGTTTTCCAGCAAATCCAACATGGAAAGAAGACTGTACGGATTAGCCAATCAGATGTCGAGGTTGTGGATTTGTGTTGAAAGAGACTGTGTGTGGTGAAGATGGCAGAAGTAGAGAAAGTCAGGATGTTGGTGCTTGGAGATATGTTTGTGCATGGTTTACAACAGTACGCTCGATGCAGGCATGTTGAAAAGAACTTTGATGTGAAAGGAGTGGAGGTGGTGTGGAGCACTGTGCTTGATTGCAATGTACAGGGAATTGTACAAGTTTGTGAGGATATGGCCACGATGAACAGTCCGCATGTGGTAGTTTTGCACTATGGTGCTTTCCATTTGGGCAACGTCAGTGCCCCCACTTTGTTGGCTGATTTGGAACGCTTGGTTCAAGCCGTAATGAAGATCCTTCCAAATGCGAAAGTAATTTTTTCTGGATTACTACCTAGGGCAATATGGGACAATAGTTCAGTTTTTTGTCCTTAGCAAAACATTGCTAGGTGTGTCATCAACCGAGGCATGTGTGCCTTCATGCTTACAGCTGGTATGTTCTTCTGTAATAATGAGAATATTGATGCCAGTAATACTGTTAATTTTAAAGAAGATGGCATCTCTTTATCTTTTACTGGAAATGCCTTTCTATTTTGGAATGTAAGGGTTGCTTTGGAGAAGGTTATGTGAAGATTTTAGGAGTAAAGTAAGAAAAGAAACAAGAAAAAAAATACAAAATAACAGGTGTCTGTCATGCATCTGTAAAAAAAACAAAAAAATGGCTCTTTTCAGAGCCAACTTCAAAGGGGAAATGGGGCACACTATTTAAATTTACATTCACCACGCTCAGATTCTCGGTATGTTTGCGGACATGGCGGTAGTCCGCAGACATCAAAATCACTACGTGGGGGTTCAGTATGTTCTATGTTACATCTATAAGAAGTCAGGGATATTGTGGTTAAGTTGTGCTACTAAAAACCTATGATATTCAGTGAAAAAACTTTGTTAAAGGGACGTTATGGTTAAGTTTCGCTACGAAAAACCTATGAAATTCAGTGAAAAAACGTTGTTAAAGGGACGTTATGGTTAAGTTGCGCTACTAAAAACCTGTAAAATTCAGTGAAAAAACTTTGTTAAAGGGACGTTATGGTTAATTTGCATTACGAAAAACCTATGAAATTTAGTAAAAAAACGTTATTAAAGGGACGTTATGGTTCAAAGTAAAACAAAAAAAAACCTGAAATTCGGCAGTTATGGTAAGATAAGCAACCATAACTCACGCCACCGTGCACTGCTAACACTAACACCCAGGACATCAAAGATGACATCACAAATGTCATTGATGACATCACTGATGACATCACATGTCGGGCTCTCCCTTTTTTCCCTTTACTGACATATCTAGGCCACATAGTTTTCTTCAGTAACAGTCAGGAAGTTAAAATTGAAAAGGTACTATATTTGTAGACTTAGGGTCAAGTCACATCATATGAAACATATACATAGCGGAAGACACAGGCTTGAAAGAGAGCAATCCTTTCTGTGCATGAAGATAATCATTAGGGTTATCAGCACTTTCTCATAGTTTTATTTTTATTACTCTACCTTCCCTATATATGCTCATATTTGTATACATTGTACTCACTCTCCTTTCCTTTGGGTGCTGTCGCATCATGTGATACACATACATATGGTAAGTAGCAGCTTTGAAACAGAGCAATAGTTTCTCTGCATAAAGACAATCAGTTAGGTTATGAACTCTTTCTGCTACTACTTCTGCTTTTTTGTTTACTTCACTATCCCTGTATATACTCATATTTGTATGTGTTGTTGTCTCTTTGTGGTTTGTCTGTAATAATTATGTATTAAGTGGGTTTTATTATCTACTTATTACATGTTTCACAGTACGCAAAACTCGAATAAGAAAGCAGTTATCATTTCACTATTCAACATGACAAGATTATGAATATTGCACCTTCATCATGTATGCTGCACACACTGCCTATGTTTCTGCATGAGTAGCTTAGTATACTGTATAGAACTTCATAACAGAATGCTATTTATATCAATGCATTGCTTAATGCACTAATTAGCTCATGATATTTATCCCAATGATCCTTGACAGTTTTTGGTCAGCATTATAAGAATCCCTTGTACCGAGTTTTCATGAAAAGTAAATGCACATGTGATGTCATCAGTGATGTCAGCAATGACATTTGTGATGTCATCTTTGATGTCCTGGGTGTTAGTGTTAGCAGTGCACGGTGGCGTGAGTTATGGTTGCTTATCTTACCGTAACTGCCGAATTTCAGGGGTTTTTCGGTTTTACTTTGAACCATAACGTCCCTTTAACAACGTTTTTTTACTGAATTTCATAGGTTTTTCGTAGTGCAACTTAATAACCATAACGTCCCTTTAACAATGTTTTGTTCACTAAATATATATATATATATATATATATATATATATATATATATATATATATATATATATATATTTAGTGAAAATATATATACATATATATACATATTTAGTGAAAAAACATTGTTAAAGGGACCTTATGGTTAGGTTGCTCTAATAAAAACCTATCAAATTCTGTGAAAAATCATTGTTAGAGGGACATTATGTTTACATTGAATTAATATAAACCAGTCAAAACCAGTGGAAAAGTGTGTTACAAGGATACTATGGTTACAAGTAAAATTGAAAAACACCATAAATTCACCAGTTATGGTAAGCTAAGCAACCATAACTCACGCCAGAACCGTGCACGGCTAAAACTGACACCCATGAAACCAAAGATGACATCTCAAATGTCATCGATGTCACCACTGATCCAGTGGATGAGGTAGTGAAAGTCCCCACTTCTGCCAGCCTGCATGAGTCTTGAGTGTGGATGCTCTTATCACCATTGGAAGGGTACCCAAGGCACGTGCAGACAAGGTGCGCTGCTCTGAGTGCAAAGCTGTGCTCAGTCGTGGTAAACCTGGCCTGTACAGCTACGGGCCCACCTCCATGTGGTGACACCTCGGGTCGTACTCTTCCTTCCCCATGAAAACAAAGTTTGTATTTTTCCTCTTTATTGGTTTCTCAACTGCAGTGACCCATGTTAGCTTTGCGATGTGCTGGGACCATATCTGAGCGCATGTATCTTCCATTCATTGCAGTCTTTCATCCGATAGCCTACGCAGTGCTTCTGCTTTGCACATTACTGTTGCATCTTGTCATTTATTTTCAGCAAACATTGTTCCTTTTATTGCTAAGAATGGCTCTTTGAAGCATATTGCATCTTCAGGTTTCTTCTTGTATATCTTCTCATAGGGAGGAAGCACTTGTAGCTTTACTGTGTATACCTGGAAGGTTCTCCCGATTGTACATAGTTTGAGAGGTGTGAGACATTGGGCTTCCACTAGAGGAGATTCTTGGGGCACCAAAACCTTAGGCATCCCTACGCATGAGGTATTAGTGAACACACATAACAGCTACCATTTGTGGCCTGTTTCCCTGTGGCACTCATGTCAGAGTACCACTTGATAGACTGGTCTGGATAACGAAGATCCTCTACCTTATCCAACCCCAGCCCATGATATGTATCATATTTGTATTGCTTTATCTGCCACTTTTGTCTGTGTATCAATTAATTTCTACCACTAGTAAATGTCCCTTTGTCCCATTGGCTATCAACTTTCAACTTCCTGTATGTAGTAAATGCATGTAGGTGATAAATAGGGAAGAGATCTGTGTTTAATTTTACATTAGTAAAGATGCTGCCAGTATTGAGGACTTGGGAGGGCATCTGACCTGTCATTAGGAGACAAAGTATACACATATTTAACATATGAGGTAGGGTATCTGGTTGTCTGCGAGTGAGCTTGTGGCATTTTAAACATTGGTTGAGTAGGTAAATAATCATCATCTACATACATTACTTTTTCACTGTCATTCATTACAAGTAGCCCGTGCTGTGGCGACACTGCTGTGCGATTTTTGTGTAATGTAGTAAGGTTTAAGGAAGTATTGTGGTTCCATATTAGCTTTTCCTCATTCCATATTAGTCTGCCCCCATTATTCTATTAATGTTCCCACTGCCCCCTTCTTTTATGTCACCAACAATAAAATAAATACTCCAGTACATTCCTAAACACAGCAGTATTATAGAAAACATGATGGCCGTAAAATAAAGGCCAAAATCATATGAATATGCCCTAGTGGTGCTTACTTCATTCCTACTGATATCTAATTGAGTTCTAGTAGTAGTCAGTGGCCTTATCTCTGACATTGTTGCACTTACAGAGTGGGATAAAATGGGTTACAACACACTTTCAGTCGAGTAAGCAGTATGAACAGTAAGAAGAAATGTGCAAGTTTTTGATAACATAATTTGAGAGAGAGAAAAAGAGAGCGAGAGAGAGAGAGAGAGAGAGAGAGAGAGAGAGAGAGAGGTGGCAGGAGTAAAGCTAATCAAGGGATGCATTACTTTTTACATAGTATTTACATTATACATATATACAAATTTCTCTTAATCCCCATAATACTTCTGTTGTCTTGTTGTCTAGCTCTCACTATACTGTCTTACCCAGTGCTTGTTAAGGGATTGCTACCTCACGTTCGTCTGGTTGCACTGTTTCTGGTATTACACTGCCATGGGCTTTTCTGACCTCTGACAGGTGGATCCAATTCTTCAGGCCCTTCACATTTACTGCTGAAGGTGTACTGTATATTACCTCATAATGGCCATGAAATCTTGGAGAATTCCACCTTCTTACAAAGCTGCAAATGTGTACTACTTCACCAGGCATTAGAGGCTGCGCTGGGCTGTCTGCTGAGGCAGTCAAAGTATCTGTTTAACTTTCCCTGGTGAATGGTGGGGCTGTTTGTTTTGCAATTCTTCATACAGCCGCTGTGAGCTGCGTAAGGTACTCCTTGAATTCCTCTCCTAACACAGTGGCTGTTCTTTGGGCATCAGACAATCTTCTTGCTGGGGACAGTGGCGTTTGCATGCATCTTCCAGTTACTATTTCGTAAGGGGACAAATGGTGGACCTTACTGGGCTGTGTGCACAGTTGGAATAAGGCCAGTGGGAGGTAATAGACTCAGTTCTTTTTGAGAGTGTGGCAAAGTTTGGACAATATACTTTTGAAGAGGCCATTGATTTTTTCGACCACCCTGTTCGATTGTAGGTTGTAAATTGAACACATTTCATGTTTTAATCCCAGTAATGCTTTGAAAAAGTGATTTACAAAATATGTCCCATTGTTGGTGAGTATGACATTGCATACGCCCATCCATGGTAACACATCCCTCCCTAAAAATGTCACTGCACACTTCCCATCAGGGTGGGCGTAAGGCCCTGCCTCCACCCAGCATGAAAAGGCACAAACCACCACTATCAAATACCTTACCCCATTGTACCGCTCTCCCATGTCTGTGTAATCAATGTGCAGTTCATGATAAAAAGATCCAATGGGGCGGGGAAGTGTTCCTCACAATGTTCTTAGTGTCATTCCTGAATTAAATGTTTGGCATGTGAGGTATTCAATAGTGAATTTAGTGAAGTATCCCTGGAGGTTTGGGACAAACCAATCCTCTGCAGCTATATGTTGTTTTGGGATGTGGTTGGGAAAGTGCAACTGTTGAAATGCTATTTGCAATAATTTTACTGCCATCACTATCTTTCCTGTTATGTCCTGACTCCATAGGAGGTCTGTGGCTGACTGTGTGCATCCCCATGTTGTACTGAGTTCTTGTTTTTACTGTGGTGCTTTCTTTTGGATGGCTATTATCTGTGCTACTGGGAGTGCATTATATCCATTTTATTTGGGCTCTTCTACTTTACCTTTCAACACACATTCTGTTGTGATTTCCTTCTGAAAATATGTTGCTTGTTTTGCAGCAGCATCTGCCACCATGTTTGCTAGTGATATTTCGTCACTATTATTTGTGTGGGCTTGGCATTTAACGGGTGTGACCACGGATGGCTCTGTAAGCGCTTTGATCATTCAGTTCAATGATCAATTCATTCAGTAACTCAGCATTCAGTAACTCAGCATGTTGTACTGGGGACACATTCACCCTCCTGAACCCTCTTCTTTTCCATATAGATAGTCCAGCATGTACCATGGTGGTCACGTACATATGGAATATATTGTTAACACACACCCTTTTGCTGCATGGAGCACTTCAATTAATTTTACCAATTCTGCTGCTTGGGCTGAATGTGCATGGGCAGTCGTTTCTGTATCAGTATTTTGTATTCTCCTTCCTTCAACCTTACTACTGCCGCCCCAACATGTTTTTCACCTGTCTCAAGGCAAATGGATGCTGATCTATCCACAAAGTACACCTCTCCCTCGCTCAATGCATTTCTACTCGCTTTGGGAATGTTGTCTCCTTCTCCCTCATATGTGGCACAATCATGGTTCTGTATATCCTCTACTGTAAATGCCTCTGTGAGTAATGTAGCTGGGTCCACCATTTTTCAACGTATCACATGGATGTTTGGGCTTGAGATGATAATTTCATAAACTGTAGCCCTCTCTGTCGTGAGCGTGGATTTGGACCGTTCAAGTATGGCAAACAGGGAGTGTTCTACAGCCAATGTGACGGAGCATCCCATCACAATTGTGGCACTTTTTTCAATGGCAAATGCTGTGGCTGCAAGAGCTTGTTTGCAAGTGAAATGGCCTTGCATTACGGAGTCAAGGATACCATTATAGTATTCTAGTGGTTTGTGTCCCGAGGATGTTTTTTGTGTCAGTACTGCAGTAATCAGTGTTTCATTTGAATGTGATAACATGAAAAATTCCCCCTCATAATCAGGTGTGGCTAGGATGGGGGCTGTGCATATCAGCACTTTTAGTAGCATGCATTTCAGGTGTCCATTTTATTGCTGTGTTCTCTTTCTGTGCTTCCTTTAGTCCTTGTAATAGGGGTCAAGTGTAGGCAGCATCATCTAAAATCCATGCTCTGCAATAGTTATAGATGCCAGAAACTGTTGGATATCTTTTACTATGTGTGGTCGGTTTGCCACTTGCACTGTTGCTGCTCTGTCAGGTAGTATTCTCTTACCATCTTTCTAGATCAATTGGCCCAGATACATCACTTCTTCTAAACAATATTGAAGTTTGTTCTTATCTAACTTGTACCCCTTATGAGCCATTAATGTAAGTAAGGTAACATAGTTTTCCCTTTGTATTTCTTCCCCTTTGCTACACACTAGGCGGTGATAAACCTATTGAATGATGGTGCTCTGAACAGCAAAATTATTGTGGTTTTCATGCAAGTTTTTTTAAAAAATATGTCTACTTTCGCAGAGTCGCTGGGGTAGTCGGCAGTGTTCATACCATTTCCCCCTTAGAGTGAAAGCTGTTAGTTATTGGGACTCTTGAGGAAGTGGTACTGAGAAAAATTTATTTTTCAGATCCACCACGCTGAAATGCATTGCCTGCTTTGGAATACTGCACAAAATGGATGCAGGCTTTGGAACAAGCCGGAACTCTTTTTGAACAATGCCATTAAGTGGGCAAAGGTCTTGCACATATGCCACAACCCCCCTTTCGCTCTTTTAATCGGATATATCGCAGTATTGCATGGGGAGTTTGAGTGGACAATGATGCCCTGGTGCAAAAGTGCATGTATTATGTCTTTTATTTTCTCCTCAGCGTCTCTTGATAGGGGTACTGTCTGACCCTGGGCAACACTGCCCCTGTTTTAAGCTTTATTTTTATTGGGGTTACTTCTTTCTATAGCACTACATCATGGGGGTTTGTAGTCCACAAATTTGGTGGCTCTATCTGTAAATCCTCATCACAAAAAGATGGTGGTGCACTGACAATGGCCATGTGGGGGTTTGTTACTCACCTGTTCTGTATAATTATGTCACAAGGCATGTATATCCCATCAGTGTCATTGTCAGTGAACAACTCTTGATCAGTCAATTTGCGCATTGGTATGTTTGGGGCAATACACAGTACTGTCCCCCACTCACAACTATGCATGTCCAGGCCAATCGCCACAATACATTTTGTTGAAACCTGTACCCCTTGTAGATCGAGAGACAGAACAGTGCCAGGCAATATCTTGGGGGTAGCTACTGGGCAGAGAACAAAATCAGAAGGCACTCTCCATTCCTTATGTGTGATCTCTGGCATCACACTTGCTAACACTTGTATGCCATAACTAAACTTGTCTGCATTTGATGGTACATCTCGGATGGCTGTTTCGCTTGCTATTGTTTGCATTAGTAGCATTTCTCATATGGAACACATGCCTGGATTGGAGCATATTATCCCTCTGTCTTTAAATTTGATGGTCATATTAAGTTTACTTAGTAGATCTCATCCCAATAAATGTACAGGTGAGTTCTCATGATAGAGTAAGGGTGCTCAAACTGTCTTTCTTCCTATTTTAACATCTAACCCGCTTCTGTGTAAGGAACCGTGACACATCCCCAGAGAATCCTTGCGTCTCGAGATTTTTGCCAGTTAACGGGAAATCACCTTCACATAGACATAGGGAGCCCTGGCAGTGTGCAAATACCTCCCTGAAGGGAAAATCTGTACTGCAGCTCAGCCACAACTCTAGGACAGTTGGAGGGGATGTCCCTGGCCTTGGGCATTAGTTTCCCATGTGGTTGTACCATCCCCAATCACAGCAGTAGTTCCAGGGAACCTCGGCAGAGTCCCCATTTTTTCCCAGAGGGAGAAGCTGTACCGCAGGCCCACCAGATCCCCAGGATAGTTGGGAGGTTATGTCCCCAAACTTGGGTGGCTGTCTGCCATGTGGGTTGACCATCCCCAAGACCATCGACAGTTCCAGGGAGCCCTGAGAGGGTCCTTATCCTTTTCCAGTGGGAAAAGCTGTAACTCAGGCAAGCCAGAGCACTTGGAAAGTCGGGGTAATGTCCATGGGCTTGGGCACCCATCTCCCACATGGGTCTTTGCCGAGGCTTGTGGGTGATAAATTCTGGGATGATTTGCACATGTCACACCTCTGTGGATTCCCACAGGTGTCTTCTTTTTGGAAATGCATGGGGTTCACTGTTTTCCTCAGTGGCTGCGACTCCCCAGGCACAAATATGTAGTTTGGCTCCCCAAACACTTTGAGGGATAGCAGTGGTTTAGCATTTTTTCCCTTTGCGCTCAGGTAGGTGCACCCACACATGTGAGGTACCGTTTTTGTCAGGATACCTGTGGGGACGCAGGAAGGTAGGACATGTGGTGTTGGCAGCGTGTTTCATTGGGTGGGCAGAGGCACAAGGTCTGAAAATTGAGTTTTTTCGCCACATTTTGGAATTTGGCGGGGATTGTGGGTAATAAATTCTGGGTTGATTTGCACAAGTCAGACCTCTATTGATTCCCACAGGTGTCTTCTTTTTTGGAAATTCATGGGATTCCCTGTTTTCATTGGTGGCTTTGACACCCTGGGCCCAAATCTGTAGGTTGGCTCCCCAAACCTTTTTGGGGATAGTAGTGGTTTAGCCTTTTCCCTTTGCGACGAGGTAGGTACACCCGCACACGTGAGGGACTGTTTTCATCGGGACACTGGTGGAAATGGGAGAAGGTAGGACATGTGGTGTTGGTGGCATTTTTCGGTGGGTGGGCAGAGGCACAAAATCTGAAAAATGTGTTTTTTTGCCTTTGTTCAGACTTTGCCAGGGATTGTGGGTAATACTTTCTGGCGTGATTCGTGCAAGTCACACCTCTGTGGATTCCCATGGGTGTCCTCATTTTGGAAATGCATGGGGTTCCCTGTTTTCCTTGGTGGATGCGACACCCCAGGCCCAAATCTGTAGATTGCCCACAAGAGCAACATTCCTCAAAATCACCTCTGCCGAAAGACTGGGGGTTCCAAGTGGTTTAGCCTTTTGCCTTTGTGCCCAGGTAGGTGAACCCGCACATGTGAGGTACCGTTTTCATTGGGACACCTGTGGAAATGCGAGAAGGTATGACATTTTTGTGTTTGCCTCATTTTCATAACGTTTTGATCTATTTGCTGCTGTACTTTGTCACAAAACCCTTTCATCTCCCAAATGTGACCTACATTTACTCGCTGCTTTGGGCACTATACACATTTGTAACCTGCACAAGTCACCTACCCTTCAAAACTTCTGCCTGTGCTCTTTCAGAAATGTATGCTTTCCCTTCCTCACCACATTTGTTTCCCTTATTTACACATGCTAGCTATGTCTGTTTAGACCGTAAGCATAAAAATCCTGTGTACCATGGGTCAGTTATTGGCTTGTGTGAATGATTGTTTTGTGAAACATTAAAAAAATTGTGTGATTTCCTAACTGGAAGAGTCGGAGAAATGTAGTAGAGCATTGTTTTTCTCCAAATTCACAGAAGACATTGCCTTACTGGGCCAACCTTTTCCACCACATACCTTTTTTCTGTTATTTTCCCAATTTTTACCAAAGCTATGGAATTTGTCCCTACATATTTGTTGCCTGACCTGCACAAATCTGCCCTTACTAAACCTGGAATTTTGTCTTCTTTTCAGAAATGTATGCCTTTCTGTCTTCCCCTTCAGCTTGCCTACCGTTCTCTTCCATTCCGTACATACATGTCCTATTGGAAAGAAAGGCCAAAATCGCCTACCTCTCACAAAACGGCTGGTTAGCATATCAAAATATGTTTTTTTTTTGGTTTCCACTCCACCTGTTCTTGAACGCCTGGAAAATGAGAAATTCAGCACAACAAACCATTTGTTCCTAGCACTTACAAGGAAAAAACCACAAACTTCTTTGTATATCATTTTATTTGCATTTTCTGAAGAAGAAAAATACATGTTCTCCCTTTTTGGTTATTTTCTCTCACACCTCGTCAGCAAACTAGCATCTCTTTATGCTGTTATGACCGCCTACATGTGGGAAAAAAAGGAGGAAAATTTGGCTGAGATAGCTTATGTAACAAGAAAGTTACAAGAGCAAACTAGCATCTCTTTATGCTGTTATGACCGCCTACATGTGGGAAAAAAAGGAGGAAAATTTGGCTGAGATAGCTTATGTAACAAGAAAGTTACAAGGGATTGAATGGCGACATACCGAAAACACCAAAAAAGGCCTTGGCACTAGGGGTGGGGAGGCCATGGCAGTTAAGGAGTTAATCCTGCATGGGCTTCTTTCCCCACCACAGACCCAATGATTATGTGAATAAACACAGGAACTGAGCACATTTCACAGTACACTAGTTTGAAGCATAGTACTTGTGAAGTACTAATTATGAGGGACCACAACGTACACAAATGTATGCAATGCAATACAGTAACACATTACAAAGTACCTACCCTAACATGTTATGCTTTCTTTTATCACAGAGAATGGAAGAAATATTTCTGCTGCATTTCTACATACCATGCAAAGAACTGCATAGGGCCTGAACAATACAACAATAGGTATGCAATGATTGGTGTCATACTTCTTTGTAGTCTACAAATTTAATTATGTACACATATTTGTACAAACCATATACCAGTATCACAATGTTCAGTGCATACCTGTATTATGATGCGGTAGTTGTAGCCAGGCCCTACACTCATGGCTGTTTTATGGTGTGGTGATTGTGCCACCTACTAGACTCTTGGGTGTCTGGCTGCAGGGCATGCACCCAAGAGTCTGCACACTGGTTGTAAGTACTGTAATGGTATGTGTATACAAGTGGACAGGGTGTGGGTCAGGTGGTTTGTTGGACTAGTCAGAACACTCTTCAGTCCAATAAGACAGCTTACTGAGGCCATCCCCACTTATCTACACATACCATTGCAGTACTTCAACGAGTGGCCACACTACTGGACTCTTCAGTGCATCACCTCCTGCCATGCACCCAAGACTGTAGTAGCTGGTCACAATGAACACAGCATAACACAGCCATGCACCCAACAATCTGTACAGTGGTAACAACCCACACACATAATCCAGCTACCTGAGGCCCTGTTCACTTCTTTACACATCCTCATATCATCTACATTCCACTCCCCCAACCTAATGAATCCTGCCTGCAGTCACCACATAAGCTTCTTGCCCGAGGATCTGTCCGCGAATTGCTGCGGTGTCCATGGATACCGCAAACACAGCACGGTCTTCTTCCACCTAAACAAATACATCATATGCCCCATCTTTCATTCCCTCAACATTTGCAGTCCCTCTTCCCACCAGCAGGTGCCCCAAAATGTGTTTTCAACCCTGTATGCCACGGTGCTATCCGTAGATATCTGCAGATCCAACATGCTGGGCACCTCAGAAAAATATGACGCACATCATGCTTCCCTCCAGCCAATCAGCAGGCTTGTTGCATATCCGCGGACATCATGTGCGCATCCGGGCCAATCAGATTCCTGTCTGCGGAGCGGACCTAGATATCACTAATTTATGGGGACCTACATTTTGCCTGTTTTTAAAAAAAATCTACTGAGTGGATTTTCAGCAAACCTACAAAGGCACGCTTTCGGGACGAAGCCGCAGCTCCTGCTGAAAATTTGGTGAAAATCCATCTAGCGGTTTGAGCTGTAGGCGTGAGCAACATTATTTCCCATTCAGTCTGTGGCGAAGTTGGGACTCCCCCTATAACTTTGTCCCCCCATGACGAATCCTCACCAAACTTACCAAAACAAATCAGAGCAGAACATATACTGTTTGGTAAACATTTGTCCAGGTGGAGCAAAGTAATAAACCGCCCAAAAAGTGCTCTTCCTATGAGTGTAACAACTTAACAATAACTACACGGCCGCTACCGCAGGCCGTGTAATATAAATAGAATCTTGATTGGACATCACTTTTTTGTGGTCCCAGTTACTGTGTTGTTTTTGGTCACTACTGGATCACATTCACAGCCCTCTTAAGAGTATTGGTTTCATTACAAGGTCAGCGGAAACCCACCAGTGCTACCAGCATGTTGCCGCCGACCTCGTAACAATGGCTCAGGATGTCAGGCGGTGGGAACTGTAAGTCCCGATTCCTGTGACTCCACCAGAAATGGGACAAGGTAGCACCGGCACTGTTGCTAATGCTGCAGTGCTTCTGTAAGAAACATGCCTGGATGGGCCGGTAGATCCGGCCCCTGCAGGCATTCTCCTAATCTGGTAGTCTGCACCACCAGACGTAGAATGAGGCCTTATATCCTTCAATCGTCCCACATTACAACAAAAAGCAGCACAGGTGCATCTCGTAACTGTGTCTGTTTAACCTTTATGGTTGGTTTGTAGAAGTGTGAGAGCTGAATGGGCATTTCAGCCTATACTATTCTTGCACTCCATCTGGGCAGAAGTCAATTTGTCACAAAAGCAGCACAAACATTAAGGTGCAAAGATTGATTTCAATCTCTTGTCCTCCCTCATCAAGCTACAAAAAGTCTTTGCTGTGCACACGAGACGCCATGTCTCCACTTTTTAGTAGAGGTTTGTCAAATGTAGTACATTTAGGGTTGGCTTCTGTGCCAAGTTTCTAACCAGTTTTATGGTAGTTTTTCTTAATTATTTAAAACTTTACTCTCCACCATCATTCTGTACGATAGACACTACAGTACTGTGCACCCAAATCACCTTTTGCATAGGCCAGAAAGAGGAGAGGGGAAAGATGCTCCTGGTAGACACATGTGTGCTTATTCGGATGTGTGCAGACTTTCACAGATGATGGCTGTATTTTGAGGTGCTGCAGAATCTACGGGAGGCCATTACCTCCATTATTTTTAAATGATTTTCAATTACAGATTAGGCAAAAGAACCATCTCTAATGCAACTTAATGAAACATAATGCTGCTTTTTATTACACTTTGACATAGCATGGCAATGTGCATAGGGGCAGGCAGAGAGCTGACAGAACACCTTGGATCAAATTAAAAATACGCTGCATGCAGATACGACTAAATGCTGGTTGATTTACATAGATGTCATTAATATTTTACGGAATAAAAGCACTCATCAGCAATCATAAATGGTTGAGCTGCTAAATAGGGAGCAGTAAAGCAGAACATTCATGTGGAAACATCAGAAACCCTGGTGAGAGAAGGCAATTTACGCTCAATTGTATTGCTGGATTATGTAAGCGCCACAGACAATGTCTGGCATTGCTGCAGTCATTCACTAGCTCAATTTCCTCTTTGCAACCCATTTTAGCAAGCCCTTGCGTCCACAAGCCCCTCCGTGTAACAGCATAAACTGAGACAGGCTTCTTCAGATTGTATCCATCAGCTCTGATTATTGGATACCAAGGCTGGAGCCTCACTATTCCATCCTCTGGGATTGAGTATGTAGACGTGGGTTGGATTTCTTAATGGTATGTGTGGATTTGTCATAGGCTGGTTTCACAGGGTCTTCACCGTGATGGGCCATGGGTAGTTGTATCTTTAACTGGCCACTCCCAAAGTCAGCTTTACAGCCACAGGCCACTGAGCAGACCCTTTTGTCTCCATGTGTGCCATTCCCCTCTTAACCATTAACCTCAGGGCTTGTTGCCACTGCAAATATCTGTAACACCAAACCCACTGATCCGCCTCGCTCACTTTTAAAATGCTTATCTAAAACTGCTTGCCTTGCTCCCTATTAAGAAATGTGGTACACAGCTTTATTGTGCTTTGTTCCACCATACACTGACTAGGTGGGTAAGTGGTTCGCCTGCGGTGCCACAGACAGTGTACTGTTAATCTAGGCATTGTTACAAGTCAAGCAGAATCTGGAACTAGTTTGGCTTGTTCTGCAGTGAGCCTGCGTTAGATTGTGCACTGGGCAGGGGTCTGAATACTTAGGGCCCGATTCATGGAATTTCTTGCAAAGTGACTTTGTACTGCTGAAAAGTGTCTTCGCACTGCCGACACAAAACCTGATTCATGGAACAGTGCAAAGTGTAGTTTTGCTGGGCAAAGTCAGTGCTGCAAAGTCTCTTTGTACTGCAAAAAGGAGTTTGTACTGCTCTTGCGCTGCAAAAATACACTTTGCACAGTTTCATGAATCAGGGTTTGCATCGGCAGGGAAAAGTCGCCTTTCAGCAGTGCAAAGGCCCTTTGCAATGTGCAAAAAATTCCATGAATCAGGCCCTCAGTTTGTGTGTTATGATGTGAGTTCATTAGGAGCATTTTCACTTGCCAGTACTGGGCAGTAAACTGTACTGAACACCCGGGTAAGCAAGGAGGATTGCAAGCCGAGGACGCCTCCTTGCTGTCGGGATGGTAATGTGGCTCATTAATTTGCGACTGTGACTGGCCCTATATGGAGATTCATTTAAGGAATAGAATGAAAATATCATGTCAGTGAAAAGGGGTACAGGACATGTAGGCCTAGTTCAGTTGGCTCAATAAACAAAACTGAATTCGTTGTGCCATTTTAACAGGCATATCTGGTTCTATTAAATGCAAATTCATAGACCCTTTTACTCGGCTTTGCAAAGAGTGCTTTGTCTGGTTCTAGCATTTTGGAAGCTCCCTAGATTCTAAAATGGCCGAATAGTTTCCAGAATGTGAAGGAAAACAAATGTGATTCTAAACGTGCCTTGTTCTGTGTTAAGATGGATTTCTGAACTCGGTCCTGGAGGGGCAGAGGTTCAGAAGGCCAGCCTAGTTTCTTGGAACAGGGTAACCTCTGGATAAGCCAGGGTAGCAATGGCGGCGGTCTAGACTAAGTCTCAAGAGGGGTGAGGGTGACGGAAAGACCTCAATGAGCACACAAAGCAAGGACACTTACAAATTACTCCAGACAGGTGTTATATTAAAAATATAGACACATTTATTACAAGGCCTTTGTAACATCGACCATAGCAAAGAATCACAATAATAAACACATCACAATCAATACAATATATATACAAGACCGAGGGGTCTAAGGAGTTAGGAGCACGTAATATGTAGACCACCTAGATGGGGAGGAAAACAGGCAGTGCAAGTAATCATTAAACCCAATTCAACATCTGAAATGCACCTAACTAGTAGGAAGTCCGAGCCCTACGAAGAGAGGAGCCTTATGCTCAAAAGTACCTGCACGCGGTGGTGCCAATGGACAACAGAGGGCCTCTTCGAGGATATCAGGCAGGAAGGTGAATGAAGTGATGCAGATCAAGTCCCCACTACTCAAGCAAGGCCTCCACTTGTGGGCAGAGACAGGGGGAGAGTGTGGGATAGAGTCGCTATTTCGTAATAGCGGTAGACAAGAAACGGCACTCCTGCGTGAGGGGCCACCGGTTGGGGTATGGACTACTCACCGGTCCCCGACGTAGGCAAACCCAGACTTCTCCAGTTCACTTCACGTTGCTGGCAGGTTCAGTTGCGATGATCTGGACGTATCGACACTGTGTAGATTCTGCGTAGCAGGATGCAGGGTCGAGGGTGTCCCAAATGCAGCGGATGTGCACAGGTTGTTACCAAAGCAGGGCAACCTGGCAACCGCGTTTACTCTGGTCCGGGCGCACTCATCTCACTTCAGACCTGGGAATGCCAAGCGTACGAAATTCGGTGAGAGGGTGCCGTGGACAGAGAGCAAGCAGTAAAACAGGTTTCGAGAGCTTCCCCAAAACGGCAGCGGTGACAGAGCAAAGCATCCTGCGTAAGCTGGTCAGCCTACTGGTTGGCCCAGGGACACTTCCGAAGGGATTACTTGCAGGGTTTGATGAAGTTGCTGGGAATAGTTGATCCCACTATTCCAATGGGTCAAAGCGCCTTCGCAGACCTTCTAGGATGATCAGATGCAGAGGGGTCTCGCAGGAAGACAGCAGTTCAGGGTGCCAAACCTTCAGCGGGTCACCAGTGGTTCCTCGACTTAGCTTCTTGTTGCAGGATACTTGGTTCCTTATCCCTTGTTCGGTGTGGACTTAGGAGATTGACATGGTAGTAGTGTTTGCAGCCTCCTCTTGTCCAAAGTTCCTTTGCGCCAAAATGGAGAGGGCCCACTGGGAGATCTGCTCACAAGCACTCACACAATACGTGGACCTATCACAGACCACGGTGGTCCCAGGCATTCAGGATACTCTAGACTCTCTGGCACCCAGGAGCTTTATTGGGAACAGACATCCCAGCCCACATCCTGGAGGCACACACAAGGCATGCAAAAGCCCGCAAAAGCATTGTGTTTCGCGGGAAAGTGCATGACCAAATAAGGACTGACCCGGGTCGGCTCGACCTGGGGAGGGTGAAGGGGCAAGACGGTCAGCGGACAGGACAAAGAACCTCGTGGCATGGCCATTTTGGACAGGGACTTAGGCTACCCCACCTATCTGGCTCTGGCCCGGTATGGATTCAATACACTTATACAGACCCCTACGGGTGATCTGTAATCAGAGAACACCCTGGTTGCTTATCATACAAAAAACTATTTTATTCATGTACTTCATAAAACATAATAAAAATAGCTTTACAGAGCTATCATCCAAATGCCTTTTGTTGTCCGTGATCATTGGGTAATAGTCTACTGTTCTAGGCATCTCATCTTAGCCTAACACAAATACAATTGGCATACAGTTTATGCAGTGAGAGTTAGTACATCTGGTGACTTTCAAATGTGGAATGACTGTCTACACATTTATCTAGTCGACACTCAGTGGTGTTTCTGGCACCCTGTGGGTTGCTAGTCTTCAGGTGCCGTCTTCATGACGAGTGTGGAAGACTTGGTGGTGTCCGTGATGTATCAAAGTGGAGGGACATGTAAAGGTAAGGACGTACAAATTAGAAACTGAGTGTATCTCTGCAGGGACCATAGTTCCTGGAATGTGTGTTGTGCTGTATCCTACCTGGAGGATTTCTTTACAGAGTCGCAGGTGGCTGTATGAGTATTATGCTTCATGCGCCTTCTGTGCGCTTTAGATGAATGCAATCCTGTGTGTCTAGGATCCGGTCCGCTTCTTGCTGATTATGGGACAAGATAATGAATATCAGGTAAAGTGTTTAGTAGCAAACAAATAACTTGCACTGGTACTCGCTAAGTTATAGTCACCAATGTTAGCTGTGATCTTTGTCTAGTTTGTGGGCTATGGTGAAGAGCTCCTGCCCTATAATATACAGTTGTCAAAATTCTTAATTGCCCAGTGAGCGGTAGGGAGTCGCATAACGTGAACCTTGTGCTCTGTGACTGTTTTACGGTCAGTGCAGATGGCGTGTAGGCAAGCTTTGAAAGGCGGATCAAATTTAACTTATTAACAGAACGGCATGATTTCCGTGTGGGCAGTCACTTACTTGTGGGAGACGAATTGGTTTCCAGAAAAATCTGGAAACTCAAAAAAGATATACAAAACTATAAAGAGGAGAGAACATACCCCTACCTAGTTCCAGGATTCTATCAGCAACAAAACAGTGGCAACCCCAATAGATCGGGTGGCAGACAATCAAGGACATACGTGTCTTTCTTCAACTCATCAAATAGTAGTGGGTTAGGTTCACCCCCAAGAGCGGCAACATCCAAACCAAGAGGACAGCAACTATTTTTTCAAGGGCGAGGCAAACAGGGCAGACCGAGGCAGCAAGGGTACCATGGGATGCGGACCTGACAGTGGATCCCCCCTGCCCAAAAAAATTGGTTATCCCAATCTTCAATCTAAGCCAATATTGCCTAACACCAGTAGACATAGAAGTCCTCAGCAAAGGATTGAGCTTTGTGCCAAGAAACAAAGCAGATCGCTTCAACACGGAAGTCGAAATCAGAACGTTTTTCAGACTGATCCGGCTACGTTATTTCTTCTGGGACTCCACAAGAGACCCAGACAAAGACCCGACCAGCACAGGATTGAAACCCAAATCTACCTTAATGCCACGGGCATCGCATCCATGGTATGCCCAGAGATTCTCGCGTTCGAGAACAGGATTCTCAGAGAAATGGACAACATATTTAAAACCAAAAACCACTGCAGAGATAATCTCACTAACACAGAAAGAACAGCCCTAAAGAACCTAGAAACAAATAACCTCTTCCTAGTGAAACCCGCAGACAAGGGAGGAGGCATCGTCCTCTGGGGAAAATATCTATATGAAGAAGAAACCATCAAACAACTTGGTGATACCCGGTTTTATAAGAAACTAGACCACAACCCCACACCACGCTTAGCAGATGAAATTAAAAGCCTCATAATGTACGCCACCACACAAGGATGGATCGACGAGGATGAGCAAGCCTTTCTGAAAAAAGAACATCCAGTAATACCAGCATTTTATTGCATCCCGAAAATCCATAAAAGCACCATATGACCTCCAGGCAGACCCATAGTGTCAGCCATATGGTCCATACTGGAACCCATGTCCATATACACGGACATATTTCTGACCCCCTTTGTGAGAAAAATGAGATCATTCATTCAAGACACCACGGCTATGATCCATCACTTGAATAAACTCCCCATATCACAACAAGACATACTGGTTACCTTCGATGTTGAGGCGCAATAGACGAGTATACCGCAAATGGAATGCATCAACGTTCTCAAAGACTACCTGGATCAGCGCACAGTCGTGTCAACACCTACTTCGTTTATCCAAGAATGTATCCGCCTGGCACTCACAGAGAACTACTTTCTATACAAAGGACAGTTCTACCAGCAGATCAGAGGGACCAGCATGGGATCCACCTTCGCCCCAGACATTGCGAACCTCTATATGGATAATTTAGAGAACTGATTCATATACAGTGACACCAACCAGTACAAGAACAATCTAGTCGGGTGGGTGAGGTACATAGATGACATCTTTACGATCTGGACTGGAGGCATTTTACAGTTACAAGAATTTCATACATGGCTCAACAGCGTAAACCCAGCATCAAATTCACTATGCACTACGATACCAACTGCCTAGCATTCCTGGACCTCAACATTCTCAGAGCAGAAGACAGGACAATCACGACCCGCTGTACCGCAAACTGACAGACAAAAACACCCTATTACAATTCACAAGCTACCACCCACAGGCGCTCAAAGAGAACCTCCCGTTTGGACAGTTTTTGAGAATTAGAAGGAATTGCTCCTCTCTATCGGTATACGACCTCCACGGAAAAGATCTAGAAACACGACTGAGAAACAGAGGATACCCATCAGCAATCATAAGGAAAGCCTGGAAAACGGCAAGAAATCGGAAGAGATCAGACTGCTTGACGAAACAAACAAGAACAGAACAGAAAGACAAGATCACCTGTGTCACCACGTTCTCGCCAGTTAGTAACATACTCAGGAAGACGTTCACGAAGAACTGGCACTTACTACAAACGGATACTTTCCAATCAGCTACTCCACGTTTCACCTTCAAGAGAAGCAGAAACATCAAAGACCATCTGGTCCATACATATCCAACAGAGAGACCAGCGACCGTTCCCCAAACGACCCTCTGGCATTTACCACCAGTAGTCAGACACTATCGATGCGGCAAGTACTCAGTGTGCCAGCTCACCCAAGACCAGAAAGAGGTCAACTTAAACGGAAATACAAAAGCTTCTCGAACTGCCTAACCAAATGGAGTGTATACATGATCAAATGCCTGTGCGATCTTTTATACATAGGGAAAAGCAAACAAGAGATAAGACAAAGGATCTGTGAGCACAGATCATGCCTGAAAAACAAAGTCGAGGCCAAACCAATGGTGGCCCATTTCTCCAAAAAAGGACACAAACACACAGAACTAAGATGGTGTGTCATCCAAACCATAGAAGGAAAAGCCTGAGGGGGAGATAGAGACTTGGAATTAGGAAAACTTGAGCAGAAATGGATACACCGCCTTGACACGGTAAAAAATGGTCTCAATGTAGCAATTGAGTGGCAACTCTTTTTATGAACACACAAGGTCTCACACAAATGAGAGTGTTAACAACGTGCCCGCAGTTTTTCCAACTCGTCATCAGGCAACAAATAAATCTAAATTATGACAGTAGGGGCAGGTCTGTTTTTGATAAACGAGCACACTCCGTTTTGCCCTGGTAGCAATGCAACAGTATGAACAGAATTATGTAAAAGAATAATGTATGACTATAAAGTAACCTGAATCTGCATATCATATCATGAGACTCTATAACTCCATCCCATACCAGGGGATGCTTGATAACGGGCCCACACAACTATGTCTGGCTGGCTATGAATCAGTATGAACAGAAGTGGGAAAAGAATAACGTGTAGCGAGGAGGTAACATATACATCTAGGTCACGTTATGAGGCATCGTATCACTATGTATGAAGAGATGTGTACAAAGATGAATGTATCATGACGTGGTTTCAATCATGAACAAGGCCCTTCTGCGTGCACAAATAACCTAAACTATGTTGGGCTCACTATGTATCTGTACGAACAGAAATGGGGAAAGAATAATGTGTAGTAATGAGGTAAAATATACATCTAAATCACGTTATGAGGCATCATACCGCTATGTGCAAAAAGAAGTGCAAAAAGCGGAATGTACAATGATAAATTTGTTAATCATGCGTAATGCCTATCTGCCTGCACTAATAACCAAAGGAGAGTTAACATGTGACATTGTGAGTTTGAAACAATAGTAGAACACCAGGAGAAACCCACAGCATAAGCGTGCTCACGCATCCAACCTCCCCCTGTATCCGTGCCTACAGTAGAGACACTAATCCTCACCGCTCAGCCGCACCTACACTGATCGCGTGCACGTGCGCAATTCACACGAAGACGGAATTCGGTTCCCTTTAAATGAGCAGTACGCATCACTCCCACACATGCACCAAGCAGCAAACAGCGCCATTTCCTCGGTGAGCTGCAGCTACGGAGACCAGTGAGTTTGAGACTGCGAGTCCCAGGGGCTAACGAAGCACACAGCATTTATGCCACAACTAGGCTCTCCCTAATCACATTCTCATCACTGAGAGTAACCAATTCGTCTCCCATCAGTAAGTGACTGCCCACACGGAAATCGTGCCGTTCTATTAATAAGTTAAATTCAATCCGCCTTTCAAAGCTTGCCTTCACGCCATCTGCACTGACCGTAAGACAGTCACAGAGCACAGGGTTCATGTTATGCGACTCCCTATCGCTCACAGGGCAATTAAGAATTCTGGCAACTGTATATTATAGGGCAGGAGCTCTGCACCATAGCCCACAAACTAGACAAAGATCACAGCTAACATTGGTAACTATAACTTAGCGAGTACCAGTACAAGTTATTTGTTCGCTACTAAACACTTTACCTGATATTCATTATCTTGTCCCATAATCAGCAAGAAGCGGACCGGATCCTAGACACACAGGATCACAGTCATCTAAAGCGCACAGAAGGTGCATGAAGCATAATACTCATACAGCCACCTGTGACTCTGTAAAGAAATCCTGCATGTAGGATACAGCACAACACACATTGCAGGAACTGTGGTCCCTGCAGAGATACACTCAGGTTCTAATTTGTACGTCCTTACCTTTAGATGTCCCTCCACTGTGATACATCACGGACACCACCGAGTCCTCCACACTCGTCCTGAAGACGGCACCTGAAGACTAGCAACCCACAGGCTGCCAGAAACACCACTGAGTGTCGACTAGATAAATGTGTAGAAAGTCATTCCACATTTGAAAGTCACCAGATGTACTAACTCACACTGCATAAACCGTATGCCATTTGTATTTGTGTTAGGCTAAGATGAGATGCCTAGAACAGTACACTATTACCCAGTGATAACGGACAACAAAAAGCATTTGGATGATAGCTCTGTAAAGATATTTTTATTATGTTTTATGAAGTACATGAGTAAAATTGTTTTTGTATGATAAGCAACCAGGGTGTTCTCTGATTACAGATCTCTTGTAGGGGTCTGTATAAGTGTGTTGAATCCATACCGGGCCAGAGCCAGATAGGTTGGGTAGCCTAAGTCCATGTCACTATTATATTTCACTCCCTATGAATTAGGCCCCCCTTACCAAAAAAGAGGACTACTTTACCCCCTTATATTACTAAATGGCCATTTTGGAGCCAGGCCACTCATTTGTGCCAAACGCGGTAACCGCGGATAACATGGTGAAAAAGGGTTCAAAACACAAGAGAAATGATAGCTGCCACCAGTCCCGTCCGTGACACACTTGCACAGTTCATAATAAGTCCAGCGAGAGTTTCTAGGGCCTTTGGATTGACTAGAGACCCAAGAGCGCGGTAATGTAAGTTACGGTCCACTCTTGTTTCATGTTGCACAAAAGCTGCAACTTTAGGAAAGGACTAAGGGAAACAAAGTCTCCCAGTACTGACTGTCTTAAGGGCATGTCAGTTCCCCATAAGAATTGAGCGAAAGCCCAGAGGAGTGCGGCGGAAGGCGGCGCTTCTCTGGCAAAGTCTAGATCAGGGTGTAAAACAACAGCAAAAAGTTTGGGGGTTGCCGCATGGAGGGAAAATTACATACAATATGAAATCTTTCCTAACATTCTGGGGCTGTGTAAGCGTGCTATTAACATTTAATAATATTGTGTTTCTGCATTTCCTAATTTCCAAATGGGGAAAAAGTGCATGCATTTGTAGCATACTGAGTTCAGCATGTTTGACAAATGTATACACCTGTGTGTCATATAGGTTGTCCTTTGGCATATGGGTATGGTTGTTTCCGCTTTCGTGTGAAGGACTTGCCATGTGTTACATACACACTGGCTGTATGGTGAATATTTATGGGGGTATAATTCGGAATTGAGTTCAGTGACATCAGCAAAGATCATTGGGGATAGGATGTCATTGACATGAATGCTAGTTGCGTGACAGTCCAATTCCCAGTTTTGGTGGCTGGTAATTTTAGGTCCCGGTGTACCACTCTAGAGGATGTTGTTGGCTGGGCTCCTGTACTACTTTATTTGAGTATCTTGTTTTGCTGGTTCTTCTTGCATGGTGGTTAGGGTGACTCCCTTCATTGTTTGTTGTGCTCTTGCTGAATCCATCACACTGTGGTTTCCATTTGGAGTGTGTGTTGATCTGCATGTGTGAAGTTGTATTATTTTTTTTATAATTGTCCTTCTTGCTATGCTTTTCTTTCAATGTGTTTGTTATTACCACATTTCGCCTTATTATAGAGACCTTTTGGAAGTGGCGTGGAGAGAGAGAGGGAGAGAGAATGCTGTAATTAGCACTGGGTGTTTCTATTTGAATTTGTCACTGTGGTGTTGTGTGGCTGAGAAAATATAAGAGTTTGCGTGTGTTCGTTGTATCTTTGCTTCATATATGGCCCTTTGTTATTTTGTACAGAGGGACAGATGTTGTAAATGACTTCTCAGATGGAATGACAGTGATGATATGTCATTGGTGAGCATGGAATGTTGATGTCCAGCTTAATTAGTGTTTCATGTTTGCCAGTTGGCCATAGAGCTGCCAGTCTACGGTTGGTCTGGTGGCTATCCTGTAACTATGTCCTTTGCAAATGGACCTGGATCTAAGGTATTAAATTGACCTTACAAGTAACTGAAGAGTGCAACATCTTCGTGCAATGCTGCCGTCCTCGAATACTACAAGTGTTCCACTTGCCATTAGGGGGAGGCAACCCATTAGCAAACATGCATTCCTGCATGGGAAGCAGAAATTGAAGAGCAACTTGTACAATCTCACAAAGTTGTCAATGTGTGCTGATGGCTGTAAAAACAGTGAGGGGAGGACAGCCCCTATGTGCACGAGTCTAGCCCCAACGTCCAAACGTTCCAAGCTCCTAATGATCCCCCAACGGTGGAGTTTCAGAGTAAACATCCTCAAATACTGTCTATGCATCTACTACTGCACTGACATGACAGTCTTTGATCAAGTGTAACCAAACTTTGCTTTGGGGAGATTTGTTGGC
Source organism: Ambystoma mexicanum (assembly GCF_040938575.1). Lineage (NCBI taxonomy): Eukaryota > Metazoa > Chordata > Amphibia > Caudata > Ambystomatidae > Ambystoma > Ambystoma mexicanum. The sequence continues at coordinate 500,562,400 of NC_090934.1, forward strand.
TCGCTCTCATGGGGAACCACTGCAGCCTTTGCATTTGCCAGGACAAAGACTGGTATGTAGTGGAAATTTCTCTTCTGTGAAAGGATGGTGAGCTAAAGACTCTGATTGAGACTCTAACCTGGGATATAGGCAGGTAGTAGCGAAACTCCCAGAACCCCCTCTTGTTTTTGCATATTAAGTAGCTTTGGGTTTTCACCCTAAATTAATAGGGTAATCCAGACATGGAACTCTTGCTCACTGTTCTTAGAGAGGCACAGGCCTACCTCACTGACGAGGTCCAACCAGGCCGAAACAGGTGTCTGAGGTTGCTGTTGATACTCTCGTTCAGAAGAGAATTGCCAGGCATTTTGGTGCTCGACTGCCATTGGGCAGGACAAAGACTGATATTTAGTGGACATTTCTCTTCTGTGAATGGATGGTGAGGTAAAGACTCTGGTTGAAACTCTAACCGGGATATTGGCCAGTAGCAGAGAAACTCCCAGAACCCCCTTGTTTTGCGTATTAAGTAGAATGGGGTTTTAACCCTAACTTACCAAGGTAATCCAGACATGGAACCTTTGCTCACTGTTCTTAGAGAGGAACAGGTCTACCACACTGATGAGGCCCAACCAGGCTGAAATACGTGTCTGAGGCTGCTGTGTATACTCTTGTTCAGAAGAGAATTGACAGGCATTTTGGTGCTGGACTGCCCTTGGGCAGGACAAAGACTGATATGTACCGGAAATTTCTCTCCTGTGAATGAATGGTGAGCTAAAGACTCTGGTTGAGACTCAAACCCGAGATATAGGCCAGTAGTAGAGAAACTCCCAAAACCCCCTAGTTTTTGCATATTAAATAGCTTTGCGTTTTCACCCTAAATTACTAGGGTAATCCAGACATGGGACCTTGTTCACTGTTCTTGGAGAGGCACAGCTCCACCTCACTGAAGAGGCCCAACCAGGCCGAAACACGTGTCTGGGGTTGCTGTTGTTCAGAAGAGAATTGCCGGACATTTTGGTGCTGGACTGCCCTTGGTCAGGACAAAGACTGATATGTATTGGACATTTCTCTTCTGTGAAAGGATGGTGAGCTAAAGACTCTGGTTGAGACTCTAACCTGGGATATAGGCCGGTAGTAAAGAAACTCCCAGAACCCCCCTTCTTTTAGCCTTCAGTTTAAACAAGGCACATCCCTTTCGGGACTTATGAAACCTACTCAAATGATTCCCTCCATAGTGCTGCACATAAGACTCAAAATAATGGCGCACCGAGGTGTTTCCCTGTTCATTGTTTAAAGAGGTATATTGAAACCAGGAATTTTAGGTCTGTTAAAGCAGCCTTACATGAAACTATGAATATCTCAGACTCAGCATAGCAACTTTTATTCAATGTTACAACCATGGACTACGTGAACTAACGTTCGAAAGTATTAGATCCTGTATGGAACAGAGAGTGAGTTGCTGATTCCCAATGTTCCATAATCTTACCTAGAGGGGAAACAGTTTGAGGTTCATCAGGTTGGGTACATAGCGTAGACATGTATCAAGGCGCGTTATGTTAGTAGGTGCACCGTTTGAAACACCAAGTAAACATCACACACACTATATTTCTTTTACTTGTAATGGGGCAGCAAATACATGACCAAATAATTCAGCACCATAGCTAGTGATTGCATTTAATTTTGCACAATAAATGGGAAAGATTGGCTCAAAGGTAACACCAACCAAGTATCTTCCAAATTTAAACATTTTTGTGATATTTTAGGGGCTGAACACGTGACACGAGCTCCCCTGCCCACGTTGCTAACAATAGTAATCACTAAATAAGAACATTGTTTGACCCACTTCAGCTTGCAGACCTCAGCTAGAATTGGGCCAGTCTTCCACTGAACTTGCCCACCCACATTAAGTAGGAGTAACCATATCCAGGGAAAAATGTCACAGGCAACTATCAATTCCACATATGTGCTGACACAAGTATTGAAGCGATTTAAGTGTAAAGGTTATTAGAACAACATTATCAACAATAGAGTATCCTCTAACATTAACAGCTATTTTTGGCAAATCCATGGTCAGTTTACTTAGCTTACTAGTTACAGAGTTACATACATAGAGGGTAAACAGGAGTGTGGCTTGCACGCAATCTTTTCTGACCCTTAGGGATGACGAAATGCTGGGTACAAATTGCCCTGCTAATCAAGGCAAATTCTTGAAGAAAGATCTCTGCTTAACACTTCCAACATAGATAGTAAGGGCCTGGGCAATAAAAGGCTGAGCTCAAAACCACAAACCCCAGGAATATAAGGCTCATTTAACCAGGAAATAATTTGTTAAAATTGACTTGAGTTGTAAGGATTGTTCAATGTTTCCTACTCCCTCACACAACACATATTGATCTTCCGCAAGTATTTTATTTGTTCAGGCCAAATCAAAAAATTCAATTATAAATCCCCCCCATCCCCCACCTCCACCCAAACCATTTTGTAGAAGACGCAATTAGTGATATTGGACAACAGCACCTGGCTTCAGAACTACCTCCCTTCCTAAAAAAGGGAAACAAGATTGCCTTGGGCCAACAACTAACTGGAAATAGATGACGATGCAACTGCATTGAAAATGTGGGAGAATACCAGCAACCAGACTGCATTATTGTTTGTATATAGATATATAGCAAAATCATGTCAGACCCTGATGCTTTTCGGAATTGGTTCCAAAAATAAAGCTTTCTGAACTTCTTTAAAGCAACATGACATTTTGTCAACACTCTTGTTAGCTGTAGTGGGACTGTTCTGTTGAGTTGAGGCGTTGTATTGCAAGGTGTATTTTTTAATCTATGCTGATGGTGATGGATTATTGCTGTCATATATTTTCAATGTTCCAGATTTCAGACTTATTTTTACTACATTCTAAATTTAGACAGGCTCCCATACTTTTTTTCGTCTCAACTATAACTATTTAATTATTCTGCCTGGCCCTTGCCACTGTTGAGCTATTCTCAAATAAATACTTAAGTGGTTTTGAGAGCAAATGCTTCATAATCCTGCAATCCTTTGGGTACCAGCTGTGAAAATACTAGTGAAGTGTATAAACTCAGCACTTGGTTGTAAGAAACACTTAAGCTGTCATCAGGAGTTTATCAAAGAGATCTAGCATGCATAATTCAGAAAAATATCTACTAATGTAGACTTCAATGTCTAAAGGGGCAGCACTGATGAACCTATTGGAGATCAATTCTCTGTCAAGAATAGCCAGTGGCAAGGGCCTGATTACAATGCAATTGTTATGATTGCAGTTTCTCAGAGACCTTGGTAATGCTCCTAAAGGGGAACAAATAAAGAACATAAATTAGATCATGATCACTTTCTGGGTAGTTTTCCACAGTTAGGTAAAATGTGTCAATCACATACAAATCAAACAGTAATAATCCATGGAGGCATGCCTACTATCCTGTATGGTAAAACATCCTGGAAAGTCTGAGTGAAACCTCCAATTAACAGACTCTAAGCAAAATAATTGTGGGAAAACTTTTGCAGACACGATCTTCTTCCTCAACTGGTACACCCACCACTGAGCAAAATAACAAATATCAGATTAATATCTTCCCAAGTACACAAACATATTTATTATGATACATTCGTGGCCAGTTGTCCAAAGAACTAGCAAGCATGTTAACAAGACATAAGATGTTTGGACCAGGGCCTTTTACAATGGTATGCAGTATAGACTTTTACAAGAAAGAGACTACCAGTCATGGTTGACTTTGTAGAGATAACCAGGAACATCTGAGTGGATAATTCCAGAAACCTACTGTCAGAGGACCCCTTAGCATTATAGATAGCCATAAACCTCTCTATTTCTTCTCTTCTTATTTGTCATTATCGGAGAATGGACGCAGCCAAAGCCATCTATGGATATTGAAGCAAGTGTCCTCGTCTCCTAGAACCTAAGTATATAATAACCCATATAAAGGTAGCATCTTCAGGTTCCCTAAACTGTCTACATATTTTGGCAATGCTTTAGTAGACTGTTAACAAACAATCCCCAGAAAGAGAAGGCAGACCTAAATCCTTACTTGAGAAGATGATAAGCAAACTTCTATACAGGACCCTTAGCCTGGCCAAAACTATTCGATTGAGGTAGCTCATCCATTGCCCTCTATAAAGCCCTTGAATTCCGGTCCATTATATCAACTTCAGCTAAATGATCTGAGGACTTCTGGGTAACAGAGAGGTTCTCACATAGGACATTCCCATTTATGAATCTCCGTGAAGATTTTGATGAATACCAATGCTCAAGGAGATGGCAATGATTTGCTCCAGTATGAAGATAGATTTCAATACCTACTTTGGATAAATCTTCCCATTTATTCCACAATAGATTTACGCAGCCTTTAGAGGTAAGTGTTAACTTCCCTTCAATCACTTCACATTAGGCAGCACCAAAGTTTTTTTCTTTTTAAATGATCCACTGTTCAGTGTATGTATGGTGGCAGACACAGGCCCAATGACATGGGTTAGGGTATCTCCATGTTGTATGACATGTGAAGTTCTGGAGTCATCTTTGTTCTTGATTCCTCGCACAATATTCTGAGTCTGGGTATACACCTTGTCAGTGGGCCTCACCAGATGGCCATTAGTGTTCCTTTGAAGGGGCCAACGTGATTCATCAGGTTCAACCTTTATTTAGCATTAGTATAGAAAGGGAGCATTATTTTATGAGGATGCAGCCTGTATTTTACCATCCATTGCTTGTGATTTAAACCAGAAAGTACTTCAGGGATTGTTCCAGTGGCTTTTTCTTAATATTCAGAGTGAATCTAGACAGGGCTTTGGGAAAGAAGATTCCAGGGGCTTCTCTGATTTTGTTCTTAGCCAATCCGAAATTGGACCTTTACAGATTGGTAAATGCATTGCCATTCTGAGCACAGTTACTATTACGTAATTAGTATTCAATTTTCAATTCACCTCCACTGTGGGGGCAGCAATTAATAATCCCCTTTCTGTTTCAGTTCCCATTTCTGGTATCCCTTTAACTTGGATGTACACTGTATAGCATTCTAAGAGAGGCCAGAAACATTGGGTTCTGCAACGAGTTCACTTTCTGCCACTAAGCTTGTATTGATGGAAGCCATACAGTTCTCAATGGAGTCTGATAACCACAGTGACTCCATTGAAATATTAGTCAGATTACGATGGAGAGAATGCTCCTGGCAGTCCAAAATAATCACTTGGAATTGAAGAGGGCATAGAAGAAAGCTGTAACAGCCATTTTAGACCCTGTCCCTCAGACCGTAGAGGCTGGAAGATCAGGTTGAAATTAGCAGCACAGCTATTTTATAGGTTCTTTTCTATGTTTCCTGTATACAGTTTTGGCTCCAAAGAACCAGATGAAGGAGTAGGGGCAGCAAGGGAAGCAGTGTTATCAATAGGAAATGTAGAAATCTTGAGAGCTTTCCTAGGGAACATTGCAGAGCTCCCACCCTGCTTTTTGAAAACTTGAGTGTTTTGTTAAACTTTTGAATTAGCTGAAGGAATAACTACTGATGCAACCGGAAGGCAGTAAACAAAACACAGATGAACCAGCAGCCATTATGATGAAACAAGGGAATTTGTCCATTCTTCCCAAGGGGGAGCCCCTTACTGTGAGGCGAGGAAGTTGGCCGGCTATGCAACACCCACCCCAGGGGTAGAGGCAAGTGTGATCTCACCAGGAGACACTATGACAAGAACAAATGTTCCTGTGAGGAACTCCCAGAAGCTGAATACGTTATGGCCTACCTGGGATGCTCCAAAATATCAAAAATCATTTCACATCAGAATTGGGACACAGAAACTCTGCAGAACAAATGAGAATAACCAAATTACTGGGATGAGTATGTTGATTAACATAACCTTGATGAGCCAGAAGGAGAGAGGAGAGAGAGAGAAATTCAGCCTGAGATTGTATGGTGGCGGGACCATAAAGGAGGATTGTAAGGATTTATGTTTTAGCTTCGCTGCGGTCACGTGCACTAGTGGGTCATGGCTAGAATGTGAGCCGCGTGACCACAGGAGGCAGTTGCTGGATATTTTGAATATAGTGAGGCCAGAGAATAAAGAGGGCTCCGGGGAGCTCTGTTAATAAAGAACTCACCAGAAATCTCCTTTGCCGTCCACTTCTTTCATTGGCGACGAGGATGAAAAGAGGCATATGGAGCTCGCCACGGAGCCAGCGTTCCTCCTGAAGTTCGTTGGGGGACGCCCACAGCGCAGCGGTTGCGACCGGCAGCAGTGCAGGCCGCACTGAGAGCAGAGAGGTGTGAGGCCGCAGGGGACTGTCTCCGTAGTGCAAAGGGAGCGCGGCACTGCAGGAGGAGGCTTCCCCACCCCTTCTGCGAGCAGCCACAGGGGGACTGAATCTGCGGCGCCCAGGGAATGTAGCGCTGCAGGAGGACGCTCTCCCCACCTCCGCTCCACGACCGCTCACTATCAAAGAAGCCGGCACAGCTGTTCCTGTTCCTGGTTGGTGCTGCCCACCCCGGCTCCCATTGGGCACGAAGGTGAGGAGCAAGGGGTGGGGCAGTGCACAACCAGAAGGGGAGGGCCAATTTAAATGAGAGGAGTGGCAACCACAGGCCATACACCCAAAGTATAGAAGATAAGGAAAGTGGTTGAACTGAAGAGCCAGGCACCAAGAGAGGTTTTATTAAAGTGCAAGTAAAAGAGGATTGGAAGACTGGCAAAGGAGAGCGCAGTAAGGAGAAAAATAAGAGAGTGTAAAATTGAGGAAAAGGCAATAAAGGACAAAAGAGTATTGGTGAAACTGGTGCAATTTAGTGAGACTAGAACATCAGAACTATACGAAGATGGCTGCAGCAAGTATGTCACCACCACCACTGTTTCTGCCAGAACCTGGTGCTCCACCAATAAGGTGGGACAGTTGGAAAAAGTTATTTGACACTTATCTGATTGCCATAGGAGAAGATAAGTTTGCATCGGCAAGGAAAGAAGCAATATTACTCCACAATTTTTGAACTGAAGGCAGAAGTGTTTATGATGGGTTGCCTGATCTTCCACAGCAAGGCCAAGGAGACGTGGATCAGTATTCCATGGCAGAAAGAAAGTTAGAAGTCCATTTTCAAGCTAAGAAGAACATAACGTTTGAGAGGCACAAGTTCTTCCAGAGGGTACAAGAGCCACAAGAACCAGTGGAGAACTTTATTGTAAGGTCCCTTAGTCATACGTGTGAGTTTGGGTTACTCACAGACTCTCTTATAAGGGACCAATTGGCCCGCTGCACGAATAATGTGAAAATACAAGAGAGGCTACTGTCAAAAGATGCATCGCTGGAGTTAGCCATTGACACGGCAAGAAGCATGGAACAGACCCATAAATACATGACTACTATGAAAGGAGACAAGTCGGAAGGAGAAGTGGCCATAGTGAGGGGATTCCGCAAAGGGGTTCTGAACAAAGAAATAAGATGTTACAAGTGTGGGAGTAACCGCCACATTTCAACAATCATGTTTTGTCCGGCCAGGAATATTTTGTGCTTGAAATGCAAGAAAAAGGGTCATTTTGCAAGAGTCTGCCATGAATCGGGAATGGTGCAGAACATTGAAGCAGGAGGGAGAGTACCTGAACAAGAAGAGGATCATGCAATGGGAATGAGCAGCCAGGCAAAGCATGTACTAGAAGTATCGGAACTATCAAGCAAAGGTGGTGCACCAACGGATGTGTTCATGATCAACGGGAGAGTAGTGACAATGAAGGTGGACAGTTGTTCACCGTGGACTTTGATGTCGAAAGCAACATTTTTAGGTTGCATGCAGGGAGATGTAAGGCAGTTGAAGGAACACATTATTATATTGAACCCTATGCATATGGGAACGTGAGAATTGAAATTGTAGGGATGTTCCAGGCTTCCATTAAGCATAAAGGGAGAAGCTGTGAATCTGAGATATATGTTACTCAAGAAGGTTCATCACTCCTGGGATGGGGTGAACAGTGGAAGTTGGGAATCAGAATCCAAAAAAATGCGGAAAGGCCTATTGATGTGGCCGAGCTGAAGGATAAGTGGGAGAAGGAATACCCCAAAGTGCTTCAAGATGAATTGGGAATGTTAAAGGGATTTGAACATCAAATTCAGCTGAAGGCAGGCGCTAGTCCAAAAGTGCACAAGGTGAGGCCAGTGCCTCATGAATTAAGTGGAAAACTAAAGGTAGAAGTGGAGTTACTACTTCAAAGAGGAATAATTGAGAAGAGTGAAAGCTCTGAATGGCTGTCGCCGGTGGTGTTGGCAGCAAAGGCAAATGGAGACATAAGACTGTGTGTAGACCTGCGTGACCTGAACAGGAATATCTTAATGGTTAGACATCCCCTGCCCATAATTGGTGACAAATTATCTGTGTTGAACAATGCCAAAGTATTTTCAGTCATTGATCTTTCTCAGGCATACCATCAGGTTCCACTGAAGGAGGATTGTCAACATTTGACGGCATTCATTACAGTATTTGGAACATTTAGGTATTGCAGGATGACATTTGGACTTGCCTCGGTGGCAGCTGTATTCCAAAGAGTGATGGAGACAGTGTTGAGCAGAGTAAAGAACATTATTGTGTTCCAGGATGATGTTCTGATATATGCTAGTCCCACTGAAGAGCATGATGAAGTTGAACAGATTGGGTGAGGCAGGGTTGACAGTGAAAAGGAGCAAGTGTAAGATTGCGGTGCACAGGGTAGAGTATCTTGGACATGAGATAGATGAACAAGGGGTGAGGCCTAAGAGAAATTTGGTGGAGGCAGTGAAAGGTGCACCGGTGCCTGAGAATAAGGAACAAGTGAAATCATTTTTAGGATTGGACGAATATTACCATAAGTTCGTGAAGGATTTTGCCAAGGTGTGCATTCCTCTTAGAAGGTTGCTCAAAAAGGGTGCGAAATTTGAATGGTCAGCACAATGCGATGTGGCTTTTGCGTGTATCAAGCAAGCGGTGAGTGGAGCGCCATCCATAGGTAGATTCGATCCTAAGGATAAGATTTTTTGGTGGTTGATGCAAGTATGCTTGGGCTGGGAGCAACATTGGTGCAGTATGACAGAGACAACATAGAGAGAGTTATTGCGTTGCGTCTAGGACGCTGAGAGGTGCGAAGTGCAAATATTCCGTTATCAAAAGGGAAACCTTGGCCATGTTCTGGGCTGTGAGCCATTTTAAGTATTTCTTGTGGGGAAGAAGATTTGTGGTCAGGTTGGACCACAAGCCCATGGTTCAGCTCTTTGAGAGTGGAAGATGGGCTTTGGGTTCCCCAAGGATTAGCAGGTGGGGTTTGGGACTTCAAAGTTTTAACTTAGATGTAAGCTATTTGCCAGGAAAGAAAAATGTGGTGGCAGACTGCCTGTCAAGACTGCCAGTAAACAGTAATATTGTGGAAGAAAGGGAGGAAGAGGATGAGTCAGTAGTGGCAGAATGCGGTTAGGAAGGAAGAGTGGACACAGGAAGAAGAAGTAGATGAGGATCTTAAGCTAATAAAGTGTTGGACAGTGAGAGGGTGGCCAGCCAAAAGAGACCTAGACAGTAAATTCAATACCTGGTGGGAGATAAGGGATGAGTTGAATTTGTGTGAAGGCAGGCTAAGGAGGGGTAGGTGCATTGTTCCCCCACAGTCACTGAGGTCTGTTTTGGTGAAGCTGGCACATCAGGGACATCCCGGAGAAGCTGCCATGAAAAGCAAATTGAGGCAGAACTATTGGTGGCTGGGAATCGGTAGAAGTGCTGAAGGGTATGTCAAAGATTGCATGACTTGTCAAACTAGTGACAAATGAAGAGTGGTGAGAGAAGCTCCATTAATACCTAATGTGATAACAGACCAGCCATGGAGCAAGTTGGCAGTGGACATCATGGGTCCTGTAGCAGGGCTGGGAGAAGGTCTTAAATTTCTATTTGTGGTGGTAGACTTTAATTCTAAATGGTTTGAATGGGAAGCGGTGAAAGAAGTCACGGCTAAGGAATTGATTAGTTTCTTGGAGAGAGTTTTTCTTAAGGAAGGTGCACCTGTTGAAAATGTGTCTGATAATGGGGTACAGTTTGTATCTGTGGCAATGAGAACATTTCTGGTGGGCTATGGCATAAAACATACGAGAACAGCGTTGTATAACCCCAAGGCGAATGGTCTTGTTGAAACAGGTACATAAAAGGGGGCTTGCAAATGGCCATGAAATCGGGACAGCCATGGAGGGAGGTGGTAAGGATGCTAACATGGAATTATGTTACTACGCCGCACTCTGTGACTGGTGTATCTCCATTTGTGTCTATGAAAGGTAGGGAACCTGGAACAAGGCTTTGTCCAGGATGGCTAGGTATGGCCAAAGTGGTCAATGTTGATCGGGATCAAATAATGAAACTCATTACTTTGAGTCAAGAAAGGAATAAGGAACTGTTTGATGACAGGATGAGGGTGAAGGAACAAGAATGGAAGATTGGAGAGATGGTATATGTTAAAAATCCCAGACTAGTAAACAAATGTGTGGAAAGTAAGTTCCTGGGACCAAAGAAGATATTTGCAGTAAAAAGTAATGTGGTTATCTTGGAAGGAGGAGAAGTCTGGTCTAAAGGAAGGTTGGCAAGAGTGGAAGATGGGAAAAAGAATAAGTTGGATGAGCAGTCGAAAGGAAGGGAAGTGAATGTGGACAATAATAAGAGATTGGAAGAGGAAATGAAAGGAAGGACGGTAGGTGTGGACAACGATAATACTTGTGTGAGAACTGGTGAAGATGTGAGAACCAGTGAAGGAAGTGCGCATAGGTTGAGATCAAAACCTGTGTGGATGAGAGATTATCAAACTTGATATGACAGGAATTGCATGTAAAATTTTTATGCACAAACTTTACAATTATCTTTTTCTGTTTTAATCATTTCTCTTGTAACTGAGTTTGTTACAATGGTTATGTTATGTAGTTCTTAACTGTTTTCTTATTTATATACTTTGTTTATTTTTTTTCCTGTAAAGGGGAAAGATGTGTAGGGATTTATGTTTTAGCTTTGCTGCGGTCACGCGCACTCGTGGGTCATGGCTAGAATGTGAGCCGCCTGACCACAGGAGGCAGTTGCTGGATATTTTGAATATAGTGAGGCCGGAGAATAAAGAGGGCTCCGGGGAGCTCTGTTAATAAAGAACTCACCAGAAATCTCCTTTGCTGTCCACTTCTTTCAAAGATCCATAGTGGACTGCAGGTCTACGCAACTTAGCCAATACCACAGTAAGATTGATGCCAAAGGGTGTCCAGTCCCACATCCCAGCACTGTAGAGACGACATACCAGGAATAGAGAAGGGACCGGGAGAAAGCAAGCACCGATGAAGGAAAGTCACAGGCAGCCCAGACCAAGTGAGAAGGATTCAGAGGATCCCGACTCCGGAAGACATTCCCCGCAAAGACAAAGGTAACTGGGAGGACGGGAGTCACGGGTGGTCTCAAGGAGGGAATCATTATACCGAAAAGCCAACTCATCTCAGTGTTGGCCACAAATATATGCTAATTTTGAAACACGTAGATTTAAAAGTATGATAATACAGAATAACATATTATTGAAAAGCTAAAGTAAGAAAGAATCAGTGATCCCCTTCCATGGGAAAAGGGAAAAGAGGTGTAGTCCTCCATGAATCGGATCAACATAAAATGTGATAGCATGAAAGAGCAAATTACTGAGAAGCTGAGAGAGAAGAACCAGTGATAATAGTACCCCCGAAAAAAGGCAGAAGTAGTACAGCAGAAACAAGGTCAAGAAGACCAAAATGACCGGAGCTATAATAAACCAACAGGGACAGACAGCCCAAAAAACAAATGTATCCGGGGATATATTGATAACAACAACCAGGAGTGTAAGAGATCCCTAAAGGAGGGGGAAAATAGAGTAGCCCATTGGAAGAGTAATATAGACTGATCAGAGAAGTCACAAGAGGCTATTTAGAGATCATGTACTAATCTACAGATTGGTATTAGAAGTATCCTAAGGAGAAGAAAGACATTCTCAGAGCCTAAGTTAGTTTATACAATAGTAGGGTAAGTGAGGGTCGTTTTGGGCAGTGGATGTCCACAACAGGCTGACAAGCACCTTTGTTCGTAAGATAGGTAGGGACCACCCATAGTTTCAGGGTAAGTCATTTAAATTGATAATACCGAAAAATGCCTTCTGAGGGTCCTTTGTGATGATCCTCGAGATAACGCTGCTTCTCCCTTGAGGGGAGCCACTTTCCATGATGCAATTATTATTATTATTATTGTAATTATTATTATTATTCTTATTATTATTATTATTTTTGAGCTTGGGCATAGCTTCAAGAAGCAACAGAGTGCTTTACAGAGGTATTTAACAGTACAAATCCATAAAGGAACACTTTTTGCAGAGGTACCAACAGAAGAGACATACAGCAGGGTGGGATACAGAGGGGCACAAAGGAGGGGTTCAGATGTACTGGATGGCAAGGGGGAGAGGGGCAGGTGGCATATAACGAGCCAGGTGGTGGAAGGGGCAATGTTATGGCCTATGTTTTGAGGAGGAGAGATTCCTTGAAGAGGTGGGAGTTGAGTTCATTTCTGAATTGTAGGAGGAAAGGGGTGAGTCTGTTGCTGATGGGGAGGAAGTTCTATAGTCTTTGGATCTAGGCAGAGAAGACTTGTTTTCTGTTCCTTTCCTTTTTGCAGCTGCGGATTTCAAGTCTACACGTGACATGGCTTCTGGTGCGCTGTCTGCCAGAGATGCTGAGTTTATCTGTAACATAGCTCGGTGACTTGAGGGTGACTGTCTTATAGGTGATGCAGCAAGACTTGAAGGTGATATGATTTGTATCTGTATTGGGAGCCAGTGAAGGTCGATGAGGGCCAAGGTGATGTGGGCAAATCCACATAGACCCTTGATGAGGCTTACAGATGCATGTAGGACACTTCTCAGGGGTACAAGGAGGACAACGGGAGCCCTTCAAGGAGTACATTGCCCACATCCAGATGGGATAGGACCAGTGCTTGAACAGTGGCTCTAAAGCTGTTTGAAGGGAGGAAGGGCTTGAATTTTCACAGAGGGTGAACTGATACCAAGATGTCTGAGTTTGCTTAGATATGTCTGTCTTGAAGGAGAGGTGTTTGTCGATGTGGAACCCAAGGGACTTTTTTGCAGGAGGTGAGCTCAGGTGTGAAGCCCTCAGAGTTCATGGTTGCTAGCCAGGTCTGTATATATGGGTGTTTGATGTTGTTGGTGAGGAGTAGGAATTCAGTCTTGGAGGGATTGAGCTTCAAATGTGCACTGGACGTCCAAAACTGGATCAGCGAGAAGCAGGTTTTTTACCTATGGATGTTCTTGATGGAGTCAAACTTGGGGTATAACCATGTGTAATTGGCGTATTGGTTGATGTGGATGTTGTGTCTGGCTAGGAGGGCTCCCAGCAGCCCCACGCTAGGGAGATGAAGGACCTAATCGATAGTCGCCCTGGGGGTGGTAACATGCGGGAGGATCTCATTACGTGGGACTCTCCTCCTGAGGACAAGGATCTGAGTCTGGGGCACATCCCCTTTATTTCCCAACCCGACATTGTAAAAACAACACCCAGCCCTTCCTTATGTATGATAAAGTCTAAGACTATGTGTTACTGTAATGTCAGAAAGTCTCACTATCATAGGCACTGAGACCAAGAAGAACCCATGAACACCATAGTCAAGCATTAAGAGTGTTTGGCCAGCTGTTCTTAATTGAAATGACATTACACTGGGGTAGTCCCAGCTACTTAAGCTAAACAGTAAAGAAGGATGAGGAGTGTGACATCCAGAAGGAGAAGTCAGCGAGCTAGGAGGCCACCAAAATGTCTCTGAGTTAGAAACAGGGTGACTGAAGGCTGTATCAAAGCAGCGGTTTGGCATGGCGAGATGGAACCAAGGGATGCCAGGAAAGCATCTCACAAGTCAGCTGAGAATCGACATCCTAGAGAGTTTGTGTGGTGATGGCGTGACCTTTGGTGGGTGAACCGTGCTTTACAAGAACTACACTGACACTGCCAACACTAGCCTTCTGCACAGCCACAAAAAAGATTGCATGGGATGTATAAGAAACTTTGGTGATTGTGCAACCTGTAACGGGTAGACCGTCTGGTCCAAAACTTGCACATGACCACCAATGGGAATTGTCTGTGAAGTCAAGTGTGCAGAAGAAGAAAGAGCAAGAATGCAACTGTGACCCCAGCTGAAAGTGGTGAAGAGTTTTGTATTTGTATTTCTTTTTATTGTTTATTTGTAATGCGCAATATAGAGCAAAAATAGTGTTTTGAGGAGCATCAAGACAAGGGGGGGCAGAATGAGGAGGAAGGAAACACGAGAAGGTAACAAGAGTAACAGCAACAGTAACAAGTCTAGGAGGGGTCTGGGAAAACATTAGAGAATTAATCAAGAAGACCAGAGAGAAGTAAATCATTTTGTGAGGCAACTGCCTGGCCAATTCCATAAGATGGTGGTATTGAAGAGTCAATATTGGTAAAGTATTGAAGACTAAAAGGGAGCTCCGGAGAGTCTCTCCCTGGTCCCTGTGGGGGCAAGTGGAAGGACAGCGTTTAACTGGAGTTAATACAAAGTCTGTGGAGAGAACTTAAAGAATTGATGACAAATCTAAAATTAAAGTAACTCAAGGAAAACCTGTTGAAAATTTGGTGAAAACTGGGAGAAAGAAACCTTTTGCACTTACCTCGCACTTGCCACCAGCTGACCCTTGTTATTTATCCTGCATGCTATAACCCTCTACTGCACTTTTCCCTCTACCTTTCCCCCCTGCACTTTTCCCTTCCCCTCTACCCTTGCACTTGCGCGATCTGAATGACACCTGGCCTAGTAGGATCATTGTCTGTCTCCCCTTGTTCCCCCCCCGCCTCGTCGCGCCTTGAAACACTTGTGTATAGGCGCGTTACAAATGCCATATCATATCATATCATATTCACACAGTCCTTTGATATTTCTGGATCCTTGGGAAACCTTAACTTTGAAATACTTATACCCTGAAGAAGGGAGTTATTCTTTTGAGTTGGGATAAGACGTTTTTTGTTAGCTTAGTGATTTGTGTTTAACTGACAGGGATAGAAATGGAGTTTT
This sequence comes from Ambystoma mexicanum, assembly GCF_040938575.1. Lineage (NCBI taxonomy): Eukaryota > Metazoa > Chordata > Amphibia > Caudata > Ambystomatidae > Ambystoma > Ambystoma mexicanum. Next base: position 500,577,477 of record NC_090934.1, read on the forward strand.
GACAAGGACGGTACCTTTTCTTTTGACACAATGGACTTACTGACCGCCCCAAGTTTTTGTTCTGTTGAGGTAGGGAAATCACCTCTAGTTTTAGGGATAGATAGGATTGCATTTTGTGTTAAATTAAAGTTTGTAGCAACAAACATGCCTTCCCTTGGTCCGACTCCTCATTCCAGGTCACTACACCTTCTTCTGACTCACCACACAATGTCCAAATGACAAACATCATACACTGTGCTGTCCTCTACTGTCTTCAAGCTAAAAATGGCTCTTAACACCAATACATTGCTATTGTGCCATGTAGTAACCTCAACAATAGTAACAGCAGAAAAAATCCAAATCAATTTCAATGTACAATATCGCAACACACAAAGCACATAAGATCCCAAATAAAACATGATTTAAGAGAAGTGGGCAGATTATAACTATACATGATTTTCAATCAATCAAAACCACTTTTTATATACATTCACCAATTCAACAATTAAGCTAAAAATAAAACAACCATGTAGTTCTACATAATCATACTGAATGATTCATGAAAATGTTCTTCCAGTAATACTGCCTCTGACATAAAAGTGGGCAATTTTCATAAGAAAACGAAATCCGAACAATTCATCAATCAAACTGTATATAGAAACAATCATAAGGATGGTCACTACATATTATACAATTCATTGACCAAAATCAACCATTATCCACAGGACACTAATACAAGCTAAAACACATGAAATTTGTAAGGTGATATGACTTGAGATGGGGGGTGAGAGAAACTTGCAGCCCCACCAACGTGTCGGTGAGTAACTTTAATTTGTCCCCTTGGCCCGAACGTTTTAAGCAGAAGAAATATTTTGTCAGCCCAAATGCTCCTAGAAGTTTTAATAATCAATCTGGGTGAATGAATTTGGTGACCCAGTAGACTATGCTCAGATCTACTGTTCATTTTCACAGCACCAATGCTTCTGTGACTACGTAAATGCCAGTGAATCTTAAGATTGGTTGCAGAAAAAGGCCTCGCAATGGCCTCAGCCAAGAGCAGAAGAATACAAACTGCACAATGGTCTCGTCATAAGTACCACAAAGGGGGCAAATACGTGTGCCAGTAGTACCCAAGACTTTGTAAAGGTGGCCAACTGAGGGTTAAGGATCCACGAGGATTCGCGCACCAACACGCATCTGAGCGTAACGAATTTAAGGGAGGTTCATTTACTCCTTCTGCTAAATCTACTCATAAAATAGAAGACAGTTGACTGACAGAACTAATAGAATATGGTTTTAGCCCTGAGGAAGGAGCTAGACTCTGGAATGCTTAGGCATAGACAACCATAATTTCTCTGCAGTCCACTAGGATGGTTGGATGTACAACTATCAAGCAGTTAATTGAATGAAGTACATACACCACAACATTAATAAAATTGTGAAGCAACAATTTTTTCATGAATTCGTCCAAGAACCTTTATTGAATATCAAGGACTATTTACGAATTTGAACAAGACAATTCAGGGTTCTGAACACTAACGTGAGCACCAGTCTTAGCTGGATGGTTTATCCAGCTTTTTTTTTCTTTTTGTCTAGACTCCTTAGGGTCCCGGTGTCCAAAAGACCCCTACAGTATGGCTGCTCTGCAAAAAAAGAACTAATCTTGAAATAAAGTGTGAATTCTCCTAATTAATATTATTAGTGCCCACCTTTATCCTGGCTTCTGGCCAACTGAGGGTGCCCACCCTAAAATTGAGATAAATTGAATCAGCAAATAGAGGTTCAACAGAATCGAGTTAACATTCAAACCCAAATCCGTTTGCTTCTTAAGAAACATGGACCCACTTTCAGGCTATAGCAGGCTTTTTCCATATTATTTTGTCTAGTATTTACTGTGGACAGTTTCTTAACTCTGGATGACGTGGCCTTTGCAATGAGCTCTGGGTGCTCCCGTAGATTGCACTCACTCAGATCAAAAAGAGTTTTCTTTATATGTGCAACCTGCGGTAAACTCTTTCCCCCTTCCAGGCTCAGCAAATGAAAAAGTGCGATATGCAACAAGCCCAAGGCGTGCCAGAACCTCAGCCAAAACAAAACTGGCTTCATGGTGACAATGTATCCTCTGGGGCACACATCATCCTCCATGTGAATTAATGCAGAGAGCGTCCCCTGGGAGAGCATAAGAAGGCACTTCAGGAATTTGTTTTCCATTTTTGCTAAGACTGCAGAGTTGGCATATCATCAATGCTCTGCCCCATAAAGAGCAGAAGTAACAGCTTGTTTCCTGTACAACTCAACAGCCAGACTTATTACTCCCCTTCTGTGATGATTAAAAAAAGCCCACGCAGCGCCACTATATTTTTCTAAGGTGACAGAAGCTTTGTCCAACTGTCCCGACCACGACCCATTCTTATGGTAGAGATCCCCTAAGTAATCCTAAAACCTGACTTGTTCAAGCCTTTTGCCCTTATTACAAGTTTGTCAATCTGGAAAAAAGTGGACGTAACAACGGTTACCCCGACACCTTTTCCGGACCAGCAAACTATAAGTCTGCAAGTATCGGCAGTGAAGTACTGCCAGTAGTTTAAGCCCCTACCGGAAGATTTTTCACTGAAGCACGGTCACCATTACAAATGGTGCTAGTGCTTCAATGTTCCCATTTACTATCAGACTTCACAGCACTGTGAACTTACTGTTCCTCTGCCGCTGTAATATCCTGGTATTCCCGGGATATCGGGTTGCAGAAACGGTAAGGTGAGTCTGCCGCAGCACTGGTGGGTTACTGGCAGACTCATAATGAGGGCCTTTGACTTGCTATCCTAATATCAAGGGACTTTTTTTTTTGTTGCAAACGTGGCCATGAAAACTTAAGCTCCCCACATTTCCTCGTGAACGATGTCAATGAGGTTCTTACTCCCTGACGTGAAGTAGACAATATGAAAGCGTTGCCCGCGAAATAAAAGTGCTGGGCATTTTTCTGAGCCCCGTTTTGTAGAATATATAGACCTTCAGAGAGCAAACCTGAAACAACTCATTCAATGAAGATGCAAAACAGGAAGAGTTTATGCACCCACCCCTGTCTCACACCTTTGATGACATTAAACTTTGGTGTGGTTTCCCCTGCTAACGAAAATGCCATTTTATGATCATCCTAGGACGGTGCATTTTTGAACAAGCATGAACAGTCAAAAGCTTTCATCAACCGTCCCCTTTCCCTTTTGGAAACTCGCCTGCTACGTACTAATGATGTTGTTTTTTTCATCATGTTACTATTAATGCTCGTGGATAACGTGGCAAATATTTTGCCAGAGCCATCCACAAGTAAAATAAGCTTGTAATGTGCTGGTCGATCTCTTGCCCCCTTTGTATATATGGGCACTATTTCGGTCTGGTGCCAAGACTGCGCCTCTATGTGCATATTGACGCATGCAGAAATCGGTTTCCACAAGAACGGGTCCCAGATAAATGGCTCATCTTTAAAGACATCGATCGGCACACAATCTGGTCCGATGCCTTTCCCCCTATCTGAGATTTAATAGCATTAACAATATCAGCCAGCCCAAGGTTAAGCCTGCTTCCTTCCATGGCAGGGCAATCACTAACATCCTCACCCCCACCACATTTTCCAGCAAAGTGGCTTTTCTAGGCATCAGAGGTAATGCTTCACTGAATGTCAACATTCCTCTTAACTTCAACAATCACAACTATCATGAGCAATTGCCATACGCTCGCATTTTTGTTTAAGGAATGCATTTTCCGTCATCTTGGTTGTTCTTTTGTACTGTGCTCTGCTTGAGGGCAAAAGCAACTTGTCTTTCAATGGACCCATTTATAGGCTAGTTATTATCATTTGTTTGTCAGGGCATATCCTTGGTTTGTTTCCATAGATGTTCCGCGTAGTTGCAAAAATAGCAAAGTCGGGGGTTAAATCCCACCTCAAAATGTAGGCTTCTCGCATCGGTTGTTAGGGACCTAATAAACCAAGGATATGCCCTGATTTGAGAAAGACACGGCAAGGTGCTGAAACACTTGTAATCACATAGGGCCAGTAATAAAGAATCGTGGATCAGCATTAAACCAGCTTTTTGGACTCATTTATCAAGCAACCTGCCATTTATCTCACCATAAATGTTTATGTGACGCAGCAAGTGGTGTGGAGGAAACACAATTTGCTCTCGTTATGGAATTGCCCTAATATGCTTTGGATATTTTGAACTTCCTGGATTATTTGGTGCCTGGAACTGAATAGTTCTTCCATACTAGCTACTCCATTTATACTCTGGGCCTCATTACCCGGTAGGCGGTGAGCCATGGCACTATTAGTGCCATGGCTCATGCCGGTAAAATACCGGCACCGCCTTGGCAGAAAGGGGATTTACCGCCCCATTCCAAGGTTGGAGGGGCGGTAAATCCCCTTTCCGCCATTGCCCTTCCCCATTCCCATTTCTGCCCCATAGGGCTCTATGGGAATGGGGAAGGCGCTAATTACGGCACCGCAATTTTGCGGTGCCGTAATAAGCTCCGAGGTCCCTTAGCGGGTTGGATTTTAACGCCTGCAAAAAGCAGGCGTTAAATCCCCCAACCCGCAAAGGGACCTCGTAGTAAGGCGGTAGGGATTTACCGGTACCGGTATTTTACCGGTACCGGTAAATCCCTACCGCCATCCGTGTAATGAGGCCCTGTGTCTTTGTGGTGTCCAATTTGGACCTTGCGTATTCCTTTGGGACTTTGGCATTCGTTGGCTACTGCCATTGGGATGGATACCTGGACAGTGCGTCACCGGTGGGAGCTGTTTTCCTAGTGTTATGTTCACCTGCAATATACAACTGAAGCCAGGTAGGTGTTGGGACAAGGGAGATTGGGGTGTTGGTAGTGTTCTGAATTCAGCCACATCTCGTTTGATACTGACTTGCTTGCCTTTCTCTGTGTTGTCTTCTCCTCTAGCACTGCTGTTTGCTCTTGCCTTTTCACCTCAGACGACATTCTGACAGATTATCTTGGACAGCTGCAAGCTGTGCTCTTGGGGGACACGTCTCCATGTGAAAGGAGACCTCAGTCCTCAGGTTTTGGAGACTCATGTTCTCTGAAAAGTCTGAAAAAGCACTGGATCTTGACATATTGGGGAGCCTGCATTTCTGCCATACTGTGTTAGATTCAGGGGCCAACCCCATGGCTGCTTTGTTGCACGCTGTTTCTGCTCCCTGCACAGAAATGGCAGCCACCCATGCATCATTATATCAACGCCTGGATCTAGCGCAGAGTTTGGTGTGCCCATTTCCTCCAGATGATGAGTTTGGGGATGTTCCTGCTGCCCCTGTGCCGCTGCTTCCTGTACCTCGGAATACGGGGGAACCCGCCTGTGGTTTTTCACTGTCCTTTTCCTTTGGTTCCACCTGATCATTTTTTAGGGAGATCCAAAGACTTACAGAACATGTATTAATCAGTGCAAATTGCACTTTTTTATTTGTCGTCCCCTGGTGTTTCCTGACACAACAACAAAGGCTGCTTCATTGTTTTCACATTTGGAACTGTAACTTGGGTGAACTCTCTTCTTGAGGTAGTTGACCCCGCCCTGTATAATGTTGATACATTCCTGAGAGCCAAGAGCCTGGTATTGGATGCAGGTATAAAGTCCAAGCTTCTGATTTGGAGTTCCTGGCTTTGACCCAAGGAAATGTACTGTTATTGTCGTGTTTTGCACGCTTTAACCAATTGGCTGCTGAAACAACATGGCCTGAGCAGGAAAGAGCTGAAGTGTTTTACCACATTCTCTCTGATGAACTCAAAGATGCTCTCTCAGTAGTTCCAGCGCTTCCATCTCATTTTCCTGATATCCTGGATATTGCTCTACAGGTGGACACTCTTATTGTGCAGAGAGGCAGTGAATGCAGACCCCAGAAATGCGTTTTGGAAAGACTGAGACATCGACACCTCTTATAATAGGGGAACCAGAACCAATGTAAATAAGGGCCACACATGGTCCCCTTACCAAGGCAGTAAGGGAGAGATGAATAACGAAAAATGTGATTTTATACTCTGGCCAGAAGGGTCATCTCATCCAGGTTTGCCTTAAAAGGCCTGTTAAATGGTTGATAAATGCAAGACTCTGCCTTCGAAAGAGCCATCTAGATGAGTCCTTGTAAATCTGACACTGGGGTTCCCCTCACCTCCCTGCATATCTATCTACCAATGACGTTTTCTTTATGTGGGACCTGTGACCTCTCCGTACCAGGGATGATTAATTCCGGGACTACTAGAAATGATAAGGATACCCACTTTGCTAAAGAACATGTTTTCTCTGTAATGGCCAAAACCACAACTAAATCTGTACATGGTATGAATGGTTCTTGTCTGATTTCGGGTCAAGTAACGGAACAACTTGTTTTATACTTATGTGTACATATCAAAATCACACTGAAATGGTCTCTTTTGATTTGATAACCACTTCATAGTTTGGTATAATTCTGGGCCTGCTATGGCTTACACAGCAAAACCCCAGCATTGACTAGGTTGATCAAACCGTAACCTTTACATCTTTTTTTCTGAAAAGTGCATTGTTTTCTCTCTGACTCCGCCCTGTTTGGCACTGCTTCAGTGCTCACTAATATTAGTTCTATTACACAAGACCACAGATCTGCTGTACCTACTGAATGTCAGGATTTCTTAGATCTTTCTGAACAGTTGCCCCCACATTTGGAGCATGGCTGTCTGATTTGGAACCCAATGCCTCCATTTCTCATGGGCATATCCATTCCCTTACTGCCAACGGAATCCAAATTCTCAAAGAGTATATGGCGAAGGCACTGTGTTTAGGCCACATATACCCTTCACAATCTCCAGCTACATCTTTCATCTTTTGTGTGCCCAAATAGATGGGGAATTACAGTCAAGTGTAGACTACTCTGAACGCCATCACCATAAAGAACCAGCACCCCCTGCCATTGAGCAAGGAGTTGTAAGACCAATAACAGTTGTCAGTCATTTTCTCTAAACTTGATCTAATGAGGCCCTATAATCTGTTTCGCATATGTCATGGCAATGAGTGGAAGACCGCTTTCAAAATCAAACACGGATTGTTTGAGTACATCTTCATGCCGTTTGTCTTTTACATCGCTCCAGCCATGTTTCAGAGTTTTTTCAACAACAAACGACTTTAGGGACGTTCTTCACTGTTTCATGGTAGTGTATCTGGATGATATCCTGATATACACAAAGTCATATGAAAAACAACGATCCAGCATGTCCAACTAGTTTTGCAAAGGCTTATGGAAAATGCCCATGCTATGGCTTTTGAGTTATGTGGGTTTCTTTTAGCAACCCAATAAGCAATACCAAAGTCCAGGCCATGTTTGATTGGCCAGTTCCCACTATGGCGAAGGTGTTACAATCCTTTTTAGGATTCTCCAATATTTATAGGTGGTG